>NC_081850.1:50724602-51066363 GCF_963259705.1 Myotis daubentonii
GAGGTCTCATAGGAGCAAAAGAAATGACCAATCAGACAGCTTTTTAAAAATTTTATCTTTACTGTTGAAAGTATTACAGACGCCCCCTTTCCCCCCATTCAACCCCTCCACCCTGCACCTGTCCCCCTTTCCCCAGGCCTCACCACACTATTGTCTGTGTCCGTGGGTTATGCATATATGCATATAAGTTCTATGATTAATCTCTCCCCACTCACCCACCACCTCCACCTTCCCTCTGAGATTCATCGGACTGTTCCATGCTTCTTTGTCTCTGGATCTAGTGTGTTCATCAGTTTATTTTGTGCATTAGATTCCACATATGAGTGTGATCATGTGATACTTGTCTTTCTCTTACTCTGGCAGCTTTTGCACTTTTTAGACAAAGAAACAATGCTAGTAAATTTGTGAGGAATTGACAAGACCAATTTAGGCATGGGTACTTACTTAGTGAAGAATCTAAAGAGAGTCTGAGCTTGGGGTAGTAAATTAGTGAAGAGAAAAAAAAACAAGGTTTGTTTACACAGGATTCTCGGCCCTGAACGCCCTATCTGTGGTGATCGGGTGACCGGGTGTCTCTCGATCTCCCGGTGCAGGGAGGTTACCTTTACCGGGAAAGTTATCTCCTGTTTTCAGGTGGGTAGAGAGGAGGGTCAGAGTGTCCTTCTACACCAGCTGTTTCTCAAGTAACTTTGATTTTAAATAATCAGTATGCTATTGTGGCATATTTTGGGGTGTCCTGCCCTGAGCCCCAACTATGTGTGTGTGTGTGTATATATATATACATATACATATGTGTGTATATACATACATGTACATATATATACACACACATTGTAAAATATGTGTGTACGTACACACATATGTGTGTATATATATATATGCATGCATGTTTATGTATGTCTACATATAAAATGAAAGAAGAAACTTGTCTATAAAGTAGTGGAGTATTTGGGAAGCAGGCTCAGGCAGCTGCTGGGAGAGAACCATACCTAGCAGTGCTCGCACACCAGGCCAGTGTTGTGAAATTAAAGATGCCAGGCTCATATCCCTGTTGAGCGTCAGCAGATGTGTTTTAACTACCAAGAAGACACATGTCTACATGGGCAGCTCTGCCTCTAGCCACAGCACGTGGATTCCCCAGGATGGCCTTGGCTTTCACGCCCATTGCTGGGGAATCCTCGAGAAGCCGGAGGGCTCCTGCCGTTGTGTCGCAGTTCTGCCAGAACCTATTGGGCTCCACTCCAGAAGGGCATCCAAGGAGTAAAGAGGGGCAGGAGAAGCAGCATGTGTGTGTTCCAGGCATTGTCAGATGGGTGGAGAGGTGCCCTGCAAGACCAGAGGCTGGGCCAGCCGGGTATGTGCTTGTGCACAGGTGTGCGAGGAGCTGCTGGGAGGCAGAGATGGGTTTGAAATGCAGTAGGCAGCCTGCTCCCTGAAGGACCAGGGAGGAAACTTTTGGTGACCCAAGAATCCTTTTAAGACAGGAACAATTAATTCTACATTGACCCATTGTGTCCAGTCATTTTCACCACAGTTCTCAGGTCCCTGTCCATAGGCTGCTTTGAATGGACATTTGCGAAGCGCTTTACAATTTTTAAAGCACTTTTTATGGGTAGTACCGGCTTTCACTGTGATCCTGTGGGAGTTATTATCCCAGTTTCTTAGGTGATTTTTTTTTTAATTTTTAATTTTGCTGCTTTGAATTCTTGGGAGAAAATGTGAAATAAACAGTAGTGCCAGTTTATCAGTAAATGTATGCTGTGCTGTATGCCACATGTGTGGCTAAATGTGGTGTTCTTTCCTGATTTATTTTCTATAATCAATTTGATACGTGCAAATGTATTTCTTAATATGAAGAGCACTTTTTTAGAAGGCATGTTATTCAGAAGATTTGAAAACAAATAAAAGCACTTTGTGATTTCAAATGGTACTACAAAGCCATAGTAATCACAACAGTATGGTATAGATACAAAAAGCAGACACGTAGATCAGTGGAACAGAAATAAACCCACATATATATGGTCAATTTTCAACAAAGGAGCCGAAAATATACAACGGGGAAAAGGCAGTCTCTTTAATAAATAGTGTTGGGAAAACTGGACAGCCACATGGAAAAGGATGAAATTGTACCCCTATTTTATACTGTATGCAAAAATCAGCTCCAAGTGGATTAAAGACTTGAACGTAAGACCTGAAACCATAAAACTCCTAGAAGAAAACATACAGGATAAGCTCCTTGACATCAGTCTTGGCAATGATTGTTTTTGGGTTTGACACCAAAAGCCAAAATAAACAAGTGAGACTACATCAAACTAAAAAGCTTCTAATAATCAACAAAATGAAAAAACAACCTACTGAATGGGAAAAAAAATCTATAAATGTCTGATAAGCGGTTAATCTCCAAAATACATAAAGATGTCATACAACTCAATAGCACACTATCTATAAACATGAGTTTTTTACCTCCAAGAAAGGCTGTAGTCTTGGCTCTAATTAACTTCAATATATAGTCCTTCAGAGTTTTCTCTTTATATCATAAGAACGTAATTATAAATATCTTGAAAGAGTTTTTCTAGATCCATTAATTTTCTCCACCAATTCTTTACAAAATTATTAGATAAAATATGTATTATTTTTTTTTATTGCTTAAAGTATTACAAAGGGTATTACATATGTATCCATTTTATCCCCCCGCCCTAGACAGTCCCCTAGCCTCCCCTATCCCCCAGTGTCTTATGTCCATTGGTTATGCTTATATGCATGCATACAAGTCCTTTAGTTGATCTCTTACCCCCCTACCTCCTGCCCCCCAACCCTCCCCGGCCTTCCCGCTGCAGTTTGACAATCTGTTTGAGGCAGTTCTGCCTCTGTATCTATTATTGTTCAAAAGTTTATAATGGTCTCTATTGTCCATGAATGAGTGAGATCATGTGGTAAAATATGTATTATTTTTAATAAAATAGATGATGGTATAGTAAATGTAAGTTCAAGGACAGGAAAGAGTTTTAATTAAGCTGATCATTTTATATATTTTTTGTAATGGAGTAACTGTTTCATCATCTGGGCAATAATAGTTGTTTTAAATTAAATTTTACTTTAAGAAACTTGGTATTGGAAAGGTAATGTTTTGATGTGTTCTGGAAGCCCTGTTTACGCAGTACATCCGTGTCTACTGTTCTACAGCACAGTCTTAGCTCACCCTGCTGGACAGGCTGGTGTTGCTGGGTATGTTTGGTATAGTGTTTGTGTGTGTGGTATATGGTGTGTGTGTGTGTGTGTGTGTGTGTGTGTGTGTGTGTGTGTGTGTAGCATGTGATGTATAGGGCAGTGCTCATGTATATGTGATGTATGTATGTTTAGAATATGTGATATGTGTGGTATATGTATATATATTTCATATATATGATGGGTGCATGTGTGTATGTAGAGAGAGAGTGTGTGTGTAATATGTGGTGTGTGTGTAGTATATGGAGTATATTTATATGTTTTCAGAAGGAGCCATGGAAAACGTCATATAAAGGATTCATTTCTCACTCTGTGCTCTTAATGGAGAAGGTTTTTTGGAAGCAGCAGATGGTATGAAAAATACAGCTGTAAAATTGGAAGAAAATCTTGGTGAGGGCCAGATTGGTTCTGAGGACAAAGCAGCAGCATCTTCATAAAATCAACTTCCTAAAACCATAAACCTCAAATGGTGGAACCCGAGGCCACCCAGGGGTTGAGAGGAGCTGAAATGTGCTTCATTCACAGAAGTAGCAGCTGCCAGTTGATCCACTGTCCCTCACGAATTACAGTTCTTTTACTGTCCAGAGTGCTTTGTGACTCAGCAGATGGCTTGAAGAATTCAGTCTCCCATTTTTCTTTACGGTCAAAGGGATTCAAATTAAAGCTAAAGCTACAATCTCAGTGTCATTGTTTATATGAATTCACCAAGACTGTTAGCTGTGGAATCCTTTTTTAGAGGCAATTTAAGATGTTAATTTCCACAGAGTTATAATATGCTAATAATTAAGCCAAATAATAGTACTAATGAATGATTTAGGGATCTGCCTTCTTATAGTACATATTTATTTATTTATTTATTTATTTTTTATAAATTCAATTCTTCTTTTTTTATATTTTTTTATTGATTTTCTACAGAGAGAAAGGGAGAGGGACAGATAGTTAGAAACATCGACCAGCTGCCTCCTGCACACCTCCCACTGGGGGTGTGCCCGCAACTAAGGTACATACCCTTGACCGGAATCGAACCTGGGACCTTTCAGTTCGCAGGCCGACGCTCTATCCACTGAGCCAAACCGGTTTGGCTCTAGTACATATTTAATAAAGAAAGGTATTTTTTCCTAATTATTAAAAGTAATACATGGTCGTTGAATAGGAATGAAGGAAGGGAAAAAGGGAGGAAAGGGGAAAAGAAAGAAGGAAGGAAGGAAGGAAGGAAGGAAGGAAGGAAGGAAGGAAGGAAGGAAAGAACCCCACCACCCAGAATAATTATAAATAGCCAGTCATTTCCCAGTCATATTTGTAGATGTCTGAGTGTGTGATGTGTGTGTATGTTGGTTTAGTTTGCATCTCTGCAGTTCATGCTATATGTATAAAGGCTAAGATGTTTCCATTCACCTTAAGATTCTATTATTTTCTTCCTTTAAAAGGCCTTTAACTGAAGAATACTGAACTCATCTGTGTGTCACAGTTCACAACAGGAAGACCTGTTGTTTGATCAAAAATTTGAACAGAATTTTTTTTTAAATATGAAATAAGTGTGGCCCAATATTTAAGGAAGAGTGGCTTTCTGCCCAGATGTTTTCTTGCTGGCTGATTCTACAGAAATTGCCCACATAACTAAAAAGAAACTGAGAAAGTAAAAAAAAAACAACAAAAAAAACCTCTGTATGGTTAATTAAAAATGTAAAAGTTACCAGTGTTAAAAAAATTAAATTACAAAACAACAGTCTTTAGGCTGTTTGTTGGCTTTGTGCTTTTTTAAAAATTAAATTTAACTCAATTTTTTAAAATTAGGTGTTTTTGAGTTTTTAGAGGTGATGAATCTTTGCACTTGTTATTATAGTAAATGCATTTGTACTCTAAGAAGTGGGCTAAACACCCCAATTGAATTGCATGTGTATATATATGAAAACTCTTTGTATGTTAGCTTAAATTAAGTCTTATAAAAGTGATGAGACTTTTTAAGACAGTTATTGACGTTTAAGATGTATAAATTTTGTATAGATTTTAGATGTATAGATTAAGTCATATGTAGATTATCTGTGCTGGTGAAAACTAAGTTATAACCTTTCCTAACTGCTATTAAATCAGTTTAATAAGACAAACAGTTGTAGCTGATAATAGGAGTATCAGTGGACCTCAGTAAATGATTCTATTGTTATATACATTATACTGTCATCAAAAGTTTGCTGCCACTAATCCAATGCCAACAGAGCCCCCAATCTGGGGTGAGGTAAAGGGAAAAATTTTATTCAGATGAACAGTTTGCAGACTGGGGAGATGCAGCCTCCAGTGGGAACTGAAAGTGCACTCCCTGAAGACAAAAGGGAGGCCCCTTTTTACAAAGAAAGTCCTGCCCTAGTCCCTGATTAGTCCATTTTGATGCAAATGAGAAAATCAAATTTACACACTCTGATTTGTCCATATAATACTGTCCTGAGTGGTCGGAATTGGGTGTTCTTGCTTGTTGTGTAGATGCTCTGATTGGTCAGTAAAGGAGGTAGCTGTGCAGTTCTGATTGGACAGGACAGGACAGGTCTCCACCCATTGGTAAAAATATGATACGAGGAACTCCTTTAAAGGTTCTGCTGGAGAACAGTGGAAGGAAGCTAGCAGCCCAGTCTGTGGCTTTTCCCTGAGATGCAGGGTGGTGGGTGAGAGGCCTCCATTAGCGACCACTGCTGGACTCTGCTTATGATTTCGGGCCCAATTAACTATAAGGAGTCCTTTCTTTTCGGGGTCAACAATACCAAAATGTAGTTGCTCACTTCTTTCTCTTTCTCATACTGTGAGCGCGTAAGAGAACCTGTGTCTTAATCATTTTTTAATTCCTAGGGCTGCCATGTACTTGAGTTATAAAAAAATTATTGAATTAATGAAAGGCCCTCTCACTGACCCGTTTTCCCTTTAGCCAGGTTCACCTGGTCTATGACATACACACCACGGAAATCTGTTTTAATTTTCCACACCAACCAAAACCTCATACAGAAATGCAAGTACTTTGAAAGACTTTCCAGCTGCCATTATCATATTTTACCATATTTTAATTACAATGCTCCAAACGTTCAAAAAGTGATGATATTTATGTGTAAATTACCGAAACTATTTTTAGAAAAGACAAAATCAAGACATCCAAATAGAACACCCTTTTACTAAACATTGAGTATTGGTAACTGCTTTTATTCTTTGACCAACCATTTTTGGTAAATGCTTATCTATTCCTGTATAGTTCAGACCCCGCTCAAGTATAAGGGGTTCTTCTTCCAATACTTAAAGAATAATGGAGAAACACAACATAAGGCAGTAGAGCAGACTGCATTCCACTAGACTAGAAGAAATATGACTTTGAAAAGTTTCTCAAAACACCCTGGTTGACCATTGGAGAAATGCAGTAGAGGACATGTGAGATTTATTTTCAGACGAGATAGACGTGAAAAGAGAATCTCTCAAGGATATGTTTACACAAACTACTATAACGCATTACATGTCAACAAATGTAGTCTGTATAGCCATTACTCTTACTAATGTGTTTAACTCGTTTTCTATTATATACCGTCTACGGTGTAGTCCACATATTATATTTATGTTGTTCCTGTTTGTCACAATTAGATATTGTTGGTTTTGATTATTGCTCATGTCTCAGGTCAAAGAGGTCTTGACTCATCTTTAAAATGGTATATTGATAGCTACACAAAGTTGAATGAATTTTTTAAGAAATGGAAATAAGCAGATTGTTTTAGATCCCAAACTAAAGGACAGCAGCAGTCATTATAAGCCCTCAGCTCTGATAAGAAAGAGTCAGGGACTTAGTCAAAGAAAAATAAATAGCTTACAGGGTTTGTCAGCAAAGTTTCATACTAATCTGTACCTGGGGAACATCATAATGATTTAGCTCACTTTCACTCCATTTTAACAATAAAAAATTAATGCTGTACTTCCTAAGGTGTAAAAATTACTTATTAGCAACAATAGGTAACATTTCCTGAATACTTAAGACAAATCAGACAGTGTTTGTGTTTAGCATTGCTCTCTATGGGTTAACCCATGAATCATCACAACAATCCTAAGAGGTCAATGCTGTTATGTGCATTTTACAGACTTGAAAACTGAGTCCAGATGAGGAAAGGGATTTCATTCATGATTACACAGAGACTGGGGGGGTAAAGGTAGGCCATGAGATATGTGTCAGACATCCTAGTCCCTGACCCTGTGCTCCACTCACTTTTTTGCTAACTTTATCAATAACCCAGTATGAAGTTACGGCCAGTCTGCACATAGTCGCCTTACCAGAGCCACTCTGTGCTTGGTTTCCCTATGCATGCTAATACTCTAGTTTGTAAGAGAAATGAGTATCAAGTACCTACTGTGTTGGTTGACTTACATTCAGTGACTTATTGAAGCCTCACCAAACCCTAAGAGGTAAGAAGGATCATTCCCATTTTAAGGATGAACAAACAGTGGCTAAGTGGCTAAGTCACCTAAGGACAGAGGTCCAACAGAAGTGAAATTCAAGTCTATCTGACAGTCAGAGGATTGGCCCAGGCCATTGCCCAAGGCTGTCTGATTTCAGAGTTAACTCCGACTACTCCACCAGGCCTCCAGATGAATTGATGCAGGTACACACATTTCCTTGCTCTCACCACACAGAGATCATTGAGATATATGAAATGTCATCATGATCATAAATAGACATTTAAGTAATATGGCTCTTTTTTTAATATATATTTTATTGATTTTTTACAGAGAGGAAGGGAGATAGATAGAGAGTTAGGAACATCGATGAGAGAGAAACATCGATCAGCTGCCTCCTGCACACTCCCCACTGAGGATGTGCCCGCAACCAAGGTACATGCCCTTGGCCGGAATTGAACCTGGGACCTTTCAGTCCGCAGGTCGGCGCTCTATCCACTGAGCCGAACCAGTTAGGGGCGGCTCTTTTTATAATTAAACTAGAGGCCCAGTGCACAAAATTCGTGCGTGGGTACAGTCCCTAGGCCTGGCCTGTGATCAGGGCCATTAATTAAATATCTTCATGTGACTATACAGGTGACAAATTAGAAAATGCATTTTTATTGATTGTACAGTGAAACTTTGTAGTAGTTAGTTTAATTACTTTATTTAAAATCTGGCACATATTGTATAGAAGAAGTTAGAGAAGGTTAACATAAAAGAGGTTTTAAAAGTACTATTTAAAGGTTCACATTTATGTGTAAAATATGTCATCTTTGACTGTGATCGTTCTGCTTGTCTAAAACAAATGATCTGATAGGGCATGTACCTTATCCCTGAAATGGAGGGAGAGGAAGCCTTTACCAAAAAATAAATAAATAAATTACGATGGGCTTCCTAATGGGCATGTGCTTGAGTCTTTCCTCAGTGCCCATCGCTTACAAATCACTTTTCATATAGACAGTTTCCATTGCTTACCAATTAAGTATAACTATTAATCATTTTGAACTCAATTTCTTTAAAACACATGGTTACTAATAAAAGTTTCCTAGCATAGATAAGTGGATTCTGACATAGTTAATCAAAACAACACAATCAGCCGAAATGCTTCTCAGGATTATCTTTTCATTTCATGGAGCTTCCTGCAAATTCATCGTTGGTCCTTATCTGGGAGTTTTCTGCATTTGCTTCATTAAGATTGTGAGCTGGATAAAGTGACAAACTTGGAAAAAATGTAAAAGCCTCACTTGTTAAATATCCAGATTAAATACAGTATAGTCTAGGCATATGTGTTTGGATTTTGTTTATTTTAACATATGTCATGGGTTTAAGAATTGAGGGTTTAGAAGATTTTGTGTGGCCTTAATTAGCAATCGGTCATATTTAAAAATAAATTTGTGTTCAGTTAATAAAGGTAGAATTTGTAAATATATAATCTCTTGGAAGGCAGGGATTTATCCATGAAGTTATTTCAGATAAAGTTTCAGAAGAGTTATATACATAAGTAGATAAATAAATACATTAGCTTAGCTTAAAAATATATACAATTGTTATAATTCACTATCCTAACTTTGGAAAGAAAGGTGGGGGAAATCACTCGTAATTCCTAGCTCAGTGAAACCTTTGTCATGATTTTGAGTTATTAAATGGTTTTTGACAATGAAGATAAACCAGCAAGCTCACTAGATTTTCATTTTTAAATATTGCATGCATGAGCAGGAAAAGATGTCATAAATATCATACTCAAGGCTATATAGTATTTGAGAATATACAGTGGGGCCTTGACTTACGAGTTTAATTCGTTCAGTGATGGAGCTCGTAACTCAAATTACTCATATGTCAAATCAAGAAGTGAACGAGTGAGACACGTGATGCTGGGCTGATGTTGTGGTGTTCACTGTGACGTGTTCGCTGCGCCAACTAGCAGCGGGGTATCTGAAACTGGCTCATAACCCGAATTTTAGCTCGCAACTCAAAGCAAAAAATCGGCCGAGAGACGGCTAGTATCTCGAAAAACTCGTTAGTCAGGACACTTGTAAGTCAAGGCCCCACTGTATGTGTGTACATGAATAGGTATATTCAGGGTGGGGTAAAAGTAGGTTTACAGTTGTGAGTACACGAAACAAGAATTTTATTCTTGGGTTGTTTTTTTATTAATCTTTGTATTATTTCCAACTGTAAATCTACTTTTGCCCCACCCTGTATACACACATTTATGTATACACACGTATCAGTACATTTATCTAAATTCCTCCCAAAACACAATCTGCACCTTTCTGAAAATAAGTATTTTTGCAATGTATTTAGTGATTGTAGCATGATTTTTTTAAGATTTGGGTAACCCTTAGCGATAGTGCTCTCCTCCCAGCTCCAATGGCGAGACAGATTATAAGGCAGGAGGGCTGGATAATGGTAACTTTTAAATGAGAGTTTAAAATTGACATAAAGCTGCCAAAACCAGTTTGGCTCAGTGGACAGAGCGTCGGCCTGCAGACTGAAAGGTCCCAGGTTCGATTCCGATCAAGGGCATGTACCTGGGTTGCGAGCACATCCCCAGTGGGGGATGTGCAGGAGGCAGCTAGCTGATCTATGTTCCTCTCTCATCGATGTTTCTGGCTCTCTATCTCTCTCCCTTCCTCTCTGTAAAAAATCAATAAAATATATTTAAAAATAAAATAAAATAAAATAAAATAAAATTGACATAAAGCTAATTTCCTAACAAGTATCCAAAATGCAGGAAGAAAGGCCTTCTTCTATAAGATAAAACTGAAAAATAGAGATTTTTAACCCCCCCCACACCCACCCCAAATGGAACTGGCCATAAGGTGTGCTTTCTCACAGTAAAAGGGTTTTATGCACCAAGGCCACCGTGTCCCTGTACTGTGGGCGCTTGCTTTCCTGTCTTGAAGATTGTCAGTGACCATTGTCCTTTTCATGCAAGGACAGAACTGAAGAACCGAGGTTGTCAGACCAGCTGCTGAAGAGCTTAACACCTTTTGTTTAGAAAACAGAGGCCTCCCATAGCCTGGTCCCTTGCTTCTCCCAGACCAGGCTCCCTGGTGAAGTAAGTGCCTAGCTTTAGAAACAGTTCCTGCACCATTAATTATTATTAATAAAATTATTATTATTAGTCATCTCAACTCCAGCAGTTACATGGAATGAAGAGATCTTCATGGCTGTTTTAATTAAAAGAGACACAATGCTGGAGGTTTAGCAGACCACAAAGCCAGAGACTAAGTCGTTGATTAGTTTCTTTCCATTTTAGGTGAATGTGGAATGATCTGGGGGGAAATGCTAAACAGGCATCAGGCAGGATGTTTTGGCTCAACTCCTAGCTTTGCCCCCTCCAGTGACCTTGGGCGAGAGTTTTCATCTGTAAAATAGCAGGTTTACCTGATCATCTGATAGCTAAAGTTTGAGCCATTCCACACAAAAAGTGTAAAGAAAAGGTGGATTTTTGTTTTATTTTATTTTTTACATATCCTCAGTACTTCCCACAGCACAGTTGAATAACATAATGCAACTCATTGGCTGAGAAATTGATTTTCCGTTAAATAAACTAGAGTTTTCCAGTAGCGAGACTGTGTGTGGTGGAGTGGAAGTATTTTAAAATATGGGTTTTGTTATTATTCACATACGGTGAGGCCTCCAGTTCAGCAGACCACTGCCGTCGAAAAGATTGCTACTCACGGCTCCCGGGAGGAGGGGGAACACCACTTCATGAGGGGGCCCCACGGGGAAGCCCCTGGGTGGGTCAGGAGGCCGAGGGAGTGAGGGGAGAACTGGACAAGAGCCTTTATTGTGGGTTCGCAGGAAGGAATGGGTGAGGCAGGGTAAGCAGGTTGAGGATGGGTGGTTCGAAAGTTTTAGGGGGCTCTGACGCAGGAGCTGTCTGACACCTGGCCATGCGGTGATGAAGACAGGAGCAGTGGCCTGTGTGTAAGGAAAGGACACTAGCAGGTGAATTGTCTACTGTCGCTAGGAACCGGCTAGCCCTGGGAGGGGCAGCCCTCCAGGGTCAGCAAGGCCCCGGTGTCCAAGCATCAGAATGCGGAAAATGAAAAGGCATGCTTAGTACAGACAGACCAGGTGTTGGCTGTGGATGACAAGATGACCCCTTCTCTCTCTTCCCACACCGGCTCCCTCTGCACCTCTCTTCCTTTCCCTGCCCCATTCTCTCTCGCTCCCTCCTCATCTATTTCTTTTCCTCATCCTTTCTGTGAGTGGAGGTGTCATTTCAGGTCAGAAAAAGGCTGCCTTGACTAGAGGCATCTGCATTCCATGTTACATTTTTAAGGAAAAAATTCACAGGGGGCATTATAAACCTTGTAATGATGATGAGGAGGATGGTGGTGATGATGATGATGCCAACCTTTTACTTAGGAGCCACTGGCTTCCCTGGGGAAAAGCTCATTCATTTCCTTTTCTAGGCGAGCACCGTCCAGCAGAGCTTTCTGTGACCATGGAGCCTTTCTGTATCTGCACTGTGCAGCGTGGTCCCACCGGCCACAGGTGGCTATTGAGCATTTGGGAAGTAGGCTAGGGAGGCTGAGGAGCTGAATTTTTCATTTTAGCTCGTCTAAAGCTAGATCTAAATAGCCTCCTCTGGCTAGTGGCTACAGTGCTGGACAGCACAGGTCTGGGGCCATCTGCCTGCAGAGCGCCGGGCATTATTCCAAGCACTCTGCTCGGGGCTCCATCAGGTACGTGCGGTTATACATACTATAAACCCGTTAATGCGGCAAGAAGAGAGGAAGGCACTTGCCCAAGGTGGCACAGCTAGTCCATCAGGATTCACACCCAGGCAGCGGCTTGGCCACAGGGGCTGAGTTTACCATCCCCTCTGCTGAGCCTCCCTCAGCTCCGATGGACGGAGTTATTTCCTAGATGCAAACCTTTTCTCCCCCCGGGGGCTGAAGTCAGAAGGCCTGGGTTAGAACCCCGGTTCTGCCCCTTCAACAGCTGTGTGATGCGGAAGTCACTGAACCTCTCCGGACCTCAGTGTCGTCATCTGTAACACGGGGATAACTCTCTCCCTGGGGATTTTGGGGGAGGAAGGGGGGTCCTGACCTTTTGCTTGCTTTCTCTCTCTCACCATTTTGTGGACTACGTTTTTCCTATTCCTGTGTCTATTCTGCAAAATATAAATAAGCTGGATGACACGATGAATAAAAGACGTCTGGTTATTGAAAAGTTGAATTGATTTACATTCTTATTTCTTTCATACGAAATGCTGGAATTCTTTGATTCTACAACTGAATTTACGCGTTCAGAGGTGCCTGGCCTACTCAGAGAGGAAAGCATGGATGGCATTGTTCTTATGTGTGGACGTTTTTCCCTTGGGAAGCTGTGTTGAGCCAGCATTCTGGGTGTTTGGCTGTCGTCTTGGGAAGCAGTGTGTGGGTTTTCCTCCTGGGGAGCACTCTTCCCATGCGCGTTTCAGTTTCTGGTTCTGCTTCTGAGGCTGCCGGCAGCGCCAGCCCCCCAGGCGAGGTTGTAAAGAACGCACCTTTGGGAGACTCACCACCAAGTGTCAATTTAATCTTATGTGGTTGGTTGGTTTGGGCTGACCTCGGGGTATTTAAGAAGAGACGTCTCTGAAATGCGCCACACAGCACGAGGGCCAGATGAGAAGGCGGGCCTGCCAGGGGCTCCAGGTTTCCAGACAAGCAGAGGACACTCGGAAGCCCTGTGTCATCTCAGGAACCTGGGACCGAGGACAAGGGTGAGAGGTCCCAGCACCCAGAAGCAGCACTGTTCAGGAAGGCAAAGACAAAAAAGTACGGGGATGGGGACTGATCTTGGGGCTGCTGTTCAAGCATGCGCCCCTCTAGGCCAGAGACCCCAGCCGGCAGGGACCCCCGTCTCACCGTGGGCTGTAGCCTGGAGTGTTGCGGGGACAGAGTCCAGATAGGAGGCAGTAATTATGAACTACAGGTCCTCCTTAAAAGTGAGCAGCATCTTCATGTCCTTTTAGTTAGATGCTAAGCCAGGGTCTGTTGGTCTCCTTGTACGTTTAGTGATGAAATCCTTCAAAGACCCAATGGCTTAGGCCTGTTATCTGGGACAGCAAAGCAGAGGAGAGCTAGGGAGATTGTTCTAGTCCTCAGGCCCGTCTAGGACAGGGAAGCAGGCAAAATCCCCCAGAGCTGCAGGGAAAGGGGAGCAAGATCCCTACCCCGCCAGGGGAAATGATCAGCACCGGACACTGTCAGGGCAGCTCAGGTCCTGATACATCAGCACAGAGACGCTGTAACAGAACCAGAGGTGTAGCCGCAGACCCCGAAGGAGGATCTTGAAGATAAGCATCACCAAGGTGCTGTCATCTCCCCGGAGGGAGCGCTGCGGATAGACACGCGAGCCTGAAGCAGATGCGGAGTCTCAGATCCCTCTGTGGGGTGGCCATCGGCAGGGGAATCTAGATGAAGTGCACCGGGTAATCTCAGCTGCCAGTACGCCCGGGTGTCGTGGGCACGGAGTCTGTGATAACCAAGATCAAGTTCGGAGATGACCAGGAGGCCCATGTAACTCTCCCGTCTGAGCTCCCCCACCTGGTGGCTCACTTTTCAGGCTGCTAGTCAGGGAAATGTGACACTGAGGCCGCACTCTTCAGGACCCAGCGGGGGCGGGCAGGAGGGGCTGGTGCTGGTGGCTGCTGCCCAGTGTGGGAACGTGGTCAGATGAGGCTGTCAGTTCTGTCAGGGCCTCCCAGGGCTTCCTTCCCAGCCCAGCTGACTGTCCCAGAGAGGAGAAAGGAGCTGAGGCTGTCACCTGAGCAGTGACAGGAGCGCTGGAAAATAGCACGGATATTAGGGTTCATGAAGCTCTCAGCCCAGCAGACTCATTTTCTCCAGCACCTGGCAGAAATGGACTCCAAGAACACCTCTCTTTGCCAAACACACACCAAAAAATCGAGACTACTGGTTTTTAGTGTGCTAAAATCTATACTCTATAACATTTACCACTTTAACCATTGTGTGCGGTTCATTGCCATGGAGTCCATTCACCTGGTGTAACCATCACTACCATCCATCTCCAGAACATTTCCATTTCACCTTCCCCGACTGAAACTCTGCCCACAAAACACTAACGCCCATTCCCAACCCTCCTCCCAGCCCTGGTAACCCCCGTTCTACTTCCTGTCTCTGAATTTAAGACATTTGAGAAGACTTGTTTCATCCTTGACATTAAGTTCCAGCCAGCCAGCTAGGCAAGCAACCAAGCAAAAAGCTATTCATCAGACTCTTCATATATCTTTTTTCTTGTATCTTGTCGATGAGGGGGGAGGGTTGTGTGATGGGGAATGCACCCACTTGCATCTCAGTGATTACACACACCCAGTCCTGCGTCCTTTTCTAGGAGCACTTGGAAAACATGGCCCCTGTCTGCTTTGTCTTCATATCCCCAATACTGGGCACTGTGCCTGGCATGTGTGGTGCTCTATATTTGTTTTTTAAAACTATATACCCCCCTAATTTTTTAATTAATATATATATGTGTGTGTGTGTGTGTGTGTGTGTGTGTGTGTGTGTGTAAAGATGAGGGTGATGAGGAGAGGAAGAGAAAGAATGAGACATGTGGCCTATGGGCAAAAGTGGGCGCAGGAAAACACCCCCAATATGTGCCTTCACCGAGCTTTGATGTTTTCAATGGGATAAAAGGAACTGGATTGGGAAACTTTGCTGTAAATTAAGTAAACTCTAAACTTAGTATTTTGGGGACCCCCCCTTTGAGAATAGTTGAGAGCTGTATATCTCCCCAGAAAAATGCCCTCAAATATGCGGTCATATTGCCCACAATCTCAGCTGACTCACAGACCCCCAGTCAGAAATCCTGTGCCAAGATGTAAAAAATACATTTTGTATTCCTCTATGTAGCTTAGCTCATAAAGAGCTACTGATTCATTAAAATTTTTCACTTGGTTTTGCCATCAGTCATCCTTTCAACAAGCACAAGGAAGTCAAAGGAGGTTAGTCTTGAATGCATTTACACTGATGCTTTTAAGGGTCCTTGAGCTGACTGCCACTTTTTAAATTATCATCATCCCCGTTTTCTGCTCCAGGTGTTTTTTAGCTCACTAGCAATCATTAATTTAAGTGATTGTGAATTACTGGAAGAAGCAGTAAAAATAAACTGTAACACACACACACACACACAAAAAAGTCATCTTTTCTTCACCTAGAAATTCGGGTCAAAGGGAAAAAACCCTTTGACAGTGACAAAGCTGGAGTGCTCCCTCTAACTCAGCAGGAAGCTTGGGGCCCAACCTACCAATTCTGTACACAAAGCCTCCCCGTGCCCCCCACTGCCATGTGACTTAAGGGTGCTCACTTAGCTCACTTGTCAAGAAAGTTCCAAGTGGTTATATAGTGGGGCATTGAGGGAGACTGCTGATCTCCATGGCAACCTACACCCATCAGCTGTTCTGGGCCTGCTGACTACTGTAGCAGCAGGAGGGCCAGAGGCAGCCATTCCCCCTCACCCCACCCCCAAAGACTTCCCTGGCCACCTGAGAGCACAGGGCTTTTACTCTCGGCCTCAGCTGATTCTCCAGGAGGTCTTTATTGAGAAACCCAGCTGGTGACACGTTCTCTGCCACAGCGTGCAGTGAGATTGTAATGATGGCTCCATGGATGGTTCAGCGTGCCCAGTGACATGCTGGGATCAAGGATGAACCATGCCGGCCTCTCAGAGCCAGCACAGAGCGAGTGGGGAAGACCTGTGTGCTCAGGGCAGCCTCACTCACCATTATGACTTTAGGACATGAGAGTTTACATAACATCCCTTTTTCTCAGCGAAGTTCCTTTTTTCTAAACCTCACTAGAAGTCCGGTGCATGAAATTCGTGCATTCAGGGGCGGGGGTCCCTCAGCCCTCTCGCAGTCCGGGAGGCCTCAGGAACTGACCCCTGGTGATCAGTACACATCATAGCGACTGGTTGTTCTGCCGTTCGGTCGATTTGCATATTAGCCTTTTATTATATAGGATGCTCCCAGAAGACTCAGTTCCTGATCTAGCTGCCCCACTAGAGCCTTCTGTAATACAGCATGTTCTTAAACAGATGTTATATCAGGAAGCAATTAGGTCAGAACTGAGCCTGGTCTTAACCTTTTAAAGTAATGTCTCCATCCTTCCTTTTGTCTTCAGTTTTCTCTCTCACAGACACAGGGCGAAGGTGACCCTGGGGTCACCTGGTATTATTCCTTGGAAAAGAGTAAATGAACAACAAAAAAACAAAAAAGTAAATTAAAAAAAATTTAATCCCCAAATTTAAAAAAACAAAGCACTAGAAGTACCTTAAAACTTATTTTTAAACCCAAATATGTAATCATGCAAGAGCACACTATTAAGAAATTACTGGCCGAAACCGGTTTGGCTCAGTGGATAGAGCGTCGGCCTGCGGACTGAGGGGTCCCAGGTTCGATTCCGGTCAAGGGCATGTACCTGGGTTGCGGGCACATCCCCAGTGGGAGATGTGCAGGAGGCAGCTGATCGATGTTTCTCTCCCATTGATGTTTCTAACTCTCTATCTCTCTCCCTTCCTCTCTGTAAAAAGTTAATAAAATATATTTTTTGGGGAAAAAAAAAAAGAAATTACTGGCTAAAAGAAGGTGAGTTCCCTATCAATATGATTAAACAATGCATAGGAAATTATTATTTAAAGGAATGAAAGTAGTCATGTGCTGTCACTGTGGTAGATATTTTGTTATTCTAAAAAGATGAATGAGAGCCTGGCCCATGTGGCTCAGTGGCTGAGCATCGACCTATGAACCAGGAGGTCAAGATTCAATTCCTGGTCAGGGTGCATGCCCAGGTTGTGGTCTCGATCCCCATTAGGGGGCATGCAGGAGGCAACCAATCAATGTTTCTCGTTGATGTTTCTATCTTTCCCTCTTTATCTCTCTCTAAAGTCAATAAAAACATATTTTTTAAAACGACAAATGAGAAAATTAGATATCATAAAGGAAAAAGCAAGAGTGAATGTGATCATCATAATTATTGCGGAGGAGCTGATGAGGAGTGTTTATTTGCATTCTAGTCTTGGTCACTGGGACTCATCGGTGATGCAGGACCCAAAACAGAAGAAGACAATTTGGGTGACATTTCATTCACCATAATTTATGTGGCTGAGTGTGTGTGTGAGTTGGACATGGTGCTAAGTGCTTTTTCATGTATCATTTAATCCTTACACCAGCCCTGAGGTAAATCTAAGTATTATGTTCATATCCTGGGTGAGGAAACTGAGGCACGGAGAGGTGGCAAGCTTCCCTGGTCAAGGGTGGCAGGTCTGCATGAAGTGCCCCCGCTTGGGCTCACACCCACCTTGCACACAGCCTCTCATGCTACCCATAGTGGGCTTCGGGATGCTCTCTGCTCTGATTAGTCACCGTATATTGATGGGGAAGCTTTCATATACCGGTCAGTATTCTGGCTCCTGAGTGTGCAGCAGTGGGCAAAATAGTCTGACCTCATGGTGCGCATGTCTGTTGGGGTGGAGGAGATGGTTGGTGGGAGGTGGGGCAGGAAGAGCCATAGTGTTCTCCTGCCCAGTCCCTGTGAAGTGGCCCCAAATGCCTTTGCAGGGAGGGGCGTTTGGGTCTCTGGGAGGTGAAGCCATTTGCCCAAGGCCAAGGTACTTGGAACATGGTGGCGAGGATTCCAGCCCAGGCCCGTGTGGCTCCCTCAGCCCCAACCTCAGAAGGAGGAATCGCCTCCTCGAGTTTTACTTAAAGAGGTGGCAGAATTGCTCTTCCTCGCCATTGCTCTCAGCAAGGGAGCAGGAATGGCAGTGGCTTGCCCCTGCCTGGCTGATGTGGGGTTGTCACAAAGGTCGGCCTGTGGGCCTCCTTCTGAGTTGGTGTGAGTGAGGCCAGCTCAGTGGTTGGGGGCAGGGTGGGAGGCGCTCCTCTGAGCCTGGTGGCTTCTCCCTCTCTGGCCTCCAGCTGCCCACATCTGAGGGACAGGAAAGAGAAAGGCGAAGGCCTGTCTCTGCCCTCCGATCCCTGTGGCTCTGTGCAGAAAGGGAGGGGCAGTGCCTCCCTCAGCATGGGCCTTCTCTAGTCAATGTCTGGCTGTGCAAGGTCAGTGGTTTTCAAACCCTCCTTGGTCTCAGAGCCCTTTGCTTCCTGGGAGCCCCACACCCCCCAGGCAGCCTCCTGAGAGACGGGCAGGACCCTCTGAAGAGTTCGGAAATCCAGGACCCGCCTGGGCCACCGTGGCTGGGGCTGGGAGGAGCCTTGTCCCTCATCTTCCCATCCAGCCCCCTGTTCACTACACGGCCGCCTCCCTCCTCCGCCTGAATGCAGAACCGTCGTCTCACGAAGAAAATTACAGATTTCTTTCTATGACTCAAAGAATCCTCTTTTGTGAGCTCGCAAACCATGCAGATTAAGAAATTACCAATTCAAAATAGCATTGAATGTCCACAGCTCTTGTTGACAAATGATTCTGGGGACAAAAGTCCTTAAATTTTTTAAAAATCTCCCACAGATTCCCCCCTTATTACTTAAATCATTACTCATTGAGAAATAATCGAGTAAAAGAAAAATGTATTGGTTTTTTTTTTTTTAAATACCTAACTCTTCAGGCAGGTGTATCTCTTGACTAAGTCAGCCAGCAATCCTTTGAGTGCCTTCCTTTCTTCACTTACCCAGCGTCATCTTTGTAAATGTTAGTGATCAGCATCGTGAGGAAGAGCCCAGTGTGGTAACTGGTAGTTAGCTCGCCACAGGTCCACTTATCTCCCCACTCCCTGGAAAGCCAAGTGCAGGAGGCAGGTGATCTGTCTGGTTTCATATCTTGGTCACAGAAGCTCCTGGTGGCTGGTGTCTTATCTGCACAGCAGGGCTCTTAGCCTGTCAGTACCTCCCTGCAGCATCCTAGGAAGACACGAAATAAAGTGGGCCATGTCCTTTTTTCCCGAGCAGCCCATTGGGCAGCATTACAGAACCCAAGGATGAACCCCAGAGACCAAGGGAAGAAAAGAAATAAAGCAAGTCTGAAAAAGAAATGAAGAGATATACTCCATTAACCTTTAACTAAAAATCTGAAATGAAGACACTTGACAGTATGCTCCACCATGTGTATATGCCCACACGCAAATATATACATGCACGTGGCCCATACACATAAACATGATTCTATCTCCATATAAATACCTGTGTGTATATGCATAGCCATAAATACACTCATGTGCGTACCCACACATATGTCTGTACACATAAATACTCCCAGGTATCTATGTCTACACACATAAACACGTTTATGTCCAGGCAAATGCACACACTTGTATAGGTCCACGCACATAAATCTGCACGTGTGTAGCGGTCTATGTGCATGCAGGGTGCAGACACTCATTGCATGTAAACATGCCTTTTGAGAGAAATGAAGCGTTGCCAGGCACCAGCTGGCTCTGGCTTTCTGCTGTCTATTAGTCTGTTCCTGCAGTCACTGCAGGGAAGGGCTGTGATGGAAGGCGTTCCTGTTGGCACGGGCAGCAGTTCCCTTCTGTGGATCCCTCACTTGCCTCATTGAACAGCCTGCCAGGGCCAGTGAAGGCTCAGTCAGAGCCTGCTCTGGGCTGCACCCACCCAAGTGGGCTCCCACACATGGTCCCCCCTCCCGTGCCCCCTGTGGGTGGACTCCTGAGAGGCGGGTGGGGGAAGGAACACCAGGCCACCTCAAGCCTGGCCACAGTGCCTGGTACCCGGTAGGGGCAGTCCATTTCAGCTGTTTAATCAGAACCTTCTACTCCTTGCAGGGGTGGGGAGGGTGGGCGGTAGCGGGGAGAGGAGTGATTCATGGTCTCCCTCTGCAAGGAGTCACAGATGTGTTTGTGTGCATGCGTGCTCCAGGTACCCCTTCCTCCCCCCGCGCCCCCCAAGTAATAGCTAGCATTCGTTGAGCCCTTACTGTGTCCCAGGCGTGTGTGATTCATATATATGATCTCATTTTCTCCATTTAGCCCTGTAAGTTAGTGCTACTATCAACCTCCTTTTACAGATGAGGAAACTGAGGCAGAGGGCAGGTGTGTGTCATCACTGGCACTCCCCGAGTTCCCAATGTCCAAGGGAGGCTTCTTTCATCACAGTGTAGTTTAAGGTGCAGAATTCCCTGCCATGATGGAAATGTTCTGTGCTATCCAATGTGGTGGCCACTAGCCATGTGCAGCTGTGGAGCATGTGGAATGTGAGCAGTGCTTCTGAGGAACTGATGTTAACATTCATTCATGTTAGTTCATTTAAAGTTAAAATTTAGTAGCCACTCGAGGCACGGCACCTCGCAGTGCATAGGGGCGCTCTTCAGAAGCGCTCTAAAGCAGGACTAGGAGGCCACTGCCCTCGATGGTGCTAAGTCATTGATTGATTGCTTTACAAGGTCTTCTCGGAGCCTCTGGGGTACCAGGCAGCTGAGGCGGTGTGAAAGCATTCGGAAGCCCTCCCCACCGAGGGCGCACTCCACGTTTCTTGCTGAACTGAGACCAGGAGCAGCTGAATGTAACAGTCATGGTGCCGGTGTTTAAAGGGAATCTGACTTGGGCTTCTGACGTCTGTAGCCCCAGCCAGGCACCCAGCGGGACCAAACTTGTGTACCCACACCTCAGAGAGCCCCCACCCATTCTGCATCCCCTCCTCGGTGTGAAATCTCCATTCTCCGCTTCCCTCTAGAGTTTCTATCCTGAAAATGTTTTATATTCCGTTTACTTGTGGTGCAATCACAGAGCACTAGATTCACCACCTCACACATTTCTACGTGCACAGCTCAGTGGGATTAAGTATATTCACATTCTTGTGCAGTGAATGCCCAGAACTTTTTCCATCTTGCAAAACTGAAACTTTGTGCCTATTAAACATTAATTTCCCCTCCTCCCAGCCCTTGGCAACCTTTTTTTTTTTTTTTTTTTTTACTTTCTGTCTCTGACTTTCACTGCTTTAGTTATGTCACATGGGTGGACTCGGAGGACTTGGCCTTTGGTGTCTGGCTCCTTTATCCATGTTGCAGCATATGGCAAGCTTTCCTTCTTCCGCTGTGAGGGCATGTCACATTTCCTTTATCCATTCATCCCTTCTATCTTATCTTCCTTCCCCTCCCATGTTCCCCAAAATATAATATGTAGTAAACTATCTGGACAGTTATTATATGAGATAAGGAGTAGTGTGTGCTTATTTCATATTTTAAGAGCAGCAAGAGATACTCTCCGCCATCATCACCCCACATGTACCTAATATGTTGAATCAGTAGATTTTTAGTTTCATGAAACCTTCCATTGATTTTTAATTTCTCTAGGTCATTGATTTTCCAGAGACAACAGAAATCCCCCAGGCCTGCCTAGGGGGTGACCCTCTTCAGATGGCAGGCTGGACAGGCGTTGCATCTGGGTAAGGTTTGGGCGTGCTGGGTGACAGTAATTTAGAAAAGTTAAGGGTCAGTTTTATGTCCTACGAAAGCAGGGAGGGAGGTGGCCTCGTGTGACACAGCAACCCCTCAGTGCCATTGGAGCCTCGGGCTCCTCCTGGGCTCCATCCTTAGAGGTTACTGTCATCTGTGAGATTCCATGATGTTCCCCAAACTCCGTCCCCTATGTCTGTGGTTTGGGCAAGAGGAAGGGAAGCATAAAGGGCAAAGGGGGTGTGCGACCGCTTTATCGGTCCCCGGGACAGGCTTCCCCAAAAGTGCCGCGCGGGACTCTGTTCTCATCAGCCCCGCGCGTGGAAATGAGGCACATTGCTGCCCTGAATAAAACTTGGTTCTGATGGGAAGACGGGACGGGGTTCGGCAGGCAGCCAGCAACTGCCCATTCACGTGGTGGTCTCAGCATCCGCCCTCTTGGGATTCAGGCCATGGTTCCAAGAATTGGGGGCACAGGCTTCTTTCAAGTGGCCTGCCCTTGGTCCTAGAGGCATGCGACTGCCTTTTTTTGCGGCTAGAGCGTGCCAGCTTCCCTTTGTGGGTGCGGACTCTAAATTCTTCCAGAAATAGAGGAAAGGTTGTGTTGTATCTCTGTCTGGTCTGTTTCTTTGTGTGTCTGGTCATGGAGAAGTGTGGGATAAAGTAGCTGCTTGTCAGGACTCCTGGATGGGTCTGCTTTTAAAATTCTTCTATTTAAATGGGTTTTAAAATGTGAAAGGGATTGGCCCCTTAAAGAAGTCTCTTTCAAATGATAGTTCATCAAACTGCCGTTTAATAAAGACACTCATTCATAGTGATTAGGCCTTCATTAAAAAGGAGGGGGAGAGTTACTGAAGCTTGTTTGCAGAGGCTGCGATGGCACAGATACCCTCGTGGTTGGAGCAGAGGCGTAACTTAATCTTCCTCCACGCTCCACTGTGGGTCTGTGAAGAAAGGGGGTGCGGGGAGTGCAGGAATGCGGTGAGTCCTGGCTCCCAGAAGGTGTGAAGCAGGAACTGGGTGGTCAGGCCTAGCCCTCCTTTTGAGGGCTCAGTGGGAGTGCCAAGAGAACCTAGCCACGTTTTCATTTCTGAGCCTCTGAAAGCAGAAGTTACTGGCTCTTGGCATCCAGAAGCTGGCCTTTGGGGAGAGGCAGCTGTAGGGCCAGGGAAATGAAACCTCACGAGGGAGCAAAGGGACTCGGGCCCAGGAGCCCTCTGATGAGCTGCAGAGACAGAAATTCAAGTTCAGACTGCAGGGGAGCGAGCAGGCAGGCTGGAACGGGGTTCCACACAGCGCATGCACTAGTGTTGGGGGGCAGTTCAGGATGCAGCACTTGGGCCAGGAGTGAGCCCACAAAAGCAGCCTGGGTTTCAGACCTGGGTTTGCTACTTACCCTCGGCAAACTGTGAATGAGTTGGCCTCTGGTCCCATGACCTAGACTTGGGGGGTGGCTATCAAAGGAGTGAAAGCAAAGGTCCTGTGGCCGGTAAGGAACCTGATATGCCCCAAGCTCTCCCCCTTCACCCAGTAGCTTCTGTGGGTTTCCTGTAAAGAAAGGAAATAAAGCAGTTTCCTAAACTCAAGACAAGCAGGAACAGAGAAGTAGGAGTGATTAGCTAGAGGGAAGGTGGGGAGCAGCATAGGCACTAGCATTTTAATTGCTCTAAAAGCAGAAGCCATCTTGCTTAAAGTGGGCTCTTTCTTCAACATAGCAGTTAAAGATGGTTATATGTTCGTTGTAGGTATACTGTTAGGAGAGGCAAAGTTTTGCTGCTGTAACAAACAGCACCAGTGGCTAATGTGAGTTAGCTGGAGACTGTCTCACACGTCCTGAATCTGAGACCAATTGCAGTCACTTTTGGTAAGGGAAGAAGATGTAGCAAATTGAGGCATGCTCTTGAAGCTTTCCTCTGGAACCAACACAAGCACTTCTGCTCACATTTCATTGGCTCAAAGAAGTCACATGCCCATGTCTACCTTGAAGACCATGGGTCAGGGGGCTACCCTCCTACCATATGCTGAAGTGAAAGGACCCTGATACAGTGATGAATAGCACTGCCACTGTAGTTATTTTAATAAAGAATTATATTTTTACAGAAAAGGGGTCAGGAACTGGGTCATTTGCCAACCCCAAATCCCTACATTATTTACACCCGAAGAAAGTTGAGATTGCCCATATAACCTCTGACCATGCTGTTTCTTTTACTCTCAGGCACAAAGTCCAGAAAGGAAATAAATCTTTCCAATTCTAACTCATAAAATGATAGCTTGTCAGCTACCCAAATTAGGAAGACAGATGGACACAGCAAAGACAGTTTGCAGTGTATGAAGCTTCCAGCGTGATTTAAAGAGAATTCTGCCCAGACATGACCGGCTCTGCCTTTTTATAGAATCTGAAGCAAGTGCCGACCACTTAAGCTTTTTTACTTCCTCCATGACAAACGGTGGGATTTGGAGTGAAGGTTGGAAAACAGAAGGAAAGCAGCAGTCGGCCCTCAGATTTGAGAAGCACTGTTTGTATGGTATCCAGTTATATCCAAAACTCAACATCACTGACTCCCAGTGTGGTGCTCACCCTCACAAAACAGTTTTTCTCCGTGCCTTGCCACTCAATGGAACACCCTGCCTGCTGCGTGCCAGGATCTGAGTAGTATCCAAGAGTCATTGAAGGAGAGGAAACAGCCTCTTCCCCGAGGAGGTCAGAGTCCAGTGGGAGTCCAGGTGAATTTCAGGGCAGATATTCCTTGTGAAGTAATCATGTTCTTAGTCTATCTTCTGGAAGTTTCTCGTGAGCAAAAAGGACTTTTTACTTTTTAGTAACTTACCTTCAGGCATTCTCTGCTAGTAAATTCAAATTCCTAAGCTTATAAATATGTGCATTTGTGAGAATTTAATTAATTCACGCAAATTTATTCAACACCCACTGTGCCCAAAGAACTATGGGGGCTGCACCTGGGGGGTACAAAGGTACATAGGATTTTAAGCTCCTCAAATGCTTTTGAATTTAAGGGGCTCACAGATAGAGTGTGAACACAGGCATTGATAATATGTCTTTCCACCCTGGAGTGGATTATAATATTCACGGTTCCCCCAAGAACCTCCCTGTGCCACACGGACAGTTTGGCTTTGCTGTTCTTCCCACCCCTTGAATCGGGGCTGGCCTGTGGCGGGCTCTGACTAGCAGAGTCCTGCAGACGGGATGCTGTGTGACTTCCAAGCCCAGGCGTTGCTCCCTTGGGACAATTCACTGTCAGGTCGAGAAGCTCTGGGCGGCCTCTTGGAGGAGGAGAGGCATGTGGAGGGAGAGGCCCCGGTAGCAACCAGCACACACCACCAGACATGTGAGCGAGGCTGGCCGCCCCAGGCAGCCCCAGCTGATCTTACCGGGCTGCAAACACGTGGATGAGTTCGGACAACACCACGAAGAGTGGGCCACCTGCCCAGAAGAGCCCGGCCAGTATTGCAGCACTCAGAACTGGGAGTGAGACAGTGGTGGTTATCTGGGTGCGGTTTGTGTACCCAGTGGTTGATCTTTGCCCACCCCTTTGCACTTTCCTTCTGTGACAGCCACACAGATCTTCTTGCCATTCCCCAGTGTAATGTGATTTTTGGCACCTTCTCGGATATGTCCTTTAGTCTAGAGTGCCTGCCTCCCCTTTCCTCCCTCAGCACTTCCTTGTCCTGTCTTCAAGACCCAGGTGCCGTTCCTGATTCCCCCTAGCCCTCCGTACACATTGCTGTGATTGGCACTTTCGCCACTGCCCTGCGGTTGTTAACAGGTTGGTAACTCCCACTGGACTCTGACCTCCTAGGGGAAGAGGCTGTTTCCTCTCCTTCAATGACTCTTGGATACTACTCAGATCCTGGCACGCAGCAGGCAGGGTGTTCCATTGAGTGGCAAGGCACGGAGAAAAACTGTTTTGTGAGGGTGAGCACCACACTGGGAGTCAGTGACATCGAGTTTTGGATATAACTGGATACCATACAAACAGTGCTTCTCAAATTTTAATAATGTCCACAAGAATCTTCCAGGATCTTGGCCAAATGCAGGTTCTAATTCAGTAGATCTGGAGAGGGGCCTAAAGGCCTGCATTTCTAATGAGGTCCCACAGTCCACAGTTGGAGTAAGCAGGCCACGGATGATAATTCAGGTGCCCAAGAAAGATGATCAGTAATGAAACAGGCCCCCCACTGGGCCTGTCTAGGAGATGAATAATAGAGATGAGTCTTGACCATTGTGTGCATGGCCACAGAGAATAGAATATGACTAATAAAGTGAGCCTGATTGTTTCTAGGGTGTCTCAATTGAAGAGAAATTGTAGGAGAATACTTATTGGGAAAGGAATGTCCTAAATAAGTTTAGATTTTTAAAGGCTCTACCAAAAATAAGGTGGAGAGGATCCATTATTGTAAGTCCTGTTGACTGTAGGACCTGGCTGATTGTGACAAATACTAAATACAGAAGCAAAATAAACAAACAAAAAATCTCTGTAGACCTATGTTCTGAACAAGAACAAGGACGGGATGGACATATTGGTTGGGCTCTGAGGATGAAAGAAGCGCAGTGAATGCTAGGGAGCAGTTCCCTGGGCTCACCTTATTTTCTTAGTTGAAAAGGTCGCTGGGCTGCTGACCAGAGATAGGTAGTCATGGCACACAGAGCATTGCAGTCGGTGTTTGACAGTGTCCTTCCTGCGACAGATCCTGAGGTCAGTATGGAGAGAGCGTGTACATTTGGAAAGATACCACACATTTCAGTGACTGATTAGAAAGCACACTAAGAAGAAAGCTGGTTGATGAAGGTTTACCAGTGCAAACAGAAATGCCCCGGAATTCATGTTGGTAGTTCATCTGAAAATATAGATAAGCTACTTATGAAATCTAGAGTTCCTTCCCAACCTAATTATTATGATGAGATTAAAACATACTCTTTCTATCGTCAAAGCGAGTGAAGGCAAAGTTGAGAGGACATGGCGGACTTCAGAGATGCTTGGCGCCTCTTCCCGGGTTTGCCGGTGCCAAGTCAATCTGTAGCTGATTATTGTGTTGAATACGTACTCAAATTAGCTGTGTAGCGGGCCATCTGCCGTCTCCTCCAGACTTGGTTTTCCAGCCCCCGGAAAAGGGAAATCCTGCCAAAATACAATAACCTACTAACCTGGTGATACAGGGAAAGATAAGGTCCGTGGGGGGATGGGGAAGGAATAAGGGACTATCTTCTCAGCCCCTCTATGTCTCTCCTCCCTCCTGTGTTTCTTTCTATTGGAGAAACACCACGTGTGGACCAGGAGACCCTGAACTCAACCAGAGATGCTGGGTCAGACCCGAATGAGGGAATGAGGAGGCTCAGTTGTGAGAATGCATTTTGCAGTCTCCCAAACTAGTCTCTTCATTGGAACTCAAGAGCTTGCATCCTCTTGGTTTTTCTGGCGGGCTTGCCCTGGTGGGAGCCATCCTGGGATTTGTGCTCTTCTGGGTGCTGCCCCCTTGGGGCTATACCTAGACTCTCCACGTTGCCTTCTCATTCATCCGTGAGCCCGATCCCACCTTTACTGTCCTCAGTAGGCATCACTCAAGTTTTTTGAGTAATAGTCTTGAACTGGTTGAATAACCGTCATTTATATGTGCATACTGCTTTGTAGTTTACAAACACTTTCATATTCACATTCATTTCCTTATAATACTCAGACACCCCAAGAAGTTGTCACTGTTCAATCGAAATAGTAATGCCAAAGCAACTAAGGCTCCACCAAGGAGATATGGCCATCTGCGGTCTCATGACTAGTAAGTAGAAGACCAAAAATGTGACTGCACAGTCTATCACTAGTTCCACCCCTTTAGAGTGAATCGTTGATTAAAGAAGAGTCTGCAAGGTGCCGTGCTTGCAGGGGCTCTGCAGGTTGCAGCGATGAGTGAGGCAGACCAGGCGTGAAGCAATAGGGAGCAGTGAGGCCTGTGTCCAGCGGGAGACCACAGGGCCACCCAAAGGGGCAGCTGTTAATCACTGTGCGGTGGTTGTATGTGGGGATGTGAGCCAGCGCTGCCAGCTCTTCCGGGTCTAGGCAATGCTGAGAATTGGACTTTTACGGTATTGACATTGGATTTAATTCCTTTAAAAAACACTCTGAGGCTCAAACAAAAATCATCTGCACAACCCTTCAGCTTTGATTAATGGATTAAAGCAGCGATTTTCAACTGCTGTGCCGCAAGAACTTCTAAAACATGCAGTACCGGACTGTTCAGTCAGAGGCACTGACCTCTTTTCCCTTAGATTGTCAAATTAAATATGACAACAACCCACACAACCATAGCTGTCGGGTGTGAATGAATCAAAATTATACCTATTTTGGGGGGTTAGATCGGCAGAAAGAAAACAAGATGTGTTTTGGTGTGCCTCAGAATTTTGGTGATTATTTTATGTGTGCCATGAGATTGAAAAGGTTGAAAATTGCTGGATTAAAGTCACACTCCCTGGGGAATGAGGCTTAGCTTCTTTGGAAGCTACTTGCATTTTAAACGTTCATTGAAGCAATTTTGTTTCTAATGAATGCAGTCCGTGGGAGAGATTTGTTTCATCCATCACACCTTCTTGCGCCTGCTCCCAGTCCCCAGTTTCAACGAACCTTAGCTGTAGAGGGTGGGGAATTGAGATGCAGCGCATATCGTGTTGCCTTGCAGCTAAACCTTGTTCCCCCATTCTGTCTGCTCGGGGTTCTGAACCCCACAGGGTGACAGTCCCCAGGATATTGAGGGTGAGGCTATCTAAACGTACCCTTGGAGATGCACAGAAGTCATGAAAAGGCCCTTTTCTAAAACACCTTGGAACGAGGGGAAAGTGCTGCCTGAGCCTTACTTTGTACTGGCGGGGGGGTGGGGAGGGGGAGTCCCACTTTTAAATCACCTATGCCAGGTGTCTGAGGAGGGGCTCTCCGCTGGAAAGGGCTCAGCTTCCTCCTGGGCTGTGCGGTGGGTGGGCCGATGATCAGCAGACTTCCTACTGAGACAGGAATTCTAGGGGAACATGGAACCAGCTCCTGAAATGAAGTGTCCACCTAGCAGGAGGGATTAAAAACTATTTGGGGGAAGAGGGGTCTTCTTGATAGAGGAAGCTCGTTAGAACCTCAGTGGTTCTCAGCACTGGTACCTCCCAGGAGCCTTAAAAACCACCACCACCTGGGCCCAGCCTCAGAGATGAAGATTGAATTGGTCCGGGCCTGCCATTTCCACAGCTCTCCGCACGCTGGTTGAGAAGCACTAATGTCTTAAGTTCCAGACTTCACTGCCTCAGAGCACCTTCCCTGAATCCTTATGTACCTAAGGGAGGCCCTGGAATCTGTATTAAAGTATTTATTGTTTAAAGTATTACATATGTTCCCCTTTTTCTCCCATTGACCCCTTATAGCCTGTGCGCCCCCCCCATCTGTATTTTTTTAAAAATATCTTTTTATTAATTTCAGAGAGAAAGGGAGATGGACAGAGAGAAACATCGATGAGAGAGAAACATCCATTGGCTGCCTCAGACTGGGGATCGGGCCCACAACCCGGGCATGTGCCCTGACTGGGAATTGAACCATGACCTCCTGGTTCTTAGGTCAACACTCAACCTCTGAGCAACACCGGCTGGGCTGGAATGTGTAGTTGTAAAGGCACCGCCTCTAGCCCTGGCTACAGTGATTTTTGACTTAGGTTATGAGCAGCCCTTTCTGGGTCCCAGAGTGGGCGCCCCCGTGCAAATACACACACTGTTTGCAACTAACAAATAGAAACACTCGAGTGTCCCACTTTGGGCACTTGAGGGAGAAATAATAGATTTTCTGGAACAGATGTCAGTTAAGTTGCCAAGGCTGTGACTTCCTGATTGTTCACTGTGGGGGTGGGGGTGGGCTCTGGCGGGGCGGGCTGTGTCTGCAAGGGGGCAGGGGAGGGCTGGATCAGGCGGTGGGTGGCAGTGGCTTTCTGGATAACGTAGGCTTTCCCAGCGAGAGGTCTTCCAGTCCATTGGTCTTGTGTCCTTACTTCTGGCCTGGAATGGTGGCTCATAGAAACAGTGCCAGACGACCATCAGTGCAAGATGGGGCGGGGGTGGGGGGAGTGCGGGGGAGGAGGGCTGTTTGTCCCCTTGCTTGGTTCATTTTAAGGATCCAGACAACAACTCTGCCCAATGTGGTAAGTTAAGTTTTCCTTCTTCTCTTTTGATTAAAGAAATCACTGTAAAATACAGCTTCGAGGCCTCGGACTGTCATGGCTTTATTTAGGCAATATAATATTTGTGTATCTGGGTCTTAACCGGTTACAAAAGCTTGTGAAACAAAAGCAGTTTGTTTTTCCCGCCTCTGATTCTTATGCCCCTTATCTCGACGTTCGCTTTGCACTTTCGGTGTTGGACTTTGCATAACTGAGTCACCTGCTCGTATTTGTTGTTGTTGTTACTTTGTGATAAGAGAAGGATGGATGTGAGCCACAGCCCAGGAGAGCGAAGGCACCAATACTGTGGATCAGATATCACCTCAGCCTGTATGGACTCCTGACCTCATTTTCCCTCCCGTATTTACAGGAGACTCGCTTCATTCTGACTGTTTAGGCCTCTGTCTTCCAGAAACTTCCCTTCTGATTCCAACCTTGTCTAATCATTAACTCTGAGAGATACTACAAGTTGTCAGTTGGGGGAGAAAACGTATGTGTAGGGAACTCATTGTATTGCATCTGAAAATGGCTTTGATGTAAAGCTACCCTAAGTGTCTTTTTCTATATTGTCAAGCACTTTGCTTTAAACTCCGAGAAGACGACCCTTCCAGTTGGGTCACGCTCTTTTCCATCCTTTTTGTTATTTTGTTATGCAAATAAATAGCCAATTATACGTACGTGGCATAAATATAGGGTGTCCCCCAAAAATGGATACACACATTTTGGATCATTATAAAGGCAGTGTTGCCGAAACCGGTTTGGCTCAGTGGATAGAGCGTCGGCCTGCGGACTGAGGGGTCCCGGGTTCGATTCCGGTCAGGGGCATGTACCTGGGTTGCGGGCACATCCCCAGGAGGAGATGTGCAGGAGGCAGCTGATCGATGTTTCTCTCTCATCGATGTTTCTAGCTCTCTATCTCTCTCCCTTCCTCTCTGTAAAAAATCAATAAAATATATTAAAAACAAAAAAAAGGCAGTGTTGTTTTTTTAAAGTACGTTTCATTTTCAAAATTGAGCTGGTAAAGTGTGCATGTATTTCTGGAGGGCACCCTGTATATGCAGGCTTTACCCTGCAGAGCTGTATAAATGTATGAGATACCTCTAGGCAGGGAGCTTTTGTGCAAAGAGTAAAAAATAAAAAGCCCATTTAACAAACATCGTTTGTGGCAGCCATTTAGCTTTTCTTCCAAAGACTGGATTTCCTGTTTATATATTCGAAATGCCTGATTCCCCAGATGTGGGGGACAGGAAAGGGAGAGGAACCACTCAGGAACACATAGGAGGTCGGGTATGAGTCTCAGTGATTTTTCTTTTTCATCCAGAGTCTCATATACTCAATTTGTTTGCCCTGCTTACATGGGGAACTGACCCCTAAACGTGCTGATAAGAGAAGAATAAGTAAGCAAACGCTCCCAGGGTTTGAGGCTGATATAAAAGTCACTTGGTTTCAGTAAACCGGACTGGAACACGAGCCTTTTGTTTGCTGTTGGAAGTTTAGCACTTGAATTTCGGGTTGGGCTGTTCGGTTCATTAACGAAAATGTGGACACCTCATGCCAACGCCTGTTTTCTTTAGTCCCTGAGAATGGAGGGCATTGTGTGTTCGGTACACACACCAGAAAAGCGAACAGTGACTTGCTTGTGCCCTGGGAACAAAAGCTCTTACCTGGGGACAAGAAGGGAGACCCCAGGCTTCTGCTGGCCCGGCTTCGTGCTTTGCAAGGTCCGTGTTGCTGGGAACCCCCGAGCAAATGTCTGACATGTTGCTGGTGTTTGAGTGTGAAATGAAGCCGTGGATTGCTTTCTCCGGGAGCTTACAGATGAGAGGGACATGGCGCATTGGGAAGAGACCAAGAGCCTGGGCCCTAGGCGTCCCGACAAACACCAGACATCACGCAGGAGCCTGAAGAGGGAACAGAGTTTGGTTCCCCCGCTCAATCTGCCTCTTTGCAAACACCCCGGTGACACAGATTGGTGGTTGCGTCATGTGGCTGCCCATCTGCTTGCCAGCAGTTGAGCTTTGGTTAAATCCATTTTAAAAGCCTTTGCCCACTGTTCAGTTGTCTGCAGCAGTGGGTGCACGAGAGCGTGAGTGGGAATTTGGGGGCATTTGGCCAGGAATTGGCTTGGCCGTCGGCTCCGGCCAGTGCTTTGGTTGATGACCCTGAGTCCCGGGTCGGTGTAGTTCTTTTGGCCTTTAGAGCATCAGTCAAGACCGGGATTTCAAGTGTTCTTTGTTCATTGGGGAGAATGTTAGCTTGCCAGGGGCTGGGAATATAGGGATGCAAGTAGTAAGTTGCTTCAGTATTTGAAATTCCTATTCCCCCAGTGGTTCTCTTGAGTTTTCGTACATCTAAACCAGAGAATAGAGCTGCTAATAGTAATAATAGGGGTAGCAAAGTCAATGCATGTACTGACCTTTCACCTTGTACCGTGCCCTTTATAAGCATTATCACACATAATCCTCACAGTGAGGGTTTTGAAAATTAAGCAAAATGAAAAGCAAGTACTTAGATTGGGTCCCAGGATAATGGCTGAGTATATTAGGTTCTCCTTGAAGTCATGACATCATGGCTCTAAGCCAGCATTTCCCCACGTCAGTGTATACATGTGTCCCCTGGGATGTTAACATGCAGACTCTGATTCAGTAGGTCTGGGTGGGGACTGGGAGGGTGCAGGTCCACAGAACATACTGGGGGGCAAGTTTCTAAGTCAGGCATTGCCAAGCCTGGCCCATGATTGGAATTGCCTGGAGAGATTCTAAACACACAGCCTCCCTCCCACCTCCAGGTGCTGATTCTTAGGATGCCAGCCTTGCTTCTCAAACCAGTGAGCAAACGGGGGGCCTGAGAGCATCCGTGATCTGTACAAGGTCACACAGCGAGAACCCAGCCTCCGGGGCCCAGGACATGCTCTGCCCTCACACTGCCTGGGACTTAACGCTGACTGGTACCACCTGCTGAAAGGTGTGCACAAATTCATCCTCCCTGACGGGCCCAGGGTGCACTCCCAGGTGGCCCTAAATTACGCCTTTGCCTCTCCTGGGTAGAAGCACTGCTCCCCGAAGAACCTGTAGGGACTCAAGTTTTGTCCTTTGCTCACAGCTGTTTATTAATTCAGCATCTGGTTGACATGAGGAGGAACAGGAGAGGGGGAGGGGGTGAGTCTGAGGTGGAGGGGACATGTGATTCTGGAAGAGGCTGGTGTGTTTGCAGAGGTAGGCAGCACAGCTGGGGGCTTCCCCCAACATGTGATTCTGGAGGAGGCTGCATTGTTGTGGCCTGTCCCTGGCTAGGAAGGCTCAGCCTTCCGGAAGGGCTCCCAGCCCCAGCCAGCACCCTAAGGACCTCAACAAGCTGTAGGAAATGGTCCCACAGGATTCAGGCCCCTGATCTCTAGGATTTTAGCCCAAGCTGACCCTTGATCATTTGGAGTTGTGAAAGTTTCTTTACAAGTATTTTTATTATTGAATGTTTGTTAGGATTAGTTTTGGCTACTTGTGCCAGAAATCCAGAATCATCACGGCTTTAAAAAAAAAAAAAAAAGGGAGTTTATTTCTATCTCATGAAGAAGGAGCCCAGAGCTGGTGTGGTATCAAAGACTTTGCCTCCTTTTATGATGTCACTCTGACATCCTAAGCTGTACTTTTACTTTAGGGTTCAATACAGCTGCTCCTGCTCCAGCCATCACATCTTCATTCCGTCTTGAAGAAGAAGGGCATGCTCTTTCTCACGAAGGACATTCCTTGGATGTTGCCCACAATACTTAAGTGTCCATCCTATTGGCCAGAACATAGTTACCTGGCCTTAGCTAGGTAGTTACCCGGCCATACGAAAGGGTAGGAAATGTGGTCTTTACACCAAGGGGCCAAATTCCAGCTAAAAATCAGCATTTCTAGGACGCAAGACAAAGGAAAGATGAAATATTGGGATGAACAACCGACCCTGCCTTACCAGGATCTTAAGATCATTTCCAAAGCCACATAGTGTTTGGATTAGATCCACACGTTTTAAGATCGATGCTTCTGAGCCCCTTTATATATCACAGGAGGTTTGGGGTCATGCTGGCTCTCTTAAGCATTCCCCCAAGAGGAGCCAGAGCTAGCCATTCTAGATGTTATTCAATTAATTACGATTTAATGATTTAATGAGGGCTGATGTGGAATGCAGATATAAGGAGCAAATTGCTGGCAGTAATCGAAGCTTAAGGGTAGAAGGCAAGACTTGCGGATTCTAGTGGTCCCCCTGGTGCCATCTTCAGCTTGCAGGGGATGTCTGCTCATGTGTCTGGAACCCTACTGAGACTAACAGCGGTAACCACAGCAAGAGCAGAAAAATGGTCCAGGTCTCAGCACCAGAAGGGATGTTGGTTCAGAGTCACATTGGGTGCTTTCTGGGGCAGGATGCAGCTATGGGTCTTAAAGGTGTGTTTGGGTCCTGAGATCCTTATTTTGTAAAAGGAAGCCTAAAGCTGGGGGTACCTGGCTTGTCAGTCTTCATGAAGGTTTCAAAAGAGCAATGTGAAGAGTGGCATCCATATTATGTGAACATTGATAATTAAATAGATTTCTAGAGCTAGTGGGCCAATCTGTGTCCTTTCTAGAATGTTCCACCTTGTTCCTAGAAAATACCTAGGATAACTCCTGTACAGCCAAAGGCTCATAAGTGGGAATGGGAATAAAGGTTACAAACTCCCCCTGCCCCCCATCCCCCCCCCCACCCCCCCGTTTTTGCCTAGCAGTAAACAACATTTTCCCTTTAGGAGAAAATGTGTGAAGAGAGAAGGAAGAACAAGTCATTTTCTTCAACCTCATCACCCCAAACTTGAACAGAACACCCTGCACATTCACAGACATGAAGGAGGTCCCCTGGCAAGTGAAATCTAGGGCAGAGCAGAAGGTGTGGGCAGGATGCGTGCTGCAGGGCCTCGGGGCGGACCCGGCCAGGCCTTGGGGGAGCTGGGAATAATACAGTCAAGTCCTGACCCCGAATTAGCCAAATCTCACACATTTCACAGAAGCTTCCCCTGGATCCACGTTTGCTTTTTCTAACCAGCGCAGGATGTCTGTTTTAGTGTAATCCTCTTTAATGTGAATTCCAATTCTGAGTGGATTTTGATGGGCTCATTCTTCACACACATGCGCATATGTGCAGGGCAGTCAATGAAAAAAATGTTTGAACTGGTGCTAAAGGCAGGCTGAGCAAATTAAGATTTCCTGTTCTGAATGCATTGCTTTTTTATGTGTACTAAGAATTTAAAAATAAAGCATAATGAACTCATATATTTGCTCTTATGTTTTTCCAATAGTATCTAAGTCATGTCTCTTTAAGTAGCATGATGTCTGCATTTAGGAAAGGTTTTGTCTTAAGTGTGTGTCTGTTCTCAGAGGGAGAGAAGCCAGGACTTGGACGTCTGACAATCCTTGGTTGCGTCTCTGTCTCCCCCCTTCACTAGCTGCCTGTCCCTGGCAAATGTCCATGTTTCCCTAGATCTCAGTTTTCATTTTCCTACCATAGAAACGGCTGTGCCCTCCTTCCTCGCAGGAGGAGGACATGAGCTCTGGAGGGTATGAAGGATCCAGCCCAGTGCCTGGCCCCCTGCAGCTGCTCCATGAGTGGGCATTTCGTTTGTCTTGATATTTTGCTTTGCCTTTTTTAGAAAAAAAAAACAAACAAAAAAACCTGCCAGTCAAGGGAAGAAATATTAATCTGGTTTGTCAATACAGTTTTTATGAGCTGGCATGGCTCAGAGGTTTGAGCATTGTTGCCCTGCACACGGGAGGGTCTTGGGTTCAATTCCCAATGAAGGGCACGTACCTGGGTTGTAGGTCTGATACCCATATCCGGTCTGGGCTCACGTGGGAGTCAATCAATCAATGTGTCTGTCACATCAATGTTTTTCTCTCCCCTCTCCTCTCTCTCTCTCTCTCTCTCTCTCTCTCTCTCTCTCTCTCTCTCTCTCTCTCTCTCTCTCCCTCTTCCCCATACCTTCCACTCTCTCTTTTAAAAAAGTTATGAAAACCTGATGTGGGATTCAAGGTCAACGGGGCAAATCTAAGAAGCTATCTGTCCTACTTCTGTGGTCCATAGCACTAACAGCACCTGGAACTTGTTAGGAATGCAGACTCTCGGGCCCGCCTGAGACTTATCGATCCAAAACTCTGGGATGGGAGTCCAGCGATCTGTGTTTTAACCAGACCTCTGGGTGATTTGAAGGTTTACTACTGTTTGGGAACCACTGGTCTCTACATCTTGGTTCTCAGACCTTGCTGGGACTTAGAATTTCCTGGGGAGCATTTTAGAATACCAACACCAGAGATTCTGGTTCAGCGAGTTTGGGATAGAGCCCAGGGGTGGCGATTTTTAAAAGGCTCCACGGGTGATTCCTGTGTGCACCCAGGATTGAAAATTTCTGCTCTGAAGAGTCTTTGTCCTCTCTCTCCTTCTCTTTTCCACTTCTGCCTCCTCCTTCTTGGACTCTGGGTTGGGAGGTTGGAATTAGGGGAAGAATTCTCTTCCAACCTCAGCTCAGAGGAACTCATGGGGACTGGGCAATATGCTACCCACAGAACATGGAATATTCCCATTGTCCTTGCCTCATTCCTACCGCGTTCTGATCTCTCTGGATGGCAGTCTTCTACTTTTAAATGTAGCACATGCTCATGTAGAAAGTTTGAAAAAAACTAGGAAACTTTGCAGGAGAAAATAGAAATCTCTCATAATCTTGTTCCTCCAAAGGTCCTGTTAAATGTTAACACTTTGCTGTATTTGCCTCTGATCTTGCATGTAGATGTCATTTTTTTTTAAATATAAAATTGGGATTATACAATGTATGTAGTTGCATGTGTTGCTTTTTTACTAATGCCATATTATGATAATTTTGCTTGATATTCTTTGAATTCTGTTTTAAAAGCCAACATCAGATTGCATCCTGTGGATTTTTCATAATTGGTCAGCCATTTCCCTTTGGTTAATCCCATCCCCACCTCATCCCACCTCACCTCCCTGCCCATGATAAGTTCAAATACCCGTGTAAATAAATATTTGATTGTGTTTTCATTTCCTTAGGATAGATTCCTAGAAATAGAATCACTGAGCCAAAAGTTAGAAGCACTGTAAAGGTTCTTGTTACATAGCGCTATTTGCCTCCAGAAGGCTGTGCCGTTTTTACTCCCACTTTCAGAGCTGCCTGCTTCCCTGTACTTTCTCTAACATTGGTTATTATCTTACAAAACAAGCAAACATACAAACAAAATGTGTCATTTTGCTGAGCCAAGTGGTCATGGCCTTGTTCTCTAGCAGCTCTCCGTGAATGTGGTCACAGGTTTCTAAACCCATGTGGGTTTATCTTCCTTTCATTCATCTTTGGAATCATGTTTACCTTTTCATGTCTGACAGCTCTGGTTGGGGGATTTTCATCTTATCTGGGGATTTGAGACCTGGAATTCTCAGCTCTGCTCTCTGTAGCTCTGTCTTCATTGTCTCTGGGCTTCGTCTTTAATGCCTTTTGTGCCTTTTAACCCATTCATGCCATGCCCACCAGCGCTTACCAAGAAGACACTTAGCACAACACCCTCAAGAGACCCTTAGTAAATGCTCTGGAATCTTGCCGCAAAAGGCAGACATAGCATTACAGTCAAAGGTAAATTATTCTGGATCACCGAGGTGTATGTCATGTAGTACAGAAGTGATACTGTACCCCTGTCCACACACACACACACACACACACACACACACACGCATGCACGTGCACACACAAGCTCAAGTGCACGTCAGTGCATCATGCAGGGAAGTCTTCTAGGGCTCCCAACTGAAATAATCAGAGAATCCATTTTCTTGGCCTTCCTTGGCAAATGGTATTTGATTGACACACAGAACTACTTGCAGTTGTAGACTCCTTTCAAACGGAAGGTGGTAAAGGAAGAATTACTTAGTAAATTCTTACTTACTGGGGGTACCTATAAAGGAAGAAGTTAAGAACATTCCCATTGTCCACATTCCACATCTTGCAGCCACCTCAGCTTATCACAGTGGCTAACAGAGGGTCACCACTGTCCTAACCCAGGGGGCTTCCTTGGGCACCCCTGTGTCCTAGGTGCTCCACTTTTGGAGGCGTAAGCATCTACCTGTCTGCTTGAATTCAAGTTCAGAGCCTCAGGGGGTGAAGGAAAACAGCAGAGGCTCTGCTGTTGATGAATTCCAATGACTTGACATTATTTGGGGAGTTGAGACGCTCAGGAAGGACAAGGCAGAGGGACAGCTCAGGGTCAAGGCCAGACATTTACACACTCTCTTCTGTTTGTTTACAAAGTGAGCCCTCTTCTTCAGCTTATGGACATTGAATACTCATGTAGCAGGGAAGAACTGGTGGCCTTACCTTTATCTCAGAGGCTGCTGGATGTGTTCGTTCCCATCCATCCATCCATCCGTCCATCCTTCCTTCCTTCCTTCCTTCCAGTAAATATTTATGGAATGCCTACTACTAGGCAACCACTTGTGTGTGGTCCGTGGCTTTCTAAAGCACAGAAATAACGTGCAACACCTAAGTGTATGCTGATCCCGAGGCCCTGTCGTGTGGACGCATTAGTATATACAGAATGTGTTTTTGTTATAAGAAGCAAATAGAAAATTAGCAATAATAAGGCCTTATCTATTCAGAGACAGTGCGTACAGCATGTCAATAGGGACTGAAGAGGCAGGCAAAGAAAACCTTCAACTGTGGGTGAGAGAACATCATGGTTATAGATGGAACCGCCCAGAACTTCTTCCAGGCAATTCCTTTAGTTCCTAATTTTTAAAAAAAAAAAAGTAAATAAAGAGGTCTGTGGTCATGGTTAGCCCATTTGTGGGGGGAGTAGCCTCGGATAATGGCCCCCAATGATGTCCTCCTCCTAGTCCCTGGGACCTGCAGTTACCTTATATGGTATAAGGGACTTTGCAGAGATGGCGGTACGAGGGGTGCGTGTTCCTGGTGTTGCGATGCAGAAGCGATATCAGATATTTTGTATAATTTTACTGTTTAGACCACAGGTCCTAGTTTGGGTTCGGAAAAATACAATCTCCACGGCAGATTACACAGGAGTGAATTCTATCCCTCATCCTTGTATCTTCGGAAGAATCTCTTGCTCCAAAGTTTCATTTATTGGATATTATTGAGCACTTTCGGTATACAAGGCTAGCATAGGAGTGACGACACAGGTGATCCCTGCTCCTGCTCTGCTGCCCTCACCACCTGCCCTCAGACTTCCTTTGTTTCTGTCCCTGTGGTCTTCCGGCAGTGATTGGAGGGCCCCTGTAAAGGTAGCCCATATGTGGATCCCCCACGTACGACTGGATGTTAAACATATAAAGAGGTTTTCTAAAATTTTAAGAGAAGCAGTGCTCAGTGTGGTTCTGACTGCACGTGAGGACATTTAATACGAACACTTGGTCGCTATTTTGGTATGTGGCCTTTATTCAACTCGGTGTAGACTTTCCTATAAAATGCTGATGATGCAGACCTCTGTGGGACCACTGTACCCACTCCCCCTCACCCCCCACCCCCTCAATTGCAGAGTCAGTGAAGAGCAAACACGAGGCTCAGAGAGATGAAATCAGGTAACTTATCAGAATGGTTTCCCTCCACCTGCTCTCAGCCTCCATAACCGCTTTCAAACTCATTGTCTAAAACTGTGATGCTGGCTGTTTTACTCTGCTGGTCAGACCAGCGTCCAAAACCAAATAGCTTTTGGAGATGCACAGATGTATTTATTATTCTTTGGAAACCGACAGTATCGTTCAAATTGCACATTTTTATTGTGCTTTTGTTTTCATTTTTCCGTCCGAGGGGAGCAGCTGGGAAGAGCAGTGAGTGGGGCCTGGCAGGTGGGATGTCCTGGCTGCATGTCAGAGCTCTCCTGCCTGGAGGCGGGTAGACTCAGGTTCGCCTGAGCACCAGCCCCGAGGATGGAACCAGCTGGGACTCTGAAAAACTTAGTTAATTTTACTAACAACAATATCCTGAAATTGAAGTGCGTAGTTATCAGATAAGTCCCAGTTACCAATAACAGAGAAGGCTGGTGCCAGGGCCTGAGTTTTCGGAGGCATTTAAGCCTGTTTCGGTTTTGAGATCCACCTGCCCTGTGTGTCTTTGGGGCCAGGTTGGGTTGTGAACTAGAATTGATCCTCTCCCCTAACCGCCCCACTTCCCGTTTGGCTGCATGGAACATAGCCTTTGGGGACAAAAGCAATGTGCTCACATGACCAGCCCACAAAACAGAGCCAGCCTGGAAACCTGCCTGGCAGAGCCGGCTGGGAAACTTGGAGGCACGTCACCTGGTGGGGAGAGAGGGTCTGCATTGAGGGAACAAACCAATTAATTCATCACGTCCTTCACCCTGGAGTAGATCATACATCGGAGACCATATGTTGTAACACATTCATTCCCTCTCATTTTCTTTCATTTGAAACTCTTGGGCTTAATGTGATAAGAAATTTGAACAGGGCCTCACATAGAGTTTGGTACTCTACAAGAACAGAACTAAACCGTAAAAGAGAACAACATAGAACACTGGTTCTCAACCTTCTGGCCCTTTAAATACAGTTCCTCATGTTGTGACCCAACCATAAAATTATTTTCGTTGCTACTTCATAACTTTAATGTTGCTACTGTTATGAATCGTAATGTAAGTATCTGATATGCAGGATGGTCTTAGGCGACCCCTGTGAAAGGGTCGTTCGACCGCCAAAGGGGTCGCGACCCACAGGTTGAGAGCCGCTGACATAGAAGGTCTTCGAAGCTAGACTACGTAAAAGAATCAACTTTATGTTTTCAACAAAGATGGGTTTTGCGCTCTGCTGGAATCTGGTCCCATACCAGGTCCATCCTTCTCCTCCAGTTCCTTTCTTAACCAGCTGGAAGTGAGTGGACATAATGTAATATTGAAAGAATTGCTAGAATCTTGGCAGCTTTTCTGATTGTACCAAATGATTTTAAAGCAAAGTGAACTTGGAGGTGTGTATTAGTCCTATCACAGACTGAGTGGTTTAAACCAGTTTAATTAAACTGAAATTAATTTCCTCAGTTCTGGAGGCTGGAGGTTGGGATCTGTGAGAGCTCTTTCTCGCTTGCAGACAGCTGCCTTTTCAGTGTGTCCTCAGATGCCAGAGGGAGCAAGCTCTCTGGTGTCTCTTCTTCTAAGACAGCGGTTCTCAACCTGTGGGTCGCGACACTTTTGGGGGTTGAACGACCCTTTCACAAGGGTCGCCTAAGACCATCAGAAAACACATATATAATTACATATTGTTTTTGTGATTAATCACTATGCCTTAATTATGTTCAATTTGTAACAATGAAAATACATCCTGCATATCAGATATTTACATTATGATTCATAACAGTAGCAACATTACAGTTGTGAAGTAGCAACGAAAGTAATTTTATGGTTGGGGGTCACCACCACATGAGGAACTGTATTAAAGGGTCAAGGCATTAGGAAGGTTGAGAACCACTTGTCCTAAGAGCATTAATCCGCTCATGGGGCCACTCTCATGACCTCATCTAACTATAATCACCTCCCAACGGCCCCACCCCCAAGTACCATCACAGTGGGGGCTGGGGCTTCAACATATGAATTGGATGGGACGGGCACATGCATTCAGTCCAGAGCAGGTGAAAGGAGTTAAGAGGTGTCAGGAAAAGGCCAGTAGAGAAGCAGGAGTCGTTAGAATCTCTGCGGCCGTAGCATCCGGCCTCCGGGGGTCCAGGGGTGGTTGACATTCTGTGACGGTCTTCACTGCGCTTCCGTAGATGGACAGGTCCTGGAAAATGTGGTCAGGACATGCTTAGCCAGTTCACTGAAACTGATACCCATTTCAGTTGGCTCCGCCGTGGTTCCCGGTGACCATGAAGCTTTTCTCCCTGCCGCAGTCACACTTTACCAACTGCCCCCGCTTCTAATGGGATCTCTGAGCTATGAAGGACCCTGCGATACTGGTGATCGGAATCTGCAGCAGCGTAGTATGTTCATGTTCTGTCAAGAAGTGACTGATCTGGCACCTTCTTTCTCTAGGTCAGTAGCGGACACAGCTGGCCACTTCTAAAGGGGCAAGATGTTTATCTTTCTGTTTTTTATAGAGAGAAGGAAGGAAGCCAAGGCATGGTAAAGTGGGAGAAAGACTCATAGATTGTCTCAGCCGGGAAAGGGAAGAATATCATGTCATTGTTACAGATTCCCCTTTGGGGGGGGGGAACCATCATTCCATGTCTGACACATAAACAATCCTCAAGAAATATTCATTGAGTGAGTGAGTGAGTGGATGAATGAATGAATGAATGAATGTAGCAATTACCTGGAGTTCAGGGAGAAACCCCAGTTGTTTCACACGTTTAAACTGGCAGTTTGGCTGGAGCACTGAGCACTCTGTGAAAATGCCTGCGGCAGTCCTATGTGTCCCTCATGACCGGCTTGCTGATTCCTGTGATTATCATGAGCTGGGGCAAATAATGGATATCAGTGTGAGGATCCCTCACAAGGGAAGAAGAAATGAATGAGCCCTGGGTTTATGGTGCAGAGAGAGGGCAGATGCCTGTGAACAGTGGAAACCTTCCGCTCCCCTGCCATCCTGTCAGCCTCGTTAACCTCCTTGGGAATGATGTAACCATTACCTCCTCATTTCCGGTAACCTTTTCCTCTGCTCCACAGCATCACCAGAAACTCGACCCAAATCTCCACGTCCAGGCAGCCGTTCTCACCGCTCCTCCTCCCCACCCCTGCCGCCATCACTGCTCTTTGGCCTCACTGGGAACTTCTAGTCCATCCCCCACTTTTTCACTATCTGTCACTGTCCTCCTTTCTGTACTCTAGTCCTTGGCAGGAGGGAAGGGGTAACTATGAAATAAATAACATTATATTAAAAAATCAACTTACCAGATAGGATCAGACTTTTAAAATCAGCTGAATCATAACCTCTGTATTTCTCACTGGGCCGGTTACATTTTTGTAGCCTCAGGTAGTATATGCTGCATAGAAATCTTTTGTTTTGTTTTGTTTTGTTTTTTGCATAGAAATCTTGATGTTTACCTTTTTGGAGCCATCAGCTCATCTGCATGAAGCAGTGGTTATACCAACAGGAATGTGCTAGAGAAAGACTGATTCAAGACTTGGTAAATGACTTCAAGAACATAAATGTTTGTTAGAACATGTTGGTTGTCCAACTGACTTCCATAGTCCAAATAGCAGGGTATGTTTAAAAAGAAAACCACCTTAATGCACATAACTGAAGAGGTGAAAATGTGCTCACATATTTTTAAGAGAAATGTCCAAAATACTTACTAGTAGAATGGTTTCCAAGAGAAATCTTGGTCTCTATTAGTCTTCTAATAAGGTCAGCTGTGATATATTTTCTCTTCCAGTGCTGAATGTGCTCAATTAGCCATGGTTGACCTCCCAGTGTTTTTATGAGTATCCTTCCCACTTTTCTTCTATAAACAAAATAATCAAGATATGCCCCAGTTTTATATTATAGCTCTAATATTAGCTAGAGTACTTAAAATGTGGCTAGTCTAAACTGAGGTGTGCTGTGGGAGTAAGGCATACGCTAGGATTCAAGCACACATACACACAAAAGGTAATATATGTCACAATTTTTAATTCTTGACATGTTGAATTATAATATGTTAATATGTTGGGATACATAAAACATATTATTAAAGTTAACTTCACCTGCATTTCCAAATAGAGTTTAGCTATGTTGAGGGCAATATGGATTTTATTTTGAGTTTCAATCTGGGACGATCATTAGTATAACAGAAATTCAGAAAATACATAAGAAAGAAATTCTGTTGTAGGATTTCAACTGCACATACTCGAAAATATGTTCTCCTTATTTCTGCAATATGTTCTCCTGGGTTTCTGCAGTCCCTAGAAGCAACGCATCGTAAGGTTGGGAGAATTCTAAGAGACCATTGTGCAACCTACCCCTCATTCCTGGCTGATGGCCTCTTGACAACCCTTCAGGTAGCAACAGTTGTCATCACCAGAGGCAAAACCTTCTTACTGCCCCGTCCTCCCCCTGACTGCCACCTACACTGTCAGCATCTTTCCTCAAAAGTGCAAGTGCCCAGCACGGGGTCCAGCTCTTCCTGAGCACTGGGGTGACAGTGCGGTTGCACTGTGCTTGTGTCCTTTGTAATCAGCTAGAACCATCAGATATTTTCTATATGAATTGCCTATAGTTAGGTCCAAAGATTAATTTCTTTGGACCTAACTACAGGCATTTCTCTTATGAAATTTTTTAAAAATATATTTTTATTGATTTCAGAGAGAAGGGAGAGGGAGAGAGATATAGAAACATCAATGATGAGAGAGAATCATTGATCGGCTGCCTCCTGCATGTCTCACACTGGGGATCCAGCCTGCAACCTGGGCATGTACCCTGACCAGCAATTAAACCTATGACCTCCTGGTTCATAGGTCGACACTCAACCACTGAGTTATGCCAGTCGGGCTCCCTTATGAATTTTATTATGTAGCCTGTGGGATAATTTAGATTCTAGGTTCTGTCAGTAAAGTCAGCCATTGCTTTTAGACTAGTTATTTTAAAATGTGGTAAGTATGCTTTCCTCTGATGTACTGAAGAATGTCTTGTCTAGGACAGTGCTAAACTCCAGCGCCTTGTGGCCTGCCAGATCCACCACATGGTGAGTCATCACTTCACCTACAAAAATATCATGAAAAATCATGTCACAGGCCGTGCTGAAATAAAAACATTCCTTTCTCGTCTGTATAATTTCCCATTTCTGCTTGTCTCAGAATCCAGTCGGGGGCAGGGGAGCGTGTTTGCTGCTTGTGCAGCCTATTGATCCACCTGCTGTTTTTAACTCATCTGATCAGTAATTGATTCTCAGTTTTTGCTGGCGACTAATAAAAGCTAATTGATCTTACAAAGGGATCCAGTTAGGTCTTCTTTTCAACATCAATACAGCATCACTTCTTAACATTTGTCCAAGATGATCAGCATGGTTTTAAGTTGCTTCTGCCGCACTGAAGTGTAACTTTCTTAGACCTGAAGATAGGGACTTCTTTTAAATGCCTAGCCAGGGAATCTTTTATTTTCTCTTTTCCAAACTCTAGCTTCATCTCCACCTTAACAGTATTTTCCCAACTTTCCCCTCACTGAAGATCATTGTTGGCCTTACACATACTAGTACACACGCAAACATGGAAGCTAAAGAGTGTTAGTTTTGTTTTCTACACCATTGACTCTGACCAGCCATTTTTAGTCCTTTTCTATCCATCGTCTTGCTCAGAAGTGAACTTAAGTTTGGGTTATGGTTTTTGTTTCCCATTTCTAAATCTTAGTTCATTTAGAAACCTGACCTTCTTAGAGCTTGCACATTTCATTGGCCTTTCAAGGCCCATTATAAATTGCTTAATGACTATGAGGAATTTTTATTCAAGAAATATTTAGGTTGTGCTCCAATTAGGGAATTTACCTACCTATCTGAAGTTATGGTCTAAGGCAACTGCTTATGCAAAGCACTTGGCCCCAAGGAGACTGGGAGAATTCCCCTGAAGCGTAGATAGCCTACATGAGGACTGTCGTATACCTTAGCTTTAAAAGTGAATGTAGGATGCCCTAACCGGTTTGGCTCAGTGGATAGAGCATCTGCCTGCGGACTGAAGGGTCCCAGGTTCGATTCCGGTCAAGGGCATGTACCTTGGTTGCGGACACATCCCCAGTAGGGGGTGTGCAGGAGGCAGCTGATCGATGTTTCTCTCTCATCGATGTTTCTAACTCTCTATCCCTCTCCCTTCCTCTCTGTAAAAAAATCAATAAAAATATATTTTTTAAAAAAAGTGAATGTAGGAGATCAAATACACTGATTGTCCCCTTGACAAGCTTCCAAGGCAGATGAGCAGCTCCCAGGGACCTGTTGGGGCCCAGCACAGAGCTGGAGCCTAGTGAATGTTTGAGAGAAATAAATGCATATGGACTGCCCTGGGCCAAGATGTTCTTGAAGCAAATGAAGAGACATCTTGTGTGATATTTTTAAGTCCTGGAATAACTGCTTTTCCATGTCCAGAAAGGTCAGTGGAAACAATTTAAATAGATAGGTAGTCCACTTTTAAATTAAGGTGACTCATAAGGTGATTGAGTCAAACATATTAATTCTAACGTGTTACTGAGTGCAATGTTGGACTCTTGGGACTGAATAGTGGTGTTAATTTTCAGAAAGAATCCTGTATACAAGTGTGATGTAAACAGTTTTCCAAAAGCTAATATATTGGGTGATGATCTCTATGAAGTGGCTCAAAGTTCAAACTTTAAGAGTCAAAGTTGTCATCAGTGTGGAGAGGGGTGTCGAGACCCTCAGCCCCCAAAACTATTGATGAGGAAGTGGGAGCCTGCGAGCAGAATGGGGGCCAGCACCCGCTCCTACCCTTGATGCCTTCCTCCCTCGCCTGCCAGAAAGTTATGTTTCCACCAGACAAAGCTCCTGAAGCCCCCTGTGCGCGATCACTCCAAATCTCCCTGAATTCAGGTTACACGTTTTCTTAGGAAGTGATGCCCCATGAAAAGGTCGCTGGGTTTGCAATCCCAACTTCAAGAGGTATCACTTTCATACCTCATACACGCAAATTACTTCTCATTTCTTGAGGGTTTGACCTATGACCTGATTGGAGACATCTGTTCCTCAGAAGTCTCATTTCCTGGGAGAAGTGGCGTCATCCATGTATTTGGTCTCCTGGATGCGGTATTTACAGCCTTCCCCTGCCTCTGACAGGAGCCTCACGTCTGCTTGGTCTGCTCACAGGGGTGAGGTCAGCCCGCGTGGCAGGCTTCCAGGGAGCTCTGCTTCCACTGAGGGAACACTCAGACTTCCCGGGAGCTCTGGTTTCTCTCTCACTTATCATCTTTCAGTTTTATCTGCGTGGCTCTCTCTTCAGGTAACTCCAGCAGTGAATTTCCCTGCCAGCCTTGCCTGGCCTGGCCTGAAGTGACCCCCCTCGGTCCTCTGCCTGTTTTCTCCCCTCCTTAGACTTCCTCTGTGAGGTGAGTCCCCACCTGGTTCCTAGCCAAGGTGACAGATCTGTAGACATCATGGGTAAGGGCTGGCCAAGAGCACAGTGAGAAGGATTCCTCTCGGCTGGGCAGACAGCCAGACAACCACTAACTGCCTTCGCTGAGACCCGGGCCTGCGACTCTTGCAACCACAGGGAAGGAAAACCCGGAAGAAGCTGCTACACCCCCTGTTGGGTTCAGTCTCCAGAGCCAGGCAGGCCCTTGTACAGCATCTCCGATGAGCATCAGCCGTAGGGCTGCCCTAAAAGCCACACTGCGTCAAGCACATTTGCATTTCTTTCAAGTCACTCAAGTCCAAACTCTTCACCAACACAGACCTGACTTCTTTGGAGCTAATTCTTTCCATGACAAAGCATGACAGAGGGTCCCAACCCTGCCCATGAAAACACACAGGCAAACAGCAGTTCCACCGAAGCTGAGAGGGAAGACATGAAAATACTAGTGCCTCTGTATGCAGGGCCTGTCATGCTCCAGGACTGGGCAGAGGACGTATCGGGGAGGATTGCCCACAGATCCTATAAGCTCCCTCTCATCTGTACAACTCAATGTAGTATTGGCACAGTCCCAGCCTGCGCCCATCAGCCTGCCCCGCTCTTCCTTTCTCTTTACCTTTGGCTTCCATCGGAGCCTCTTGAACGAATCTTTCTTTTTGGGGGCCATGGAATAAGGAACTTCACCTCAGCTCCTTGTCTGTCTTCTCTTTCGCCATGAAGTTACATGAACCTCCTGCTCCCTTTTTCAACTTTTTTCCCCTGAGAGCAGCTTGCTGAGTTGAATACAGATCGTGCCTTATGGCCCAGTTAACTTTAGCCAGTAGCTGAAAGGGGATTACATGACAAAGTCAGGATGATCAAATAATGGGAGTGGCCCAAGGGACAGCCCGCTGAAGTCGGAATGATCAAGCACAGGACTGAGCCCCCCGAGACTCAGCTGGGCAGCCGGAGGGCCCCCCTGCAGCTCAAACATGGACTTGGGGAAGGAAGCCTCGATCTCCAGTCACCTGATGTTGTTACCACTGATTAAACGGGAGGGCTGAGCCCTGTGTGACACCCTTTCTCTATTAGGTCATTTTATTCTCCCCGGGGTCATCCTGATTCCGACAGGGCGCTTGTATATTTCGGAGAAAATATTTGGAGTATTGTTGTTTGTTTTATAGTCTGGTCCATTGGAGGTCCCGTGTAGGCGGTATCGGATGACACTTTTCTAAGGCTTGTTTTCATCTTTCCTTTCTCTTCGGCTTTAAAAAAAAAAAAAAAGCAAACAACCCTGACTGGTTTTGCTCAGTGGATAGAGCGTCGGCCTGCGGACTGAAGGGTCCCAGGTTCGATTCCGGTCAAGGGCATGTACCTTAGTTGTGGGCACATCCCCAGTAGAAAGTGTGCAGGAGGCAGCTGATCGATGTCTCTCTCTCATCAATGTTTCTAACTCTTTATCCCTCTCCCTTCCTCTCTGTAAAAAAAAAAAAAAATCAATAAAATATATTTTTTTAAAAAAGCAAACAGCTATCAAGCACCAAACCTAGCCTGTGCTCTGGCCCTGGCCCCGAGTTAGGTTGTCTCAGGCCTCTTCTAGAGCGGGACCCCCCCCTCGCTGTGCACACCCCCTTCATGTAGCACTCGCTGCTCTGATAAGGCAGGGTCTTGTGAATTCCTGCCGGTTGTAAAATCCCGAAGTCACAGACCAGATCTGAATCGGGGAGGATTAGGCATGGCAGCGAGTGACAGAAACCAAAGGAGCTGCACCCAGAACACCATGGCAGCGTTATCGCCGGGCTTGTGTCAGTCAGGGGCCTGGGAGGCCAGTCAGGCCTTGCTCAGGGCTCCACAGGGTCGGGCCCCTGCCCGTCACCTCCTCACTCTTCTTCGGGGCGGATCGCATGGTCCAAGGTGGCAGCGAGGGCTCAGCAACACCTGTAGATCCACCAGCAAGTACCACCGCTCTGCCTCGGAGCTCCCGCTCTCCACACCTGCTCTGCCTGCTCTCACTGCCTTTTTAAATAACCAAATACACTTGATTCTGGAAGAAAAAAACATCAGAATCCCCTGCTGGGCTCAATGGCTTCTGGCAGGACTGCAACCATCGAGCATTTTCCTGTCTCCTCTACTCAGCCCTCGACCAGGAGGCAGAAGGCAGGGGCCAGGGATGGCCTGACTTAGTTGTCCCCACCCTTCTAATGGGCCACCATCCGAAAAGGGTCTGCACCCCGTGGGCACCTGCACCCCCAGCTCTGAGCTCAGCCCACCCAGGCCTGAGGGAGCATACTGTGACTGGTGTCCTGCGTGAGGAAATAACCTCCAAACACAGCTCTGTGCTGAGAATGGAAAGGAATCAGTGCGTCGAGAGTCCCAGCTCTCAGAAGCCAGCCATTTAATGGGAGAGAAAACTGAGTTTCAAAATGCCCCGTGCCAAAAAAAAAAAAAAAAAATGGGTGGAATAGTCCCAAACCCCTTGAAACACTGAATGCTCTACCCCCTCTTGGAGAGAGCAGGGTCTGCTGAGTCCTGCATACAGAGGCCTGTTGTGACTCTGTTTACCCTGTTTCCCCCAAACTTCTTGGCCGTGAAACCCCTTTCTCTCAGTAGCATGTCTTTAACGGATGTGCCCCTCCAGATGGGTCTCAGACGGCCCCTGCTACGGTCTCATCGAGACAGGTGGACTGAACAAAGGTGCTCACTGCTGTCCTGATTTCTTATTTCTGAGTCCTCACCGGCTCTGCTTTGCTAAGCCCTTCATTATCATGAGGCTGCTCCAGCCACCCAATCCTCTGTGTATTTGGTTCTTTGACCCCCTGGCAGCAGCACTTGTGCAGAAATTCAGACCCTCGTACGCTCTTGCCTTGGGCCCCGGGTTTTGCCCTGCTCGGCTTGGCAGCCTTCTGTGTGTGGTCCTGACCTTCGGGGAGCGTGCTGTCCCCAAGGTGTGCGCCTCTGGGGCTGGCCCTCCTCCACCAGGTGTGTTCCTCAAGCCTCCCTGCCCGCGCTTGGGCAGCGCTTCGCATCCAGCATCTCACTCCTGAGTCGCGTGTGTCGCTCGGTTCCCAGGGTGACCGGCTGCTGTTTATCCCTCCGCAAACTCTGCCTCTCCCTGTGGGCGCCCTGGCAACCTGCTGCTTTCCTCCTCGGGTTCTCTAGACCTTGCCACCTTGACTGAGCCCTGGTAGCCGTTCAAATAATTGTTGGAGTGTTTAAAAATGTAATAATAATAATAATAATAAATTACAAGTTTGGCATTTTTGTCAAAAGCGGTTCGCCTTCCTGTCTCGCGTAGCTTCTCAGAGGCCAGGAAGAGAGCAGTTCCTAATGGGGGCTGCACCGGGGGACACTCCGAGGGAACTGAGCTGGGTGCTGAGGACCCAGTTCCCCGAGGGGGTCAGCCTTCTTCATCGGCGCGTTAGGATGGAAGGGGAGGTTTCCATGAACCAGGACGAAGCACTTGGTCTTCACCTGGGTGCCCTAAGGTGGTGTCACTGTGGGACTGTGACTGGCATTCGGGGCAGTCAGCATACAGATTAGGTAGCGGTATGTGTGCTGGGTCCTGTTGGACTGGTTGGTTTATGTATGTTTCCCGGGGGAAGGGGGTGGGAGGGTGAAAGGTAAACTGGAGATGAGCACAGCTCAGCCAGAATTCTGTTAAGACATTTCAGTGAGTCTTTGGGGTTTGGTGGTGGTGGTTTGGGTCTTGCCACAGAGGTCCCTCCCAGCGGATGCAGCACTTTTGAAAGATGGGGACTGCTGCCAAGATGAGAAGTGAAGAACCTGAAAGGTGAGCCCTCACGCGCTGATGTCATGAGAGGGCTCGCTTGTGAGCCTGGGGGGAACCTGTGTTCAAGATGGTCAGGGCGCTCCCATCCTTTCCACGCTCTTCCCTTAGGTCGGTCTGTGGCATGGGTCAGCTACTGGCCCCCCACCCTCTGCATGGAAGCCTTCCGCCACACCGCTTCCTGGGTCCTCCGTTAAACCCACCACCCCAGATATTTCTGTGGCTGCTCCTCCTGTCCATTGCTGTGTAACACACCACCCCCAAACCTGGTAGCTTCAAACATCTCTCATGCTCTGTGGCTGCCTGGGTGTTCTCACCTAGGGTGTCCCGTGTGGTTGCACGAAGATGCTGGCTGGGACCGGGGCCATCTGAAGACTTGCTAGGCCAGACATCCGTGATGGTCAGTCGCCTGGCGGGCCTTTTAAAGCTGCTTGCAGCTCAGCAGGAGCTGTTAACGGAAGCACGTCCATGCGGCCTCTCCACATAGCTTAGACTTCTCCCAGCACAGTGGCGGGGCTCCGAGAGGGAGCTCCCAAGAATGCGTGTCCTGAGAACTCCAGACAGAACCCCCAGAAGCGCTTCTGCCACATTCTCTATTGGTCAAGCAAGGCTCAGGTTCCAGGGGAGCAGGCTGAGGTCACCCTGCGGAGGAGCATGGGAGATGGAAGATACGGCCAAGGCCGTCTTTGCAAACTGCTGTCAGACTCTCCTCCCCGCCGGCGAACACTTCAGCAGCCAAAGTCACAAGGTCCTTTGGGGACCCAAGGGGAGAAATTGAATAGGCCTCCATCTAAAATGAAAATAGCTTTGTTATTCCTGATTGGGGGGTGGGGGTGGGGAGAAGGAGGAGGGGGTGGAGCTAGAGACTTAACACATAGATTTCCAAGTTGTTGGGTAGAAAGGCCAAGAAGAAATTGGTGCTGCTTTTCAGCCTCTGAAATATGACCCTTTGTGCTTCTTTGAGAAGCAGGAACCAGAGACAGCTTGCTATGCTTGCTAATTTTCATCCTTTATATGGACCTGATGTGCTTAGAGAACCCAGTTTACACTCACATGCAGGGTCTCACTCCATGTTGTCATCACCCTTGCATGAATGGGGAAACTGAGGCTCAGAAGTCCCTGCTTTCCCACGTTACTGACAGAGTTGGGGTTGGCCTTGCTTCGTTCTGGGCGGGACCCTGTTTGTGGAGCTGCTCTTCATCTTCCCCCACCACTCCCTCTTCTCTCAGAAATGCTAGGCAGGCTCTTTTGTGCTCCCTGACCTGGCTCACCCGTGCCTCCTCTCAGAACTCATCCCTCCACACACACCTTCATCTCCCAGGTCACATCCCACCTTCAAGACACAGCCTGGGTCTCCTGACCTCCCTACGTCTTTTTTATGGCCCTTCCAACATTCTGGTGTTACATGCTTGTCTCTCCCATTAGTCTATAAACTCTTCAGGGTCTTTCCGCTGCCATAAATGTGAATTATTACCCAATGTTAACTCATCCTTGAAAAATCATTTCTGTCTCCTCGCCTCTTATTTAAGACCTGTAAGTCCAGTTTTCTACCGGGATCCAAGCTGCTGCCACTCTGTCAACACAGCTCTTCAGGAAAAAATAGTTGGCTCATAAGCCAGCACTGTAATTGTGCCAGGGGGTTGATATGTGAATTCAAAAGTAAAAGTTATTTTGTGTTAATTAGAAACCTTATTGCAAAGACTTGGAAGGAGGGTAGAGTTGAAACTTTTCAGCTGTTTTGATTTAAGCCAGATCTGTTTCTAGCATTAATGTAGGGAATTCGCAATAACACATAGTTCCCGTAAATAATTTTTAACTGTCATACGTACTGGGTAGATGCGTGCTTTAAATTCTCCCAAAAATTATAAGCTGTTTTAGTATGGTTTCTTTCAATCTGCACTTACTGGGTGGGAGCTTGTTCTAATGTGGTGTCTGGATCAAAGTCCGCAGTGAAAATGTGAGAGCCCAGGTTAGGCACCAGCCCACGGGCAGAAAAAATAGTTGCTCCCAGACAACTTGCTCTTCCTGAATTCTGAAAGCAACATCTTTGACTTCGCTTGTCCATCCCATCTTTCCCAAAGTGAGAGCAAAACTCCCACAAAGAAATGAATTGGAAAATAAAACCTGAAGGGATAAAACAGAGTTCAACCAGTGTTTGTTGTTGTTGTTTTAAAAATATATTTTATTGATTTCAGAGAGGAAGGGAGAGGGAGAGAGAGAGAAACATCAATGATGAGAGAGAATCATTGATCGGCTGCCTCCTTCACACCCCCCACTAGGGATCGAGCCTGCAACCTGGGCATGTGCCCTTGACTGGAATCAAACCTGAGACCCTTCTATCTGCAGGCTGATGCTCCATCCACTGAGCCAAATCAGCTAGGGCTGACAGGTTCATTTTTAATGCACTATGAAATACATAAGACCTCCAAAAACACAGATGCTTCAATTGCTTGCCATCTGACCTTGAGACTCTCCTGTGGTTCTTTCTAATTGTTAACATTGTGCTTCCTGAGCACACACGCAAATGTGGTTTACCGTTCATTGCAGAGCACTGACAAGGATATTCAAGCCATGGCTCCGTTCATTCAAGCACTTGATGAATTTTCCGTGGCGAGGAGAAGGCTACATTGCCCAAGTGTTTTAGCCACAAGCCTCTTCTCCTTGCCTTCCCCCCAGAAAGCTCTTTCCTAGAATGAGGTCCTGCAACTTCAGAGCGGGGTGGCTTGTATCTCAAACAAAGTGGACACAAGCCCAGCATAGCAGCCTGGCTCAAGGCATAGAGCTTTGGAGCAAATACACTTGCGTGTGGAGTCATTTTTGAATTATGCAAACTTACTTGCTGAATGAATTAGAGCAGTTTTTAAAACATCCCTCTGAATGCCCTAACCGGTTTGGCTCAGTGGATAGAGCGTCGGCCTGCAGACTGAAGGGTCCCAGGTTCGATTCCAGTCAAGGGCATGTACCTTGGTTGTGGGCACATCCCCAGTAGGAGGTGTGCAGGAGGCGGCTGATCGATGTTTCTCTCTCATCGATGTTTCTAACTCTCTATCTCTCTCCCTTCCTCTCTGTAAAAAAATCAATAAAATATATATTTTAAAAAAAAAAATAACATCCCTCTGAAGCCTGGCTTTCTCATTGACCGAAGAAATGAGGATGGTGTGAATCTCATAGAGTTAAAAGGGGGAAACAGTCAACAATGGATCATTTGGCGATGAAAACATACTCAGATAGTCTTTAAATTTAGGCCTGTATTTAAATTCTTTGTGGTTTGCCTGCAGATTTTATTTTGTTTGGCACTTTAGTTTTGTTTTTTTAAAGCAAGGTGATTCAAACCACAGACTGCCTCAAGTCATTACAGCCCCTGAGACAAGTCTCAGTGCCTGTAGGTGCCTGTAGCCTGTGGGAGGCATCACAACCCACCACCACCATCACCACCACCACCCCCACCCCCACCACCACCACCACCCCCACCACCCTCACCACCCCCGCCCCCAAGCACAGATGTTTGTGGTTTGGAGGTGCTGCCCTGCGAAGTGCACTCTGCCTTCTCTCTGCCCTGGGGTCCCTTGAGAGTCCTCTGTGGGGACATGATACCGTCTCTGTGAGGAGTGGGGCTGAGTTCCTGCTTTTCTCCATAAACACCATCTCTGCAGCCCACCCCTTTTCCCTCTGGTCAGTCCTTCACTCCCCAGAGAAATTAGAAAGTGGTTGTAATAAAGTCGTAACAGATCCCCTGGCTCTTTAAGGTCGGGAGTTTACAGACAGTCGGCGCTAGCATTCCGGTGCGATTTATTCTTCAACTTCTCTGCTCTCCTGCTGCAGGGGGAGAGAGGGCATTAATAACCTGCCATGCAAAAAATTTGATACTGCCATAAAAATAATCCTTCACTATGTGTTTTTTCTTCTCTGGCCTCCTGCTGCTCAAGGAAATGAGTAACATTTTTTTAAGTATCCATTCTTTAGCATCAAAATATTACCAGTTATTTGATTTTCTCTCCCCTTTTTGTCTTCATGTGAGGGGAGGGAAACTAGCTGAAAATAACTGTGATCATGCTCTGCATAGCAGTTCTCCAGCTGGTGCCAAGAAATGTACAGGTCCTGTGATGGGGGACCAACCCTGCTTTGGGCGCTAGGGAAGAAGTGAGGGTCCTTACAGGAAGCATCTTTCTGTTGTTTCACCTACATTCAGGGTAGCCTACTTTCCTCTCAAGATCTCACCCACTTATGTCTTCACCTTTTATTGTGTGTCAAGTTATTTTATAACTAGAGGCCCAGTGCACGAATCCATGCACAGGGGGTGGCCAGCAGGGGGGGAGGGACCGCAGGAGGTTGGCTATGGGAGCTCACTGACAACCAGGGGGCAGCTCCTGCATTGAGCATCTTCTCCCTAATGGTCGGTGTGCGTCATAGCGACTGGTCGTAACGGTCGCTTAGGCTTTTATATATATAGATATTCTTTTATATATGCATAGGAGGCTCTGGTTATTTGCTGTGGCACTGGATGGATAGGATGCTTTCCTCTGTAAGAAATAGAAAACACAAATCACCGGCTTTAGCAGTAAAGAGAATTTATTGGCCTATGTTGCTGAAATTTCCAAAGGCAGATGGTTTCAGGCTAGGGTTGATCTAGCCACGCCCAGTGTTACCACAGACCTAGTCTTGTTGCTTCTACTGGCTCTGTCTCTGCAATGTGATTAGCTTTAAGCCAAGAGTGACTCAAATGGTTCTGAGGTATCTGCCAGCAGCTTTGAGGGATCAGAAAATCAGGAAAAGGCGCTGTCTAAACATTCTCTGGAAGGTCTCTATTTAGGTCCTGGGCCTATCACTGGAGCCAGGAGAACTTCGTGCACTGATTGGCCAAGCTCAGGCCACATGATCTGTATCTGTAGGTGTGGATGCAGGCAGCTTCCCAGAACCACAACAATCCCTAGATAAAGGTATTGGAAAAGGAAGAGGAGGGTGGTGATGCTGGAGAAGCAGCCAGCAGATGTCTAGTCCATAGGGCTCATCAATTCCCAAAGTGTGAAAAACACATAGAGCTTATTTTTGTTCCGGGTGTTTCAGTTGATAACTGTTGGTGCTAGAAATATGTCATCAGAGTCAGAGCTCTATATATTTTCCTACCAATTCCCTGGCCTCCATCTCTTGTTTTCCTACACACACAAGGAAAAGAGCTTGTTGGGAGTGAGGTCTGATCCAGGAGCTCCTTCCCGGGGTCCCCAAATCGGAAATGGAAGGGAAGGAGGCCAGCACAGAAGTGGAGGCATCATTACCGATCCAACAAAGCATAATTCAGGAAAATAACTTTTATCCCTCGGTCACAAAGAAACTGGCTTAATAAAACTGAAATAGAATAAGAACTAGCCCTACTTACTGTGTTAATTGCTCACAATTTGGACTTTTCTACTCACAACTCCATCGCTCCCGCCCCCCCCCCCCCCCCCCCCCCCGCACACCCTTGCTCAAATCTTGTATTTTAATGAACAAAAAGAATGTGTAAATGACCCGCGTCCTTCTCCCGCCCCCTCTTCAGCGGGCAGTTTGCCGTGGTGAAGAAATGCCGCGAGAAGAGCACGGGTCTGCAGTATGCCGCCAAGTTCATCAAGAAAAGGAGGACCAAGTCCAGCCGGCGAGGCGTGAGCCGCGAGGACATCGAGCGCGAGGTCGGCATCCTGAAGGAGATCCAGCACCCCAACGTCATCACCCTGCACGAGGTGTACGAGAGCAAGACGGACGTCATCCTGATTCTGGAGCTGTGAGTGCCCTCTGCGGGCTGGGGCGGGCTGGCAGCGGGGAGGCGGGGCGCAGGCATGAAGGTGGGCCGTGCCCAGCCTGGTCAAGAATGGACTCTGCTTTGCCACGTCGGAGAAGCTACTAGGGCGTGTTGCCTGCCCCGAGGCCTAGCTGCAGTTATCTGGAGTAATTTTGCAGACCATTCACGTTTTCCCGCCTGATTTGCGAGTGTTCCCCAATCTTGGGGTTCTTTGCTAATTATGAGGTTACCTGTTTTTTGAGTTTTATGTTCAGCTTTTAAGTATACTATGTCCTTCTCTGCTTCTTTCTTCATTCTCTTTCCCCCTTTCTTCTACTCTGTCTCTCCCTCCTCCCTCTGTCTTACACACACACCCATTTTCAGCTGCTGGAACGGGCAGTACTCATTATATGAAAGGGTAAAATGGAACCAGAATCACTCAGAGGTGATTACGAAACTTGTTTTTAAAGCAGTTTGCTTGGTGTCTGAGGCCCACCCTGCCCATGGGATGTGGATCCTAGTGCGCTGCTCTGGGACTGGCGCCCGTCCCTGGCAGCTGTCTGAGTGCCCAGTCCCCGCAGCACAGGCGGGGGGAGGGGAGAGGACACTGTCCCGGAGCAGCTGGCTGGGAATGTCTCTGGGCTCTTTGGAGAGAGGAGAGACTTGAGTGCGCTTAGGGCGGAGGGATGGGTGATGCAAAAGGACACGGGTGACAACCAAACCTGGAGTTCTGAGTGCTGACGGGCCCACTCATTTCCTGGGAGCCTCTAGAGGTCACATTCCCTCCTGCCAGCCTGCAGCTCCCCTTGTCTGCAGATCTCTTAGGGCTACCAGGAAGAGACCAGAGGAGACGGAAGTGAGGAGGTTAACGGAGGGTCCAGCCCACCCCTGAGCACCACACTGCGGGAACAGGAACGCTGGGCTTTGTCATCACAGCAGCCTGGGGCAGCCACAGCTTCTTGTCTCATCACGGGGTTTGGCCACATTGCTCTGTGGGTCTGAGCCACCACCTTCTTAACTGTAAACTGGGGTTAATAATACTTACCTCAAAAGGGTCTTGAGATACGCATTTAAAAATGCCCAGCACAGTGTCTGGCTCATACATATTTCCTCTCTTCATTCCTTTAAACCAAGAGGTTTGAGCCTCTGCACTGGTGACATTTGGGGCTGGGTAATTACTTTGTCAGGGGGGCCATGCTGTACACTGTAGGATGCTTAGCAGCATCTCTAGTTCCCACCTACCAGATGCTGGTAGCATTGCCCTCTCCAGCTGTGACAGCCAAAACGTCTCCAGACATTGCCCTATGCCCCTTGAGGGCAAAATAGTCTCCCTTCCCCAATCACTGCTTTAAAGGCAGAGCAGGACTTGAAGAGCACCAAGGATTAAGGGGCCTGCTCAAGGTATAGCATTGAAAAGAGAGGAGCCACAGTTTAATCCACGCTGTGGCTTTCTGTGGCCGCTGGGGAACCAGACAGAACCGATATCAACATCAGGGTAAATCCTTTACCATCGCTAAGCCTAACTTTCCTCCCTTACAGCGGTTGTAAGAGACCATGGGTACAAAGGTCCCGGGAAGGAAACGTTACAGATCACAGCTCTTTGGCCTTTTCAGAGAATTACCAGGTTGTGCCCAGTGACTGAGTGTCACTTGCCCTCTTCACATACCAAACTGCACCCAGGAGGCCTGTGAGTTCCTGCCCTCCTCATGCCACCTGCGGGTGTTCGGTATGGGTTCAGCCTCTGTTGACTGGCCCCATTTCAGAGACCTTTTTTATTGGGCACATTTATCCTGAGTGTAAATTGGGTGGCACCGTAAATTATCATACAGTAAACTTGATATTGGAGGAGGGTGGTACAAATCCATGGAACTTAACATGTGGATTCCTGTAACCACCACCCAAATCAGGATTCAGAACAGTCCCATCACCCCCTAACTCCCCTCTACTAATCCCTTTGTAGTCACACCCACCCTCCACCTCCATCCCCACCCCCAGGCAACCAATGAGCTGTTCTCCATCCATTTGTCTTTTGGAAAATGTCATGTAAGTCTATTTATATAGTATACTAGAGGCCCGACGCACGAAATTCGTTCAAGAGTAAGTCTTCCTTCCCCCGGTTGCCGGCACAGGCTCTGGCACCCGGGACCCAGGCTTCCCTCCGGGTCAGTCTAATTAGCATATTACACTTTCATTAAATAGATAGTCTTTTGAGACCGGCTCCTTGACTCAGCAGAATGCTTTTGAGATTCGCGCACGAGTTCCTCGCTGAGTAGTATTCCACTGCATGATGTTTATCCACTCACCCCCTGAAGGACGTTTGTGTTGTTTCTAGTGTTTGGCAATCATTAATAAAGCTGCTCTCAACATTCACATACAGACGTGTGTGTGAACCTAAGTTTTCATTGCCTGGGGGTAAACACCTATGAGTGGGATTGCTGGGTCACGTGGTAAGTGTGGGTATAACTTTAAAAGACACGGCCAAACTGCTTTCTAAAGTGGCTGCACCATTGTCAGGCCCTCCAGCAAAGGATGAGAGTTTCCGTTGCTGCACCAGCACTCAGTGTGATCAGAATCTGTTTTTCATTGTAACGGTTCTGGTGGGTACATAATGGCTCACAACATTGCATAGTTCATTGTGTGGTGACCTTGAATAAAAGTCGCGCCAATTCACCAAGAGCAACTATGGGAAGGGGCTGGAGGGGCCTTAGGACACAGTCCCTAACCCACAGGAAGATTCTGTGCTCTCTTCAGGGTGGTTATGCTTATTTCAAAGGTGTATTAACCTAGATGCATAAAAACAATGGACAGGGCTTGCTTAAGGCAAAGATAAACCTTTTACTAAAGAATTTACTAGTATATGCCTGGGGCATGACTACCCATAAGAACCTGGCCAATTAGGAATTTATTATCATATCACATCACCTGTGATGTTACATTCCATAGAACCCCGTCTCCGCCTACAGTTCTAAATTCTAACAGCTTTAAAGGAAGATTTAGTCATCGGTGACATATTCCATCTCCTTTCTTTCTAAAGAATGCTGAGGTACAGTGGTGGTTAAGGAGAGAATAAAGTTTGAGAATTTGTCGGAAGATAGCCCTGTGATGTTAGAGTGGCCATGTATCTCTCCCTTCTGGCTCAGTGATCTCTGAGTAGCTGTATTTCTCTGATGTATTGCTTTGGGATGGGCGCCATGGCAAGTGTAGCTTTCTGGGGGCGACTAATGAAGCTTGTTGTCTCGTTGAAAACTTGGGCCCATCTCCACTGTGATGTGTGAGCTCCCCCTCTGAACCCCAGGCCCATCCTCGCCTCTGAGGTAAAGAGACCCCAGACCACCGCTCCGCACACCTTTTCATGAACTTGCTCCCAGTGTCTTGGGTGAGGTACGGAAATGGTATCTTTTCTTTTTTCTAACTATTTGGTGTCTGGGTTACAGGCGCAAGTTGTCAAATCTAGTCCAGGATCTGCCCTTTAAAATATGTGTAAGCCTGAAAGTAGTTTTAAAGTCTGACTTTTCCCCCACCTGCTTCCCTGGGCAGTAATCTTTTCACAGCTGATCTGCTATTGGAGCTCAGCCTAGCATAGACACCCTGGAGGAGGCCTATGTGATGCTTCAAAATCACGGCCTCATGCCCTCCACACCCATTGTTCCCCAAATCACGCTGATGTAAAACCTCTTTACCGTGTTATCGCTCGCCTACACGTGGTCGCACGGGTAGGGCCCTACAAACCTTTGATCCTCCGTGCTGTAGGATTTCTTAACTCAACCTGTGAAACATGAAGCTAAACTCTCAGAACCGGAAGTCAGTCCTAATCAGTGACGCTGGCTCTGAAATTCCATTTCTAAAGTTGCTGCTCAGAAACTTGGTTAAGTATCCTTAGTTAAGTAGTTCAGGATGTGGATAGGGATGCATTTTTCTATCTGCCTTCCTTCTCTCCAGCATGGTTTAGATCTAAATGTTTTTAGGGGCCAGATAGGCGATGTAAATAAGCGAGGTTGTTTTGCATAAGGCCCCAGTGTCGGGGAGGCATCAGGGAATGGTGAGGACTGTAGCTAACTGGAACCCTGATGCCCCACCTCAAAGAGGCAGCCATCAATCAGTTGATGGTTGCTGTGTGGAATTTCAGATCCAGTGATTGCCAGCAATCTTGCAGTTGTTCAAAAAAAAACCTCTGCAGTCTAGGTTTTTTATGTTGGCAATTAGTTCATAGTATTCCTGGACAGACAAAATAAAACCCGTCTATAGGCCACATGTGGCCTGTACAGACGTCCAGATTCTAGCCTGCCAATGCAATCATTATTTATTTATTTATGTGAGCGATAAGTATTAGTTGCTCACAACTGTGGAAGAAGCAAGATGGGATAAATACAGTCAGAGACAGCCCCAAAGGCCTAGCAGTTCTGTTGGAAGGGCAAAATATGCACTTAACATGCCGGAATGATTTTTCAAATGTACAGCGTGATGTGAAGTCATGGTCCTCAAACTTTAGCATGCATCAGAATCACTTTGAAAGGCTTGTTAAAATATATACTATTGATCACCTGCATTTCCAGAGTTTCTGATTCAGTGGGTCTAGGGTGGAGCCCAAGAATTTGCATTTTAAACAAATCTCCAGCTGATGTTCGTCTTACACACACACACACACACACACACACACACACACACACACACAGAGCTACGTTGAAGTTCTGAAGTTCTAATCCCCTTTACCTCAAAAAATGTGGCCTTATTTGGAAATAGGGTCATTGTATATGTAATTTGTTAAGATGTTGTGGCAGAATGCACGGGAGAACAATCAGCCAGCACTCTGAGGGAGGAAAGTTAAACCTTTATTTCGCAAATCTGCTGGTCCAGGGGAATTCTGATCCAAAGCCTCAACTGAACTCCTGTGGCGGCCCCTGAGGGTCCCCCCAAGTCAGCTGTGGCAGGGCCCTGGGGTTAGGCTCTGTAGCTCCGCCCAAGTCAGAGTGGGGAAGTAAGACTACAGTTTAAACCAGATACTGAACTAGGTTGCAAGCCCCCGCCCCCCATTTTCCTTTTCAAGATGGGTCACACTGGAGTAAGGCGGGCCCCTAATCCCATATGACTGGTGCCCTTGTAAGAAGTAGGCCCTGTGAAGACAGAGACGAAGGGAGAGTGCCATTCGGAGACGGAGGATTGGATGGTACTTCCTCCCAGCTCTTAGGAGGAACTAAGACTGCCACCCTTTGATTTTGGGCTTCTGGCGTCTAGGGCGATGAGACAATAAATCCCTGTGGTTTTAAGCCACCCCGTGTGGGCTACTGTATTACAGCAGCCCTCACAGACTAATGCAGAAGCACTAGTTAAATCGAAAACTCTGTAAGCTAGTTAAAAATAAAGCGCGGAATCATGGTAGTCACGTCAGGCAACTGAGAAATGATGTGGAGTGTGATTCGTGCTCCCTGCAGGCCCGGGCAGAGGAGCGCTGCAGAGGGGCAGGTGCGTCTGGGTCTGACCTGAGGCAGGAGTGGGCATCACCCCGTCTCGGCCTGCTCCAGGATGGCCGCCTTAGCTTTGAATCACCCATCTGAAAGGCTACCCTGTTAACAATGAAAGTAAAAATCCAGAATTGTCACGTAAGTATTGGCATAGTGCATTGTTTCAAAGAAATCAAGCCAGTTTTAGGTCTCCAACTCTAAATTTTCCCCTTATTTGTTCTGCTTGGAATTTAAAGGAGATTCTTAACCCTTTTTAGCTAGCATGCATGTGCTATTGTGTTCTCTCTCTCTCTATCTCTCTCTCTCTCTCTCTCTCTCTCTTTCAGGAAACTCAATTTAATTGGTGAAGTATGCTGTAGTTGTAGCCAAGGGCATGGAATGAAAAATGCATTCTGTTATTTTTTTTAACTTAAATTTTAAAAAAAACACAACATAAAATTGACCGTCTTAACCATCTTTAAGGTACAGGGCAGTAGTGTTAGGTGTAGGCACCTTGTTGGGCAACAGATCTCCAGAACTTCTTCAGCTTGCAGAACTGAAACTCTGCACCTCTGGAACAACTCCCCTTTTTAGCTCTCTTTTTGACTTTGGCTGAGTTAATAATTTGTGGAATTTGGTTTGCTCGTGGCAAACAGCTGCCGAGTTGTATCGAAATATTTGTGCAATATTACACCACTTTATGCACGATCATTAAGTTGGCTCACTCTCTCATACCCAAACCGAGATGCAAACTAGTAGGACTATGAATATGAATGTTTCTCATTCTCTATCAGCACAGTGGATGTATGTGGATGAGTTCATGCTGCACCGTCAGCAAGTCCAGAATTGCAAGAACCTTTCGGGAAGTAAATACAATGATTGAAGCGATGGTTTAAAAGTGACAGAGCTGTACTAAGCTGAAGACAGTCACAGGGACCTACATGATCCTAGTAAATGAGGTGAATCCAATGCCTGAAGCCTTTCTACCACCATCTCCACCCTTCTCTCTGCCTCTCCTAGTCCTCACAAGGCACAATAGCGCGCTCAGATGTCTTAAATGGTTGGGGATTTTTGCTGCTACATTTGTTCTCTCTTCCCTGACCTCGAGCCAGCTCTTTTGACTTTTTGAACTTTTGTTTTTATTCACAAAGGTAATTTCAAGAACTCTTCTGAGTTACACTTTTGGCATCTGGCTCCTCAGATGTCTGCGGTTAGGCAAGAACAGAGATCTGAAAGCACATTTGGCAGCAGTCTCAACCTTTCACAACAGAATTAAATCACATAAAGTAGGTGAATTTCCATCCAGGCATTCTCTCGCGAAACAAAGCCCTGTACGTACGGCGTCTTCCCCCGCACTCTGAACTTCTTGCCAGTTCAGTTGTAAAGTGTTTCCTTCGTGTTTATTGAATGGGCATTTTTGGTCTTAGAAAAATCGGGACAATGCAAATCACGAAAGCAGACTACATGTGGTATCTGAGCTCATGGATCTGTAGTTTTTATTATGTAGTCACAACTTCATATCTGGCTTGATGTTCTCTGCTGTATCCATAGGTTATAAATAGAAGGTATTTTTGCTTATTTTCAAGAAAGCTCTATAATCGTTAAGGTTTGGTAACTGGGTAACATTACCGCCCGCCCACCAGCCTGAGGGACTTCCACAGCTCAGTCACGGTATTCTTAGACCCTCGTCTGGACGCCGCAGACTCTACCTATGACTCGAAATCCCTGAGACCTGCTCACACTTCCTCTTGGAAATTCACAGCCATGTCATGAATCGTATTACTCTTCCTGTCTTGGCCAACCACCCCCCTAACCATTGACTTGAGAGGATGTCCTAGGAGGAACTCTGTGGAATTGTGGCTCCAACTGACCCTTCGGACATTCTGACTTCCCCTCTTGTTTTGTGCCCTCTCCTTGCTGGCCCCTCTTTCCTCTCTGTGTGGGGGAGGTTGTCCCAGTCACAGGCTGCCTGCCCCACTCAGCTACCTCTGCACACCCAGATCCCAGGAGTAGAAAGGGGAGCTGCACTTCATTTGATTCTTCGGGTCAGCACGGTGGGGCCCCTCCCTTGCATTATCTCATTTAATCCTGGTTTCAGAAGGCTGAGCCCTTCCTCTCCAGATATAAGGGTGGGGACCCTAATTCTCAGACAGTAGCTTCTTGGGGAGGGAACTTTTTTTGTTTGAGTCCTTAAATTCTGCTGAGCCTGTATGGGACCTAGCCTACAAGGCCCATTGTCCATCTTTTCTAAGCTGCCGCCTTTCCCAGGAACAGGAGGAGTGAGTTAGATAAAAAAAGACCACCTTGGAGCAGAGAGGGTGTTCCCAGCCTGCCCCAAGGCTGGGGGCTCCCCTCCTCATCCAGGGCTGCCAGTCACCTTGACCTCCACCTCCTAGGGCAGTGCTTCTCGTGTTCCTGTGGCCTTGAGCTGCCTTTGGCCGCCTCCATGTCCAAGCTGTGGCTCCGTAGCTTTTGAAAGCCAACCTGGACTTGGAGGAGCTTCCCAAGTCTCTCTCCAGGCTGCTGCTTCGGCAGCCATGTTGTTCTTGCCCCTCATTTCTTAGCATTTCCATGGTGCTGGGAAGGGACAGAGAATGTGCTCATGTTCCTGTGGGAATGAAGGCCAGGATGGCTTTCTGAGGGCTCTCATTACAGCTGTACGTGCATATCTGCCCCCTCAATGTGTTTCTTTGAGGGCAAGACTGTGTCCTGCTTTGGCACCCACAGCACCTACGTTGTACTTGGCCCAATAAATGTGCGGACAGTCCAAACAGAGCAAGAAGCACAAGACAATGTGATGAAAGTACCTCATGTGGCTGGAGAGCCAGTAAGTTGACCACTAATGGAGGTGTTGTTCTTTGTGAGATGCTGATCTACCTGCTTGGGCCTTAGGCAACAACTCTTGACTAAGTGTCCTAAAGGGTAAGGAATGAAACCTTGAACATTGGAATAAGGCAACAAGTGACAGGGCAGCACCCTAGGACTATTTTTTTTTAATATATTGATTTTTTACAGAGAGGATGGAAGAGGGACAGAGAGCCAGAAACATCGATGAAAGAGAAACATCAATCAGCCACCTCCCGCACACCCCCCACTGGGGATGTGCCCGAAACCAAAGCACATGCCCCCGACCGGAATCGAACCTGGGACCCCTCAGTCCACAGGCCGACGCGCTATCCACTGAGCCAAACCGGCCAGGGCACCCTAGGACTATTGATAGCCAGAAGCTCCAACCACTCTTAGACCTGTAGGGTAGGAAGGGAGTGGCTTCGGGAACCTGGAAAGGATAATTTCAGAGAGAGAGAGAACAGAACCACCTGACATGAGCTGAGCCCTCCGTAGGGGAACTCAGGCAACTCATGGCAACTTGACAGAGAGGAGGTGGAGTTGACCTCAGTCGTCTTCCTTATTGGTGCTACCTGTTGGCCAGACCAAACTAGAAGCCTGAGAAAGCTTGACAGAGAAAGCTTTTTATTCCGCCTCTGTGCGCAGCTTCCCTGGACCCAGAACTGACGGAGAAGCATAGAACATGGGTCTGGAGAGGTAAATAGGAAATACCTCTAGTGTCTGGTCCTCTTGACACTTCAATCCAGATGCTGTAGCTAAGGAGTTACAGTCCAAACTTACTGGTGCCCCACAATGAACTCTTTCCAGGACTGAAGAATACACAATTTGTCAGTGGATGGGCAGGATCCATTGGATCTCATGCCCTTTTTTCTCAAAGGCGGTGTGCCCATCACAGATTCTTAGAGGGGAAGTACATTTTTTTCGAAGCATCCCCCTTTTGTGTTCCTAATTTTTCACTTTTTTAAAAGTGTTACTGGAATGAGGAAGTGGAGACATGGCCCAAGGCTAGAAGCCTTGGTTCTTTTGCAGGTGGTAGCTCTCTGTTGCCAGGGCAGTTTGCCCAGCAGGAGAGTTGTGTTCATTCTGCCTCGCCTACCCTTTGGGTGCTGTGTCCCCCTCTGAAGGGTTGGGAGTTGTCTCTGAGCTCCTTGGCATCCATGTGTCTACTGGACACTATGGGAAGAATTTCCATAGAAATAAGAAGCAACCTATACCTGCCCCCTTCTCTTCCTTCACTCCCATTCCCTCTTCAGATCACTTTAATCTACCTTTTAACCTTCTGCTTGCCACTGAAAGGATTCCTGCCAAAGCTTCCTAATTTGCAAAATTCCTTAATATATATGCAGCTCATAATACTCCATTATCACCTCCCAATATATTGATATTCCCTAAAGCTATATCTCTAGGTCTTTCTCTGGAACCCCACAATTACTTCTCCAGTTGCCTATTCAACATCTCCACCAAATGGATCTCCCCCAGGTACCTCAAGCTTACTGTGTCCTAAACTGAATTTATAATCTCCCCTCCCTGCCTACTCTCTCCTCTCCTTCTCTAGCTTGGTTAATGACGTCACCATCTTCCAGTTTTCCCAGACTGGAAGCCATGTTACCATCCTTGCCTTTCCTTCTCCCCTGACTCTGCCTTGCCACACAGCCCGTCTTTCCTTAAGTCCCGTGGGTTCTGCCCACGTCTCTCTCTTTATTACCGTTCTCGGTTTTGTCTCCTGTCCAGCTCACCCTCAGATTTATTACAAAACAGCTACATATCTTGCTTAAGAATCTTTGCTGAATAATTATATGAAAAGATTCTCATTATCACTCATCATTAGGTATCTCTTCAAATCAAAACCACAATGAGATCAGCTCATGTCCACTAGGATGGCCATAATTAAAAAGACAGGTGATATTAAGTGTTGGTGGGGCTTTGGGAGAAATTGGAACATTTCTCCATAACATTACCGGAGACTAGAGGTATTTTCTATTTACAGCAATGGAACTACTGTAATGTAGTGTAATATAAAATGGATCGGCTGCTTTAGAAAACAGCTTGGCCATTCCCGAAAATATTCAGTGTAGAGTTACCATATGACTCAGCATTTCCACTCCTCAGACTATACCCAAGAGAAATAGAAATATATGTCCACACAAAAACTTACACATGAAGTTTATAGCAGCATTTTTCACAATAGCTAAAAAGTAGGAGCAACCCAATGTCCGTCAGCTGATGAATGGATCAACAAAATGTTGTGTAGTGATCCAACAGACTATTATTTAGCAGCAAAAAAGAATGAGACGTTAATATACACTTCAACATGGATGAACCTTGAAGACATGATGCTAAGTGAAAGAAGCCAGTCTCAAAAGACCACATATTATATGAAATGTCCAGAATAGGCAAATCCATAGAGGCAGAAAGTAGATTAGTGGTCCTAGGGCAGGCTGGGTAGTGGTGGTGAAGAATGGGGTGTGGCTACTAATAGGCACAAGGTTTCCTTTGGGGATGATGAAAATATTCTAAAATTAGATTGTGGTGATAGTTGCACAACTCTGTGAGTATACTAAAAACCATTGAATTGGATGTATACTTTATTTATTTTTAAAAAATATATATTTTATTGATTTTCTACAGAAAGGACGGGAGAGGGATAGAGAGCTAGAAACATCAATGAGAGAGAAACATCGATCAGCTGCCTCCTGCACACCCTCTACTGGGGATGTGCCCGCAACCAAGGTATATGCCCTTGACCAGAATCGAACCTGGGACCCTTCAGTCCGCAGGCCGACGCTCTATCCACCGAGCCAAACCAGCTAGGGCTGGTTGTATACTTTAAAAGAGTCAATTATATGGTATGTGAGTTATATCATAATAAAGCTTTAGAAAACATCTCTGGCCCTTCTGCCTACAGAATGAGGCCCATGAGCCATAATAGAATAGCGTAGGATCTTTGTACCAATTCCAGCTCTTTCCTTATATCCAACCACTTCTCCTCCACCCCTTTCATCTCTGCCCTTCATGGTCAACCCACAGAGAATCATCTTTACCAGATTATGCCATTTCTTAGGCACCCCCAACCCACTGTTTATGCTGCACCCTCTGCCTGGCATGCCATACTTTGTCTACCTAGAGAATTGCTACTCATCTGTCACAGCCCAGCTCACACGGGTTTAGTTCCTTCTGTGTGTTTTCATCGCCTTATAGAAGTGTGCTCATTATAGAATTTACCACGCTATATTTTAAATGTTTGTATGTCTTCCTCCTGTAATGGACTGAGCTATCCAGGGCATTTCACTTATTTCTCTTTCTATCTCGAGCATCCAGAAGAGGGCATGAATGCTAGCACACAGTCAGCCATCAGTGCCCCATAAAAGTGGTTGAAGTTGAATTCAGTCAAGGAGACCAGTGAGAGGTCCCGATGAGCAGCAGTGAGGGGCTTTCCAGAGTGAGGACAGTGGAGATGTGAAGAGGAAACAAGCCAAAAGTCTGCATCGTCGGTGACCTGCTGAAAGTAGCCTCCCTCCTGAGAACGGAGCAGTTTGTCCTCTTAGCTAATGTCCACTCGGGGCCTGAAAGGGGTGAGACGTGAGACCAAATGTCTAAGTTGGGCTCATGGGTGGGCAAAGGGCAGGATAGGAGGAGAGTTGATGGCATTCCAAGGGACAGGAATTGAGAACCTACAATATACCTGAGGCTAGATACAATGGCAATCAGAGGCCAGCGGCTAAAATTAAAGCTGCTGATTATCTTTGGCATCTAGTATAATAATGTCCATCACATGGCAGCTACTCAGTAAACATTTATGCAAAGGAAAGAAAGCAGGTGAGCTCTTCAGACACTCAAAGTCACCTTTGCCCATTAGAGCAGCGGTTCTCAACCTGTGGGTCGCAACCCCTTTGGCGGTCGAACGACCCTTTCACAGGGGTCGCCTAAGACCATCCTGCATGTCAGATATTTACATTACGATTCATAACAGTAGCAACATTACAGTTATGCAGTAGCAACGAAATAATTTTATGGTTGTGTCACAACATGAGGAACTGTATTTAAAGGGCCAGAAGGTTGAGAACCACTGCATTGGAGTCTCCTACATAGAGCCAACCCTGCTCAAGCCCTGGTATGGCCCCAGGCTGACTGTGCTACTGAAAAAGAGACCCATTCTCTTCTCATCTCCATCTTAGAGGCCTCTGGTGGGGGTGACTCTCCGCTCCTGGCCTCCTCTTCCAACACAGTAGGGTTTCAGGTAGACTTCTCCTTTCTTTTCCTTTCCCTGAGGTGGCCAGTAGGAAGTACTCGGCTCCATGCCCCTTCCCTGCCTGACTCCCCATCTTCTGCCAGTGGCCAAAGTGATCTCTGAGCCTCACCACCTGATGAGTGAATGTCAGCTCGCTCACCTTTTCTGTCTCTTCCTCCTCCAGCCTTCCTTTCTTCTCAAGCTCATCCCAAACTAAAGGGCAGGACCACTCTGCTCTGTGCCTCTATAAGTTGCAGGTTTCTACATCTCGGGGGTGGCCAAAGAACGGGCAACACCGTCCTTCAGGCTGGCTGGGGCTTCTATCTGATGGGCCCGGGGTCTTTCATCCAGGATTTCCAGGTTCTTAACAACAACCAGCAGCCTTTATCTCAGCCCTTTGAGCTCAGGGAGAACAAACCCGGTCAGCAGTGGGAGGGGCGGGTCCCCGTGCTTCCCCAGATAATAGCCTTCCCTTGTTTTCACCCAGACCAGACAGATAGATTTTGGGAAAACCTGCATCTTTGCTCTCCCAGCTTGGTTCACTTCCCACGGCCTTTCTTCTAGCACCAGTTATAATGGCCCAGGCCGCAGAGATGTCTGGCTGCCCCAGCTTTTCCGTGTGCCCCACTTTTGATCGGCCTCGTTATTCCTGTGGGTCCCCAAAGCTTGAACTGAAGCCATGGAAATAGAAAGAGGCTTGGCGTTGGCTGTGGTCGGTCCGGCTGTTAGGTTTCTTATTTCCCTGTACGTGAGGACCTTCTTTAGTTCAGGAACTCTGCCTGGGCCGATTGGGGGTGGCACTCCAGTTTGTCTCTCAGCCCCTTCTCTGTCTCTAACAAATTTTCTCATCCTGTTGGTCACGTCGTGCTTAGCGAGCACCATACGTGATCATTTGTTCGGAGCACTGGAGTGAACGGATGAGGTTATTCGTGGCTGGGATGACCACCCCTAGGTCCAGCCAGGCACCTCTGGGCCCCATACAGACACCTGAGGGCTCGGGCTCCTGTACCCCTGCACGCCCGTACCCCATTGTTGGTAACCCTGTTGGCAGGCTCAGCTGCTGAACGGTAGGGCGCCATGCCTGGAAGGCCATCAGTGGCCTTTCTAGTGCGATTCCTGCCTGAACTAGCCCAGCCAAGGATTCCTCCATTCCTGGGGCCACCTGCCCAGCATTTCTGCGCCTTCTGGCCTCCCGACACTTCTCAGACTCTCTCACCCTGGGTTCCCCTTCTGGCACGCCAGCATCTGCTTTCTTCTCATCTGCATTAGTTTATAATTTCTCCGGAGTGGACATTTTGGCTCTTCCTCTCTACCCTCCCTTTCCACTTCCCCACCACCCCCAGAACCAAGGCCTGGGTGGTTCCAGATCCCAGGCTTCTCATCGCTGTAACCCAGAAACCCCGGTTCTCCGGACATCCACGCTTGGCTGCCGACACCCTCGCTTGCACCTGCCACCTCTCTCTGAGTGCACCCTTTGGTCTCATGGAATTATTTGGGAAGCACATTGAGCCACTGCTCTGCACAGGTTCATTCTTGCTGTCTTGCTGTTTCCCTTCCTGAATTGATGCACTCACTCCATTGTTTTTGCTGGGGGTTGGGGGGGGGGGCGTGGGGGGGGCGGTTCTGGAAGCTTTAAACTCATTTCATCCATTGGAATATTTTTATGTTACCTCCCCCATCCGTTTCTCTTTCTCACATCGCCTCTCTCTCTATTCAGTATGGAAACAAAAATGCAGGTGGGGAATCAGAAAATGAGCAGGTGCTCAGAGTTGGGGGTGGGAGGGCTGCGGCTCACATTAATCCACAGTAGGTGTGATGACCACCTACATAAGACATCCTGTAGGTGTGACATGTCACCCCGCTGCCTGAGCAGCAGGCCTCGATCGCCCAGAAAACAACCATCAAGGTTTTCTTCTCCAGAGAGCTGGCTCAACAAACCACGTCTCTGAACTAGTAGCATATTTTCCAGAGTTGCAATCATTTTGATCTCGTCAGTGGGTAGAGGGCACATAGATTCAGTTCCCTGAAAGAGGAAGAGGGAAATGAAACTGGTTTTGGTTTGTCGGCTTGTTGCATAAATGCCTCGTTATATTCCACAAAAAGCTTCTTCAGTTAAAAGAAAAGGGGGGTGGTGATTTTTTTTTTTCCCTTTAGTATCATGTCTAGCTGAGAACTGCAGCCTCCTTTTTGAAAACCTGCCTCAGCAAACTGCAGTTTCATCATTTGGCCTTGAATTTGAACATGCAGTCATCCAGTGAGGGGGCTGGACAGTCCTATGAGGGGACCCCTCGGACTGGAGCACAGCCTCGTACTATGCTTTGTCCTCACTGCTGCCTCCTCCCCAGCCGCTGAGCAATGTGGCTGGTCCCGTGTCATGCTGTGCCTGCTGGTGTTGACAAAAGATGATGCATTTTCTGTTTACCCATCCAGCATCCTGTTTCCATCTTGGGACTCAAAGAAAGTCGTAATTCTGCCCTTTTATCTTGAATGAAAGTGATTGCTTTGAAATCTTCTCCCTCCCCTCTCCCCCGACAGAGACCATACTTTCATTCAGCTTCACAGATTAGTCTGTCGTTCATGACAATAGAAGACCAGATTTCTGAGGCTAGGGACCTTTGGGGGATCCCAGCTTATTGCCATGCGGGTGGTTTTACAAGACTGAAATCTTTCTTTTCTTGCCATTAGCTGGCAGACCTAACAGCGTTGGTCCCTCACACACAACGCATACATCGCTAAAAGCATATAGACCAACTCTCCGTTCATTCCATGTTCTTGCCCGTGACAGCAGGCTCCCCTTTGAATCATGGAGGCCCCGTGTCCACCAGGATGCCAAGAAACTGAAATAACAGTTGTCAGTTCTTGGAGGGCGTAAAGGTCAGGCAGAACTTTCAGGTGCGGTGTTTACATGGCGAGCTGCAGGGTGGGTTGGGAGTGAAGGTGTGAGACGAGTTAGAGCTTTCGTGACAGTTTCTGGGCATCAAAGTGGACAGATTCTTGCCATTTCCTGAGCAACTACTATATGCCATACGCTGTGCTAAGTGCTTTGCGTTTTATTTCATTTAATAAAGAAATCACAAAAAGCAGCCTCTTCAGAAAACGTCCTGAGGACCAAGTCCCCTAAGATAATGAGGTAAAACATATCCCCTATCTCTGGAAGGGAACTCAAGCCGCTGTATTTTTTCTGAGTAATAATTACATTCATTGAGGCCTTTTTATGCGCCAAGCATTGAGCTAAGCACATTATAGACATTTAATCTTCACAAAAGCCAGAGGAAGTAGGGCTCTGAACCCTGATCTGGTTATCTTTTGCTGCTTAGCAAACGACTTCAAAGCTTAGTGACTTCAGATGGCGACAGTCATCTGTTCTGATCACGAATCTGCAATGTGCCAGCTCATCTCTGTTCCCTGCAGCATCAGCTGGGCGGCTGTCTGGGGCCCTGGATCACACGGCTGACGTGTGGAGAGGTCCCCTGTGCTCTGCTGCTTCTAGGCCAGGGGTGGGCAAACTTTTTGACTCAAGGGCCACAATGGGTTCTTAAACTGGACCGGAGGGCCGGAACAAAAGCATGGATGGAGTGTTCGTGTGAACTAATATAAATTCAAAGTAAACATCATTATATAAAAGGGTACGGTCTTTTTTTTTTTTTTTTTAGTTTTATTCATTTCAAATGGGCCGGATCCGGCCCGCGGGCCGTAGTTTGCCCATGGCTGTTCTAGACCCTGTGGCATTCCTGAGTTGGCCAGAGCCCCTGACTGACCTCAGCCCAGGTTTCTGTACCTTTTCCCGCCTTCACTGAGCCTGTAATGTCTTGCCCACCACAGTCCAGGCCCAGGGAAGCAGATTCTAGAAACATTCCTAAATCCCTTCACCTGTGCAGAACCCTCGGCGTGAGAAGAAGAGACCCAGAGATATGTGAGAACCATCTTCAGAGGTGGGGAGGGTGATTGTGTGGGTCGCAGAGTGGCTTGTGTTCTGTGGCCCGAGTTGGTTGTGAGCATCGCTTGGCAAACTACAGCCAGTGGGCCGGAGCCTGCTGCCTGTGTATGCATAGTCCTTGAGGAAAAACAATTTTTAAATGGCTGAAGAAGAAAAACACACCAAGGAGAATATGGAGCGGAGTCGAGTAGTTGCAACAGAGACAGTATGGCCCACAAATCTTCTTGTAGAAAATGTTTGTTCTAGAGGCAGACTCTGGGTCTGTGTTGGCAGAGCCAGATTCCAGGTCTACACAGGAAAGCTTCCTGGCTACAGCTGTCCGTGACAGGCACAGGGCCCTCAGCTGAGCGTGTGCAGGCAGGTGGCTGTGCCGGGGGCACTGTAGGCCAGTGGTGTGAGGGCAAATGAGTAACAACGGGTTCTCCAGGCAAGAAAAGCCCTGGTTTGTAATGTTTGTCTATTTCTGTGATACAAATCCCCCCATGGCCTATTTCCAGTCCTCATGTGATGTCACTGAAGGTGGAGTTGGGACGAGATGCTTGTAATTGGCTGTGCAGTGGGCTCGGGGCATCACCGGTTGTCATGCTGCCCTCGGGTGGCTCCCGCTCTGGAGACACACAGGGGCTTGGGAAGGAACATGGTGCTGGAAAAAGCAGTGACATTCCATTGGCCTCTCGGGACTCAGGCAGCTGCCATCAATATCTGCAGAGCAGGAAGATGAAGATCCTTGCCATGGACCACAGAGCTGCCGAATTCCACCTGCTATTTCATTGTCCTCACATGGGTTTAGAAAATCTTGATGCCTGCAAAGATTGATAAGTTTGAACAAAACCACTTTGAGTAACGTTAAAAGGCAAGTGACAGATGGGAGAGAACATTTGGGATACAGAAGAGATCCAGGCTTAGTATGGAGAGGAGGTAAGGAGCATCCATCAATCAATTCAGAACCGTGACAGTCCAGTAGAAAAATGGGCAAAGGGTGTGGGCAGACAGTTTATACCTACTCAAATACAAACGGCCGATAAACCGATGAAAGAGTATTGGTCTCTCTGCCAAGCAGGGAAATGTAGGGTAAAACAGTGCCCTGTGTATTTCACCCATCGGATTAGTTAGCCCAAACTAAGGATACCAAGCAAGAGGCTGTGCTGACAGCAGCCCATTCCTTAAATACATAACAACCAGCATAACCTTTGACCCAGAAATTCTATATGGGGGGGCTATATATCCCCCGGCTAAGAAAAATTCTCACACCTTCAGAGGAAGCAGGTACAGCAAAAGTCATTGCCTCATTGCTGGTGGTAGTGGAAAATTAAAAACACATAATGGCTAGATAAACTCTATCTAGACATCCCGACGAACATCAGGCAGCAGCGAAAGCAGGACGTGAGAGCTCTCTACCAAGGGTCATTGCAGAGGTGAGCGAGGTAAGCGAGCATACTGCAGAAGAGCGAGCATAGTCTGATGCCACTGGTGTTCTAAAATGTCCATAAGTCGGTGCTGTGTAGTTCACACACACACACACACACACACACAATGTTCCGAAGGGCTGTGCACCATGTTCATACTAGGATATACTTTGGGGGCGGTAGGGAGGGGAGAGGGCCAGGATTGGGGTGGAGGGGAGCTAGTCCGAGGGACTTTAGTTTTATATATGCATGTTTTTATTTTTCTTAAGAAGAATATATTCGTGTACTTAGTGTGTAATATTTCTAAGAAACCAAATTAAAGTTTAATTCTCCCCAAATGGAACCAAGGGGGGAATTCCCATCCCCCTGGGTAAGCCCAGATCTTCCAGGTTGGCCTGTGGGGCCACATGGGGAGAAAGAGATTGAACTTTAATTTCCTGCTGTTACACAATTGAGACTGGACAGAAACCTGTTAAATACATCTTTATTTAACAAGGGACTAGAGTCACTTTAACTGGGTGCTGTTGGGTTGGGGTTGCCAGCACTTCCTCCTGCTGAAGCCCAGCCCCCCTCCCCCCTCCAGGCGCCCTTTCTCCCCCCACTCCCCTCCCCCTCTCTGGTGGCTCTCAGCACATCTAGATTCCTCTATGGCCAGGCTCAAGGAAAGATGCAGAGAGAGGTTCTCTCTCCCCCAGAGCCAAGGCCCAGCTTCCAGCTCACCTAGTAAATATCCAGGTACCCCCCTCTCCCCCAGGTTTTTGGCCCCAGGAATGTCCACCCATTTCAGGAAAACCCCACTATTTAAGCGCAGGCGTGTGTGGCCTCATTCCATTGTTAACACGACAGCCACATCTGCACCCACATCAGAATCTACCGCCATTAGCCAGCATCTGGAACAGAGAGCAGCACAGACAGTAGCTTCAAGGGTTTTTCTACCCCGTTGCCTGTGGCCAAGAGAAGGTAAGGCACTTACCTTGTGTCCGACACTCATATCCTTATCCCCAGCCCCCAGTAGTAATGATGAACAGCAGGCATTAATGTACCCCATTCTGCAGGCAAAGCAACGGTGCCGCAGAAAGAAACTTAACCCATCTGAGTCACAGGGCAGACTGAAACCCAGAATGCCTGCCTCCAACGCCTTTACCCTTTGAACATGTTCTTCCCTTAGGGGTTTCATTCTAGAAACGTTCAGAAGGCTCCTGCCTGCTTTTTGCACAGCCTCCCTGGGTAGCATGGAAATGAAAGATCACTTCCCCCGTGTGATCTTGAGTGCCAGGCTTGCTTTCCTGTGAGAATCCCCAGAACTCCTTTTAAGTTGTTACTGAATTTTAGGTGAAACAGATAGAACATGTGTTTTCAGAGACAGCTTGCATTTTGGATCCAAAGAAAGTGTGAAGGTTAGGAATTCCTTTGATATTTTCTGTGTAATTTAGATAAACTACAAATGGTGTTCCCAAACCCCCAGTCAACTTCGGACCTTAAAGTCACACCTATTTTTCACGAATGGGAAAAGGAGGGTGTGAGGCCTCATCTTTCCCTTTAAATTCTGCAAAGTCCTCAGTTACCCAAGGAATGTAAATGAGAACAGGAGAGGTGAGAATGTGAAAACCCTCCAGGACTTCCCCACAATTAACGAGATAGAACAGTCAGCACACAGTCAGCACACGGGGAGGACAATGGGGCACTAGTTTCAAGTTTGGGTTTACTTAGAGGCAGAGCCAAGAAGTTGAGAGGACTTCCTCCCCTCACCTGGCACATCACAGCCACCAAGATGGTTATGTTTAAAGGAAGAACCATCTCAAAGGGTTGAGGGATTCCTTCAGGACTACAGCAGCTCTGCACTTCTCACCCACGTTTTTCTGACCTGAATTTAAAAGTTTTTACACAGTGCGTGAATGAACCCTTCCTTCGTGGGAGAACTGGAAAGCAAGACTAACAAAAACTATCGATTCCAATTCTCTCCCTCCGCCCGAGTTGCTTTAGCCATCCTGTAATATTTTGTTTGCAGCCTGTGAGCAGTTACTATCTGTTATGGGTTGAATTATGTCTCCCCCCCCCCACCCCCCAAAAAAAGATAAGTTGAAGCCCTAACCCCAGTATATAGAAACTGGCCTTATTTGAAATTGTAAGCAGGTTAAAATAAGGCTGCTGGGACGGGTCCTAATCCAGTCTGAATGGTGTCCTTATAAAAAGCGGAAATGCTGCACAGAGGGACGACAACCTGAAGACACGGGCTGAGGCTACGTAAAGGCGGGAGATTGGAGTGGTGCATCTACATCCAAGGGATGCCAAAGGTTGCCAGCAACTGCTAAAAATTAGGAATATGATCCAGCTGACACCTTGATGTCACACTTCTAGCCTACAGGACTGGGAGAAAATAAATTTCTGTTGTTGTAAGCCATCCAGTTTGTTAATGCAGCTCTAGCAAACCAATACCAGTACCTGTACCTAGCCCTTATAAAAGATACATTTAAGATAAACTAAGATTGAGAATGTCAATTCATCTGTCATAGGTAATATGGCATGTTTTCCAAAGATGGCTGTAGCATCGTCTCCTGACCTACATGTTTGTCTAGACCCTGGAAACTCCTCCATCAAGCAGTGGAGTCTAAATCCCTTTTCTTTGAATCTGGATGGGTTTATGACTCACGTTGATGCTGTGTGACTTCTGAGGCCGCTCCTGCCCTGCTTGCTAGAGCTCTTGCCCTGGAGCCTTGGATTGCCATGTAAATGGTCCACTTGCATTGAGTCCGCCATGCTGTGAGGAAGCCCAACTAGCTCAAATGGAGACCACACGGAGACGTGAAACTACCTGGAGAGAAGGGCCCAGGCAGGTCCCAGATGCTCCAGTCCTGGGATCTACTTCAGCCACTCTCTGATTGTACCCCCATGACAAAGACAGACCCTGTGCCAGAGCTGCCCAGCCAACCCATCCTGGACTCCTGATCCATAGAAACTTTAAGAGATAAGAACAAAAATGATTGCCAAAAATGAGTGTGCTCTGTGCATTGCACTGGATGCTTGCTTTTAATTTTAATGTTTAAAATGTACTGTATTATCACTTCTGATTAAATAAACTTGTATTTAGAGCAGATGAAACACAACCACAAGATCTCAGTGGTTTAACATGATAGGATTTATTTCTCACTTGCTCACAGTCTCATGTGGATGTCACAGGTTGGCTAGCTCTCCCTCAAACAGTGACTCGGATACATATTCTTTTTTCTTAATTTTTTTTTATTGATTTCAGAGATGAAGAGATAGGTAGGTAGGTAGATAGATAGATGAGAAAGAACCATTGATCAGCTGCCTCCTGCTTACCCCACAATGGGAATTGAGCCCACAGCCCAGGCATATGCCCTGACCGGAATCGAACCATGACCTTCTAATTCATAGGTCAATGCTCGAGGGCCAGGCAAGGGATCCATATTCTTTTTTGTTTGTTTGTTTTGGTTTTTTTTGTTTGTTTGTTGTTTTGTTTTGTTTTCCAAATTTTAAATGTTTTTATTGATTTTTTTAAAATAAATCTTTATTGTTCAGATTATTACATTTGTTCCTCTTTTTTCCCCCCATAACTCCCCTCCTCCCAGTTCCCACCCCACCCTCCGCCCTCACTCCCCACTCACTGTCCTCATCCATAGGTGCACGATTTTTGTCCAGTCTCTTCCCGCATCTCCCACACCCCTTTCCCCCCCAAGAATAGTCAGTCCATTCCCTTTCTATGTCTCTGATTCTATTATGATCACCAGATTATTCACTTGATTCTTAGATTCACTTGTTGATAGATGCATGTTTGTTGTTCATAATTTGTATCTTTACCTTTTTCTTCTTCTTCCTCTTCTTAAAGGATACCTTTCAGCATTTCATATAATACTGGTTTGGTGGTGATGAACTCCTTTAGCTTTTCCTTATCTGTGAAGCTCTTTATCTGACCTTCAGTTCTGAATGATAGCTTTGCTGGATAAAGTCATCTTGGTTGTAGGTTCTTGGCATTCATCACTTTGAATATTTCTTTCCATTCCCTTCTGGCCTGCAAAGTTTCTGTTGAGAAGTCAGCTGACAGTCGTATGGGTATTCCCTTGTAGGTAACTGAGTTTCTTTCTCTTGCTGCTTTTAAGATTCTCTCTTTGTCTTTTGCTCTTGGCATTTTAATTATGATGTGTCTTGGTGTGGTCCTCTTTGGATTCCTTTTGTTTGGGGTTCTCTGCGCTTCCTGGACTTGTAAGTCTATTTCTTTCACCAGGTGGGGGAAGTTTTCTGTCATTATTTCTTCAAATAGGTTTTCAATATCTTGGTCTCTCTCATCTTCTGGCACCCCTATAATTCTGATGTTGGTACGCTTGAAGCTGTCCCAGAGGCTCCTTACACTATCTTCGTATTTTCGGATTCTTTTTTCATTTTGCTTTTCTGGTTGGGTGTTTTTTGCTTCTTCGCATTTCAAATCTTTGCCTTGATTCTTGCACTCCTTTGGTCTGCTGTTGGGAGTCTGTATAGTATTCGTTATTTCAGTCAGTGTATGCTTAATTTCTAGTTGGTTCTTTATCATAACATCGAGGGTCTCATTAGTTTTCTTGGGGATCTCACTACATTTATCAGCGGCTTCTAGACAGTTCTTGAGAGACCTTAAAAGTGTGGTTCTGAACTCAGTATCCTCCATTGATAGTTTTGTCCTGTTTCTTTGTCTCCGCATTTTTTATGCTTTCTTGGTACACCCCCTAGTGGTCTTTGTGCGCAGTCTTGTTGTAGTTAAGCCTTGATTGATGTCGGCAATACCGGTGGTGATTTGACCTCCAGGCTAACTGGCTATGAGAGTCAGCTGTGTCTGCAGTGGGAGAGCTTCTGTGCTGGATCTCTAGGGTGGTGCTAATCTAGCGTTTGCCTGAGGCTATCTGGCAAATGGCTCTGTGCAGGGCTTGGGCGGGGCGGGTCCCAGGGGATCTACAGGGCGGGCCGGAGCGAGCAGTTATGGCTGCTCTCAGTTCCGTCCCTAGGAGCTCTGCCTCACAGAGTCCCAGCAACCGCTGCCAACCTCGGAGAGAAAGCTGCCTTCGAGTTCCGACCGAAGCCAGACAGTCCCGCTTCTCCCGATTGAGTCTGGGTCCCTAGAGACTCGCCCGGATCTGGAGCTCAGAGTCTGAAACTCCCTCCCGATTGAAAACAACAACCGCGCCCTCCGCTGCCAGCCTGCTCGCGCGCACTCCGCACCTGAGTATTTCACTTCAGCACTGCGCCTCCTCTGGGTCTGGGTATGATATTCTCTTTCCTCCTAGTTGTAGAATTTCCACTCAGCCAGCCTTCCTGTGGTTCTGGATGATGTCCGTTCCGTCTTTAGTTGTTTTTCTGAAGTGGTTGTTCGAGGCAGCAATCTCCGGCGTTAACCTATGCCGCCATCTTGGTTTCCCCGGGATCCATATTCTTAAACCTAATGTCTCTGCTGCCCCCTGGTCCTCCTTGGGGCCCTCTGCTGGGTATAGAGGTGTCAGGGGTTATTTTCTGGTTAGTTTCATTTTAAAGAACATCATCCAAGAGGAACCAGGACCCAGGCCAGTCTGCCCCCAGGCAGTCTGGAATGTGTAAACCATTTGTTCCTTGGGTGGGAACGATAAAACCTTGTGATTCATTAGCTCGCTGTAAACTGCTCAGATTGTTTGGCCTCCTTTAACTATATCGTCTCTTATTCCACTTGTCAAGGAATCTCCCCAGCTCCTAACTATCCTGCCTCATGGCCAGACGCAGTCCGAGCATCAAGTCCTGTTAAGTCTTGCATAATTTCTAGGAAGCGTTAGGAACCCCAAATAGTGTTTTATTTTAGAAATGGAATCCTGTGATCGTTTCTCTTATGTAACTCTGAAGGCCCACTTTGTTTTTAAAGCTGTAATGTATCCTAATTACATTCTGTTAGGGATCGCTTTTAGGAGAGGCATTGGTGGGAGGGGAAGGAATGGGAGGAGAGGGAACCTTCACATTTCCCAGCTCTCTCTGGGAGAAAGCAGCCAGTGCTCATTAGCATTCATTTCACGTAATTTCCATAATAATGCTATAATTTAAAACACTCTGACTCAAAGACCTAATAAAGGAGGTAAGATTTTCTAAATTTGCTGCATCGATTGCTCATCTCTCCTTCAATCTTCCTTCTCTTAAGCAAAATGTGAAATTTGGAACGAAGAGTGGAAGTGCCAGGGTTTGACTGATCCCTTGTTAACATTATTCTGCTCTTCAGCCTTTGAGTTCTGGTTCTGAGCATGTGTGTGAAAGTGCCTACGTGAAAGAACCTTCAGGTCACTTTCTACCTTCTGAGATGGGGTGCAGGGGGGATAGTAAACTGCCAAACGATGCTTGTCATGCTCCCCAACCTTGGCTGAAATCACTTCCTTCCAATCACTTTGATTAATGACCAGAGATTTTATAAGCAGAGACTCATGGTGGAGACATCTGCCTTCCCGTAGGGGTGTGAGGAGGATGCATGTGCATGTAGGGCCTTCAGGCAGCAGGAAACCAGTGATGGGCCTGGGCTTAGTGAGCTGGGCTCCCTCACCCTCCTGATGTCCAGCTGCATGACTTGGCTTCCTGGACAAGAGACGGTGTGGACCTCGTCGTGAACAGCAGGATATCTGAACAGGACCTGCGAGCGGGGTGGAGGAGAAAGCTGGAGATGGCCCGGGCCTCCTTCCTCAGTCCTGTCAGACCCTGCCCCCCTTCAGGCTGGTCCCTCACCTGGGGGCCCCAGGGTTGTTCTGGTTCTCACTTCTGTGGTCAGGAAGCACCTTGGAGGTGAGTTGCTCAGCACAAGAAGACTGAATAGGGAACCGAGCCGGTTTGGCTCAGTGGATAGAGCGTCAGCTTGAGGACTGAAGGATCCCAGGTTCAGTTCCGGTCAAGGGCCCATGTCCAGGGTGCGGGCTCGATCCCCAGTAGGGGGCATGCAGATTACAGCCAATCAATGATTCTCTCTCATCATTGATGTTTCTATCTCTCCCTCTCCCTTCCTCTCTGTAGAAAATCAATAAAATATATTTTTTAAAAATATATTTTATTGATTTTCTACAGAGAGGAAGGGAGAGGGAGGGAGAGTCAGAAACATCGATGAGAGAGAAACATCAATCAGCCGCCTCCTGCACACCTCCCACTGGGGATGTGCCTGCAGCCAAGGTACATGCCCTTGACCGGAATCGAACCCGGGACCCTTGAGTCCGCAGGCCGACGCTCTATCCACTGAGCCAAACTGGTTTCGGCAGTATATTTTTTTTTAAAAAAAGGAGAAGACTGAATGGGAGAGTATGAGATGGCCACTCCAGCTGAAAAAGAAGTGCTAAGACTTGGCCTGGGACAGCAGTGGGGTTCCTAGGAAGGACTTGGGCCTCCTCCCTGTACCAAGCTGTTCAGGAGCTCGAAGATTCTCCCCAGCTCCGGGCAGCCAAACCCCAGCTGTTTCTCCATGTCAGGAACCAGCAGCCTGTGTGAGCAGGGGAGTGCGGAAGGCCCTGGAGGGGGACAGAAAGAGAAGCTGGAACTGGGCACCACCGTCCCTGGAGAACCCCTGAGGGGGCGGGGGTGCAGCCATCTGGCCACACCCATGGACTGGAGCCGGGAGAGGGAGGAAGCAGGGCGGGGACTCTCATGGGGAAGCCTGGGGGAGGGTGGTGTTCTGTAGGAAAGGGCTTTCCTTCCTTTGTAAGGGTACCAGTTCTGCTTTCTGGGCCTCAACTCCTGCCAGACCTGCCTGACAGTTGCTTTATGCATATTTCCTATCCTCAAAGCCCTAAAACTAATAGGTCCTATTATTCCCATTTGATGAGAAAATGAGGCTCAGAGAGAAGGAATAACCCCTGGCTGCAGAGTTAAGATTTCAGCCGGATGTGCCAACTGTGGGCCAGCCTCCCACGGAGCAGCCCTCTGTGGCTCCAACGGCAGAGGGCACCCAGGCAAACAGGATGCAGCATCTGTCTCAGCAGCGGTCGGTTGACAGTTTACCGTTTTTCCTCCTTTTTGTTCCCTGTGGTTGAAGGATTCCCTCTCCAGTATTATTGGTTCTTTATACATATATGTATGTATATATGTGTGTGTGTATGTATACATTTTTTATTGATTTCAGAGAGGAGTGGAGAGGGAGAGAGAGAGACAGAAACATCAATGATGAGAGAGAATCATTGATCAACTGCCTTCTACATGCCCCACACTGAGGATCAAGCCCGCAACCCAGGCATGTGCCCTGACCTGGAATCGAACTGTGACCTCCTGGTTCATAGATCCACCCTCAACCACTGAGCCACCCAGCCAGGACATTATTGTTGGTTTTAAGAGGAATACGAACGCAGAGAAGTGAGAAGCGGAGGGTCCGTGGAGTTGAGTGGGAGCCATGCACTGTGGGGAGGAGAGGGCAGCCGGTCTGAGAGGCCGCAGACAGGAAGGCCGCTACCCGGCCAGTGTCGCCCACTGCAGGCCTCTGCCCCCCGGGGGGGCTGCTGGCCCTCCTGGCTGGCTCTGGCAGCTGGGACACGTTGCAGATCTGCCAGAGGCCTCTGCTCAGGCCCCAGGGTGGAGGAGTCACCTCGCCCTCTGGGCAAACATCCGGAAGTTAAGCATCAGAGGGTGGCCTTGCCGCAGAGGCAGGTAATTAGGACTTTGAAAAGGGGTCCCTGTTTTTAGTGTGCTAAGTCACCCCGGGTGTTTGTTCAAAATGCTGCTGCATTTCCTGATCCCCACTCTTAGAAACTCTCAGGCAGCAGTTTGGAAGTGAGGCCCAGAATCTGCATTGTCAAAACGCCCCAAGCAGTTCCCATCCTATGGACCGTGGACCAGGCTAAGGAAGACACTGACTTGGACGGAGGACTCTGAAACTTTTCTCTAAGAAAACAGCTTTTTCTGTCCTATTGTTTCATCCCGTGAGCACCCTGTTGTCAATATAGGTATGGTGTTCACGGAGCTGTCTTGCTGAAAGAAAGATAATGAACACAGCAGTTATATGCATAATTGCAGTTAATTATTATGTTGTGAATGTATAGTTAAATGATAAACATTAATTTATAAGCACTCTTATTAAAAGTTCCCTTTTATTTGCCATTAATCAGGGGAGTTGGCTCCTTTATCCACTTGATAAAAAAGTTTTGAATTCTTGCTATGTGATGGGCACTGTTCAGGAAGGTGGGGACAGATGTGGGCCAACAGCTGGAGCTGATCTCTACCCTTCAGGGCCTTACAGTCTGGCCAGGGAGATTGATTAAATAAATCCCCAACAGCCATGTGCATTTCAATTTTGTGTACGTTTATTCTTATTGCTTAGGGTATTTGTTAAATTCATTACTAAATGTGACTTATATAAACATAGAGGGATTTGCCAATAAACAAATACAAAAGAAAAAAATTCTTGTCAATCTAAGTACTGTGATTTGGGGTTTAAAACATTGGTTGACATATGGAATATGAACTTTCCAGGTACCCTCTGATTGAGCTAGGAAGATGTATTTTTAATAAATTCCATACAAAGTCATTTTGTTTCTTCGTCAGGGAGTTGTGCCTTCATCTCCAAATACGTTTAATTAAAATGTTTTAAGGATCCATTGATCCCCACCCCCATCATGGCTCTGCTTCCTCCCTCATTTGTGAACATAGTGCCATTAGGAAAATGGTACCCAAGTGCTTTTGAGCACAAATGTACCTGAATGCAGATGTCTCATCCGGTGAGAATTCTGATTCCGTGCTTAGCACATCCTTATGCTGTTCTCTGGCCTGAAATTTGAATGTGCCGATAGTCTCTGAGAGAACACGTCAACTATGAAACAGAACTGTCATCAGTAACCTCTGCTCCTTGATTGCCAGTGTTGCAGGTGGCGAGCTGTTCGACTTCTTAGCTGAAAAGGAATCTTTGACTGAAGAGGAAGCAACTGAATTTCTCAAACAAATTCTTAATGGTGTTTACTACCTGCACTCGCTCCAGATTGCCCACTTTGATCTTAAGGTACGTTGCTGAGTGTTAGTCAGAGAGAAGCTGATGAAAACCACAGCATTGGTTGTTTGTTTGCTAAGAAAAAAATGGAAGCACTTGAAAGAGATACTTGTCGTTCCTGTGGGTATAACAAATGGAATTATCAGTGTAAATCAGCCAGTGTATAATGCATGCCTTCTGCAGTGACTCCTAACTTTTTGTGGAATAGAGGCTTAAGATTAATGATTACATTTGAGAATCTCTGGGGAAGAATCAAGAGGTCTCATCAGCCAGGTCTTTAAGCAACAGAGCTGCTGGTGGTGGTAGGGCATTTTCAGCTGGGAGTGCCCACTGGCTTCCCAGTCTCCATCCCCCGGTGGCTGTAGGGCATAGAAGATAGAGCCGCAATTTCTACTCTTCCTCTTGATGCAAAAAGGCTTATGGGTCTGACTCTGTCACCGGCAATCAATCAAACCAAATTCTGAGATTGGCTAAGTGGGGTCATACCTGGCTAGAGGCAGGGCATTACGGGATCTAATGTCATACTCCCAACAGTCACAGAGGTCATGATCCCTTTGGGAAGGTAAGACACCCTTGAGCCACTGGAAGTGACAATGTCAATGTTTAGATTCAAGTGCAAAGTAGCATGTGATCGATTGCCAAGTGAATGGTTTAGATCATTGGAGCTAGGATAGGACCATAGCAGAGGAAGGATTTTCTTCATGCTATTATAGCAAAGCTGTGAAGACCCCATCTCTATCCCCGCAACACTCACTAAGGCACACCCCAAAGACTGCTGTTGCAAACACCTATGGCTCTCTGCTTGACCTCTGGTTTCTGGCCCTGGGAGCTGGCAATGCTAAAGAGTAAATGCTGCCCTAGCCGGTTTGGCTCAGTGGATAGAGCGTTGGCCTGCAGACTGAAGGGTCCCAGGTTCAGTTCCAGTCAAGGGCACATGCCCAGGATGTAAGTTCAGTCCCCAGAGGGGGTCATGCAGGAGACAGCCAATCAGTGATTCACTCTCATCATTGATGTTTCTCTCGCTCTCTCCCTCTCCCTTCCTCTCTGAAATCAATAAAAATATAGTAAAAAAAAAAAAAAAGTAAATGCCCATAGGCACAGCTCTTAGCAACGAAGAATGGCGAGATGATCAGTAAACCCCCGACCTCCCTCCTTCCCTCCTGTTTTATTTGGAAAACTCTGAGTGCTACTTTTTCTCCCCAAGTTCCTCAAAGAGGTCACACTCCAGTCACCCCTAACTTGATAAGATGCCTTGTATCGGCTTCCTTCCATTTCCTGTCTCCCCCTTCCTCTACCAAGTGGCTCCCACATAAGCCACATGCCCCCAAATGTCCCAGGTCTACTCCTGGGAGAACCTAAACCAGAACACTTATTTTTCCTGGTGTTCTGTTGCAAGTACCCTTTATGCCTGTTTTTCAGTTGTTTTTTCAGGGGAGAGGAAGAGTTATTCAGCCAGCTTACCTTAGCATAGCATAGCTTAGCTGCTATATTTTTTTGTTGTGGTAAAGATAACATATAATTTATACCATTCTAACCATTTTTAAGTATGCAGTTCAGTGGCATCAGTATATCCACCTTGTTGTGCAACCATCACCACCATCTACTTCTAGAACTTACTGATCTTCCCACCCTGAAACTATGTGCCCATTAAACAGTAACTCCCCATCCTTTCCCCCACCCCCATCTTCTCACCACCACCATTCTACTTTCTGACTCCATGAATTTGCCCATTCCGGGTACTTCATATAAGTGGAATCATATAATAGTTATCCTGTTTTATCTGGCTTATTTCAGTTAGCATAATGCCCTTCAAGGTTCTTCCATGTTGTAACAAGTTTCAGACTTGACTTCCGTTCTAAGGCTGAATAAATATTCCATTATGTTATCTACCACATTTTGTTTATCCATTCCTCTGTTGGTGGACATTGGATCTTTTCCCACCTTTTGGTTACTATATCGCTGCAGCGCTATTTCCTTTTTTCTTTTTTTTTTTAAGCCTGAAAACATAATGCTTTTGGATAGACATGTTCCCAAACCTCGGATCAAGATCATCGACTTTGGGCTGGCCCATAAAATTGACTTTGGGAATGAATTCAAAAACATATTTGGGACACCAGAATTTGTTGGTACGTTTCTTTGCTCCTGTGGTCATTTATTTCTCATAAGCATTATATTGGCAAAATTTCCCCGGCTGCAGCATCATTTCCCTGGTACATGTGTCCGGTTTATACATGAAAATACGGTCTGTTGGTTTGCTTCCTTCTGAAACTCTCTCTCTCAGTGTGCGTTTCTTTCCTCTTAGCTCCTGAGATAGTCAACTATGAACCGCTCGGTCTCGAGGCCGATATGTGGTAAGTAGTGCGCCCTTGATGTTGTCATCTTTCTGATTTAATTTATTATTATTCTGACATTTGTTTTTGTTTCTGTTCCGTGTCTAGGAGTATTGGAGTAATCACCTATATTCTGTAAGTACCAGAACCCACAACTTGTATTCTTTCCCTCTTTCTTTGAGACCATATGTTTTATTAAGCAGTCATGTTGATCTCTTCAGCTTATGCGTGCTCTTTATGTAAACATTCATTTTACACCCCCAGAACACGCTTAGTTTATACTAATTAAACATTTTCTCCGACTTTGAAGTGAGTCATCAGAAACTGCAGCATAATCACTGGAAGAAAGCATGTCTGTCCATCACTGAGGAAACAGGCTAGAGGTTTTTTGTAAACTACTAGATGCTGTTCCAGATTAACTTTTCAAATGCATCCTTTGCATTAAGCCGAAGCCTTTGTGCCTGACAATTAAATGGAATTCTAAAACGATTGCCCAAGCACCACATTATAATCTTATTCCTCACCCCCCTTATCAGGTATTATGGGAACGAAATGACAACACAAGAGGTAATTGTTCATGTTCTGTGCCCCACTTTATCAACAGCCTAAGCGGGGCCTCGCCATTTCTCGGAGACACTAAGCAAGAGACGTTAGCAAATGTATCCGCTGTCAACTACGAATTTGAAGAAGAATTCTTCAGTAATACCAGTGCCCTCGCCAAAGATTTCATAAGAAGACTGCTCGTCAAGGATCCAAAGTGAGTGTCCATTGTTCCCGAAAAGTGCTCAGCCGTGGCCTCCACTCGACGAGGGTTTGCCCCTGTCCTGTGCACGAGGCCACACCTAGGAGACCCCAGTTGTTTGCTCCTCGCAGAGGGAAGCGTGCCGTGTGAAAGGCCTCAGAAAATGCAGGCTCCTGTGTACCTGTTCAGTCAGTCCTGCAGGCACAGTGAAAATCACCACACAGGCGTACTTTTTCTCTCGACTCTCTTCCATGAAGCAAGCCTCAAACTTCATTTTCTAGAACATCTGTTTTGTAGGCCCAGCCAGCATGGAAACAACCTAGTGTTTGCTTCTGTGGTCACAGCATTTTTTTTTTCTTTCTTCTCTCCCCACAAAGGAAGAGAATGACCATTCAAGATAGTTTGCAGCACCCCTGGATCAAGGTAAGCTGCCTTTGGTGACTGGTTTGGGTATTAAAGGGCCTCCTGAAATTTGTGTGTTCCGGGGCATTACTAATTCTGTGGGTTCTAACCACAGGACACTTCTGGAGAGTTGTGTTTGCTTTTGGTGCCATATTTTAACACAACTAGCAGATAAGAGTATGCTCATGGTAACGGAGGTGGAGAGGAGAAAGCTATCCTAACGCAAGATTGTAAAGGGATCTGAAGGTCAACTCTACTCAAACTGAGCCCTCATTCCAGGAGGCCTTTCGGCCAGGGCCTATGGCCACCTCCTTGCATATTACACCTTTATATTGCCTGCCTGATGCCTTCGGGCATTTAGATTAAATAATTGAAGTTGCTGTGGATGAAAAGGGGTCCTATGGAAAGTAACCCCACAGAGCAATCTGATTATAAATTTCTAACTGGGCAGGTCTTGGGTCATAGTGGGTAGTCATGCCCCAGGCATAAAACTTTTTTAGTAAGAGGTTTATCTTTGCCTGAAGCAATGGACAGGGATCCGTTGTTTACGGTGTATCTATGTTAACACACCTTTGAAATAAGGGATAACCACCTTCAAGAGAGCACATAATCTTGTTAACTTTCCTGTAATCCAATCCCCACCTTGCTTTCACCCATCATCCTATAATCTTCTTTACGTTCCCTCCCTAATTTCAGATGCATAAAAGAAACTGAAAATGTCATTCCCCAAAGCATTTGAAATCTTGCTCCCTGGCATCAGTTTGGTTCAAATAAACTCTGATAGAAATTCCACACACAAAAGACCTGAAGTTCCTTCAGCAAGAACAGAAAGGCCTGAGGGTGGGGGAACATGGCAGTTCCAGAATAAAATCATGGAACCAAGAACAGGTTGTGATGCCATGACTTGCATTACAAAAGTAGGTCTGGTGCAGCTAGAGAGCTCTTTGCCTGTACCAGGTCCAGACAGTTGCTAGAAGGCAGTGGTGTCTCTCTCAGAGGCAGAGCTACATGGCTTCCTGAAAAAAGGTGCAACGGAAGGCATACTAATGCTGTCAGACAGGCTTAATTCGCTGACCTCTGAGGTCCCTCCGAGCTCTAAATTACTTGATGTTCAAGTTCAAATGCCTCAGAACATGGCCTCACCATGCATCTTGCCACTCCCAGACTTTTTTATGAAAAGTTGTAATTCAGCTTGGCCCAAGCTCAACTTTGCAACTTTTCCCCAGCATTCATATATATTATCCAATATATTATTGATTTCAGAGAAGAAGGGAGAGGGAGAGAGAGATAGAAACATCAATGATGAGGGAGAATCATTGATCTGCTGCCTCCTGCATGCCCCCCACTGGGGATCGAGGCCACAACCTAGGCATATGCCCTTGACCGGAATTGAACCTGGGACCCTACAGTCCACAGGCCCAATGCTCTATCCACTGAGCAAAACCAGCTAGGGCCCCAACATCCAGTCTTTATAAATTGTAGCAAATCCTTAGCCACAAGTGTTAGCCTCTGCCGACTAGGTTCCTAGATCCTGCATTTTATTTGAATATGTTTTGTTATTCTAGCAAGGTAAATGTGTAAGCAAGTATTCCAGATAATGAGATGTTTCAAAAAATTGTCATCTAACACACTTCTGTAATTTTAAAGCTGTAAATATTTTCTTGGACTTTCATTTTAGCCTAAAGATACCCAACAAGCACTTAGTAGAAAAGCATCAGCAGTAAACATGGAGAAATTCAAGAAGTTCGCAGCCCGGAAAAAATGGAAAGTAAGATTATTTGACATGGAGGGATTTGCTGATTCTATTTCTTGTGCATTTCCAACAATTGTTATGAGTTGATAATCACATTGTCTACCATTACCAGCTTGCCTGGGACCATGGACACAGGGCAAGACCCTTACATACTATGCTTCTCTGAGGGGGGACGTGCAAGGGTTTTGCTAGGGTAAGAGCTAATTCCTCAAAGAATCAAGAACAACATATTGAGAGGAAAAGGGATGTAGGGCATCCAGTTCTGTAGTTTAATAATGAAATGGAGAAGGAGACTTTCTCTCTATCCTATTGTCTTGATGTGTAAGACCTGTAGCATTATTCTTTAAGCAAATACAATCCAACCTACCCGTGGGATGCCTGCCCCCGAGAATGCATGTTGTCAGCAGTGAATGCCATTTCAGAGACTGTCACTTGCACTGATTTGAGTATTGTTGCATAAGCTCTCTCTCCTCCTCTCCCCCTGCCTTTACTTATCCTCTTTTTTTTTTTCTTTTTTCTTTTTTTAAGCAATCAGTTCGCTTGATATCACTGTGCCAAAGATTATCCAGGTCGTTCTTGTCCAGAAGTAACATGAGTGTTGCCAGAAGTGATGATACTCTGGTAAGCAAACTTGTTTGCCTTGGTGAGGTTCTTTCTTAGCACTAGGTATAGAAATGTTTCCGAAACGCTCTACCAGCATATCTAGGTTGTTTGATTTGTTCGACAACTCGGAAAACCTGAAGTCATGTAAATGTCAGACTTATCCTTCCTCATCTCAGGTTAGGCAGTTGGGATGGCTGATATATGTACTCTGTTCCTTCTTCGTCCTTTTTTCTGTATTTTGATTGGCACTATACCTACTTCCACCCATTACCTCTAACACTGCCACCCACCTCCTCCAACACTCACAGTTTGATAAAAGAGACGCTGGTCAGTAGAAGAGGGAAGAGCTCATTTTAAGTTTTATTAAACTGAAATGAGAGCCTTCTATTGCCACTGACCTGGGAGACTCTTGGGTTGTTGTAGTACAAAAGGGCCAGATAATCCTCCCCCTGAACACACACTCACACTCCCCACAAAATCAGGGGAAAAGCAGTAGGGCTTGCTGGTGTAGTTTGTGGTAGACCAGAAGGCTAAACCCACTTGCTTTGTTAGCATTGCACTGACTGTCCAAAGCCCTTGAGAACAACTCCATAATTTTTTCCCTTTAATCCAAACTGAAACCTAATCACAGATTGACTCTTCAGATATGACTAGACATATTTGAATTCAACAAGACTTTGCTCTGACAGTCAGACAACAGGGCTTTGTTAACCCTGGAGGTAAAGGGAACTCCAGGAAAGGCAGAAAGGGTGATTCTGTGGGAACCAGGCCACTCCTGTAACTGAATAGTCGGCGTTTCCTGAGTGGAATCTGGGGATTCCAAGGGCAGGATCACACATCAGCACACACCAGCTCTTTCATTCCCCCCCCCCCGCCCCCACCCCAAACTTAGTACTAGTTTCCCTGAGGCTCAAGCTCTAGCCTTGTAGTGTGAAAAGAGATTGTATATGTTAAAAAGAAAAAAGAAATGGGAGAAAAGCAAGGTAGAAGAAGGGAGAGGAAGGAGGCGGAAGGCTGGATTTGGGAATTGTGGGTCCAAAGAAAAGATAAAACTATTAATATAAGATAATGAGAATGATTGAATATTATACATTAAAATCATCCTGACATTTATTGCAAGAAAAGTTTAAGGTAGAAGAGGAACCCAGGCCGTGTAGGAACTCCAGGTGGGAAGACTTCTTCCTCCCAGACCTTGGGTTCTCATTCATCTCAGTATCCTGCGAATCCCAGGACATGTTAGAACACGCTCTTTGTTGTCTCTCTCAAGGATGAGGAAGACTCCTTTGTGATGAAAGCCATCATCCATGCCATCAACGATGACAATGTCCCAGGCCTGCAGCACCTCCTGGGCTCATTGTCCAACTATGATGTTAACCAACCCAACAAGGTCTGATCCTGTTCTATCAGGGATAGTGGCGCCGGCGGGAGGGGGTGGGGGGAGGGTATGGGACTATGCACCTCCAAGTCCCAGGGGGAGAGACCCTATCTGCTTCCTCATTCTCCCTTCTAGTTGCAAGCTCCATACTGTGGAAAAGCTCTGTGTAGAGAGTGAAATGACTTAGACATAAGATCTTTTTGCATTCAGTGCCTTTCTTCGTGCAAGGCCATTCCACATGCACCAATTACACCTCTAACCATGAAAATTTATTTTGTTTAAATATTTTTATTAATTTCAGAGAAGGGAGAGGGAAAGAGAGAGATAGAAACATCAATGATGAGAGAGAATCATTGATCGGCTGCCTCCTGCACGCCCCCTACTGGGGATCGAGCTTGCAACCCGGGCATGTGCCCTTGATCAGAATCAAACCCAGGACCCTTCAGTTCTCAGGCCAACGCTCTATCCACCGAGCCAAACCAGCTAGGGCTAACCATGAAAATTTAAAGGACTCATCCCACAAATGAAAATGTTACCTTTTGATTGTGAAACCAAAAGAGGAAGCATGCTGTGTTCTGTCCTTCGTTCCTGTTATGTAGCAGTCCTCACGCACCTGTTGAGACAGGAAGGTGTGTGGGATAGCAATGATAATTCGGGCATGTTTTTCCTGCCAAACCTAAAAAATAGTTCTGTTTTGTTGTCTTGCCTATTCCAGCATGGGACGCCTCCGTTACTTATTGCTGCTGGCTGTGGGAACATTCAAATGCTACAGTTGCTTATTAAAAGAGGCTCAAGAATCGATGTCCAGGATAAGGTATCATTCTGTTTTATTGCAAATAAATTAATTTTTTTAAGTATTCCCAAATGCCTCTGATCTTAGAGGTAAGAGAGAAAATAACATGTATCTCTACTTCAGTTTCCTACAAGGGAAGCTGAATTGCCGAAGTAGCCTGGTCCAAGCTAACAGGTGTAAAGCAAGAGGAACACGTTGATCTTTCTCTGGGCTCTGTGTTTGGGAATCAGCCATTCCTTGTTCACTACCCTAGATGTTTCTCCTCACTGATCACTTACAGAACAGTGTTATTATAAGATGTCACAGTTGGGAAAGTTTTCATTGTCTAATTCGTCTCACCAGAAATGTATTTGCCTGCTGGTTTATTAGGGCCACAGGGAAGGATGATATGCTTTGAGGTGTAAATCGCATTGGAAGTGTAGGCACATTGATTAACAGCTAATAGTCATTATAATGGATCTGTCCTCCGCTTCTAAAGACTTTCAACAGAGTTATAAAAGGACTAGATCTGGCCCTTGACAATATAGGGACTTCCAACCAGAGGTTCAAGTGAAGGTTTTAAGAAAAGAGAAACAGCTTTTTATTTTGATGTAATTCTAGAGTTGCCAAAAAAATCTGCAAAGATAATACACAGAGCTCCCTTATCCCCGCCCCCCAGCTCCCCGGAATGTTAGCATTTCACATGACCTCCATCCCTATGCAAAAATAAATGAAATGGGGGGGAGGGGAGAGGGGAGGTTGTTCCCCATGGAAGGTGCTTCTGTGGAGTTTGCCGTCACGGAGGAAGGGAGTAGAGTGTGTCTGAGTGACATGCATTCAGATCCCTCAGCTCTGGAAGTGTGACTGCACGCTGGTTTCTGCACAGGGTGGATCCAATGCCATCTACTGGGCCTCTCGGCACGGCCACGTGGACACCTTGAAATTTCTCCATGAGAACAAATGCCCTTTGGATGTTAAAGACAAGGTAAGGCCGCTTTCCTTAGGGACTGGGGGAGTAACAAACGGCTGCATTTGAGCTTCGTCTTGTCACGCACATCAGGAGCCAAAGAACAAGGATTCGGGACCCAAATCTTCCTACAGAGAATTTAATCTAGAAATTTGTTTTTGCCCGTGGCTTGGTCTAATGTTAAAATCTGCTTTTAGCTGAAATCTGCCAGACAGTTGCCATGATACGCAAGCCGTGAATTAATTTGCATGAGTTACATGAAAACCCTAAGTTCTAATAGAAGGACAACCAGAAAGAGACCCGAGTCCTGAACCTCACATTGGCTCACCATGTGCGTGTCTCTTGACCACACTCTTCATCTCTGAAGTGGCTGACAATGCTGACCTTACAGTCACTGGCACTAGGAGGATTCATGAGGCAATGCATGTAAAGTAATGCATGTAAAGTAAGGCTTTGGGGCCGGGGAAGAGGAGGGGGGGGGGTCACAGAGGTTATAAAATTATTGACTTAGCAAGATACCTTCCTTTCCCATACTCGGGTGTCATTCAGTCCATCCCACAGTCCTGCACCTGCACCGAGAATTCCTACCTTCTCACCCAGGACGGGTCCTACTGTGCATCCCATCTCTGCTTCTAACACTTGCCGCATAAGGTGTCGCGTTCGGTCAGAGCTGCCACACAAAACCGTATGGATTGTGCCCTGCACCAATCTAAGAACGACATTCACATCATAGACAAGTGTATTTATCATGGCCTTTTTCTGTCAGGTGGTGATAAGGTATCTCGTTTTGCTGTGTTTTAATTAATTTATTCTGATGGTTTTTTGGGCAGCTCTACGTAAAATACCTTAAGGAAGTTGCTTCTATTACTAATTCACTGAAAGCTAATAGTGATGTTTTAAAATCTCTGAGAGTATAAGAAATGAGATTCTAAACATGGGCGATGAAATCAGAAACATGTTAGTTAATAAAACTGTCCATTTACATATCTGCTGGGTGATGAACCTAGTATTTAAGAAAGGAGTTTTGTGTTTAAAGAAATCACATAGCTGGAAGCAGCAGTAGATAAGTGTGCAAACAGCCGTCACAGCCCAGGGAAAGCCGTCTCACCTGGGGTTGTATGACAGACAGGGTGAGCCCGGCGTACGGGTTTAACACCAGCTCCGTGATGGACACGCCACCCTCGGGGTCCCTGGCCCAGGCACCATCTGGACAGAGGGAGGTGGGCACCCCCCGAAGGAAGGAAGTGGAGCCATGTGTGTGTCCGGGCCTCCAGTCCTATGCCTTCCAGTCCCCACAGCCTGCTCCCGGGCGCTCTGAATCTCTGGCCGTTTCTTTTGCAGTCTGGAGAGACAGCCCTGCACGTGGCGGCTCGCTACGGCCACGCCGATGTGGTTCAGTTACTGTGCAGCTTTGGCTCCAATCCCAATTTCCAGGACAAGGTGGGTCATGGTAGCTGGTGTCCTCCCTTCCTTCTGCTCTCTGCACGGATGCACAGGCAGACAATGACATGGCCCAGTCCTCCCAGTTTTATCCAAGTTTCTGCTTTGATTCCAGAGGGCGGGGCCTCAAACAGAAACACCACCTAGCATCCATCTATTTAATCCTCTGGACAACCCTATGAGTTGTTTTTACTGTTACTGTCATTCTCATTTTACAGAAGAGGAAACTGAGGCAGGGAGAGGTTCAGTATCTTGCCCCGGCTCACACAGCTCATAAGTGGGAGAGCTAGGGTTTGGGATTCGAAACCACAGGGTCTGGTTCCAGCATCCCTGTCAGTACCCACTAACTCCAATGGCCTTGCGTAGGCAGACATATGTGTCTAATGATGCTGACCATGAATATATACAGCCTTCCAACCCTATAGACCCCCTGGCCAGCCCTCTCTTTGACTATTACAACATGGTTACCTCCGTTACTTTTATTTGCCTCAGCAATAATATGTTTATGTGACTCATCTTTGTCAAATGCATGGCAGACATGGTGAGGCATCAAGATTGTTATGAGAATTCTTGTTCAAAGAAGTGCTCTCTTACCATCAGTAACCTCAGATGAAGTAAACGTAGCACTTTTGTAAGAAAGATGCTAAAATTCCACCTGCGCTGGGGCTCGATTGTTCAAAAGAGCTGAGCTGTCGGTTCCAGTGGGTTCCTGACGTCCTTCGTCATTCAGATGCCGACAATGCCACATGCATCCAACGCACAAGCGTTGAGGAGACAAAACTAACGAAGGAGAGGCCTGTGTCTATTAATTTCAGACTCATGTTTCACCCCAGTAGCTGTCAGCTCACTCTCTCCGTTGCCTTGACTTTGCTGCCGGGTTCAGCGGGGACTCTCGCCTGGCCTGCACTTTCTCTCATGTTGTTGCACTTGTCGCCTCGGCAGGAAGAAGAAACCCCGCTGCACTGTGCTGCCTGGCACGGCTACTACGCCGTGGCCAAAGCCCTGTGTGAAGCCGGCTGCAACGTGGACATTAAGAACCGAGAAGGAGAGACGCCCCTCCTGACAGCCTCCGCCAGGGGCTACCACGACATCGTGGAGTGTCTGGCCGAGCACGGAGGCGACCTGAATGCCTCTGACAAGGTGCGTTGCGGGTGAATGCATCACACTCGCCGAGAAGTGATCTGGGGGGCTGGAGGGACCACAAGCCTTCTGCAGTGAGTTTACCCAAGAGGAACTTGAATGCAGCAAACTATAATTATCCTTTCTCTCCTCTGTTCCAAAGATTCCATGAGCTTTTCTAGATCTGTTTAATAATTAATATTCACTTGTGGCATGGGGCAAAATTTATGAATTGGTCAGATGACTCGGGTCTCTTTTATTTTAGCCTTTTCAGCTGGGAGCGGGTACAGTGATGATCACTCAGCCCAAGACAATCCTCATTTAGGGCTAAAATTGGCAATGCACTATTAATTTGTAGATAAACAAAGAAATAGGTGGCTTATTGATTTCCATCACCTGCTATTTTGTAGAAACTCAATCTAGACCAGGTGTTGATTTTTAATTAAGCAAATTCAACGTGATCTGTTTTTATTGTGAGCTTGTACTTAAAATGAGGCCGTGATCCTGCCATATATAGTTAGACTTGGACACTGTGGTTAATTTAGTAACAGCCATTTGTGGAGTATTTCCTGGTACAGAGAAACGGTTCTCAACTGGGGGCGACCTTGCCCCCAGGCGACATTTGGCAATGACTGGAGACATTTATTGGTTGTCTCTGGCATTACTGCTGGCGTCTAGTAGATAAAGACTGGTGGTCCCTCTTATACTCCGACTCACAGGATAGGACCAAAATGTCAGTCAGTGTGCTGAGATTAAGAAATGTTTCTAAAACCCTCTACCAGCTCCTGAACTCAATACCTCTGCTCACCAGGGTAGAATATAAAAGGTACGAAAGTATAGAATATAAAAGGTACAAGGACTCCTCAGGCTGGTCTTTGGTGGGACGCAGAGAGTAAGCATGTCATCTTTGCATTTCATACATGTGACAGCCCTGGAGCAAATCCCTTCGCATCACTTTCTCAGCTTCTCCTGGTGTAAAGATTGCTGAGCAAATGTTCTTAAAGGTATCTTTCGACGACCTGAGAAAACAGCCATTGGAGGCCTGTTACTTAAGTCCTGTACAGTCACAGACAAAAAGCAGCGTCCGGCCTTTCCACCCGATTGCACCGGCCAAGCCTAGATTCACTGCACCGATGGTCCGCAGAGTCTGATTATTCAGAGTGGACTGTATGGAGCCTCTCCCCCGCCCCCCGGAGTAAATGTGTGGTTTCTGATCCTCCTTCAGCCTTTGCAGTAGGGCGCCTTTGCCAGTTAAACCCAGCCCGGTGGCGGCCGGAGGCGAGGCCAGGCCCACGGCCCCAGTGGAAGTGCTCAGGGCCCTGGTGTCTGTTGCAGGATGGACACATCGCTCTTCATCTCGCTGTGAGACGGTGTCAGATGGAGGTCATCCAGACTCTCCTCAGCCAGGGAAGCTTCGTCAATTTCCAAGACAGGCACGGCAATACGCCCCTCCACGTGGCCTGCAAGGACGGCAACGTGCCCATCGTGGTGGCCCTGTGCGAGGCCAGCTGCGATCTGGATATCTCCAACAAGGTAAGGCCGGAGAGAGCGACCCCTGAGGGCCTACTGACCTGCTTCCGGATGCTGTCCAAGTTGTCTTTGCATCTCTTCATTGTTCAGTCGGTATTCCTCCTGTGGACCTTTTCTTTTCTTTTCTTTTTTTTTTTGGTTAATCTTCACCTGAGGATATTTTTCCGTTGATTTTTAGAGAGAGTAGAAGGGAGGGGGAGAGACAGAGAGAGAGAAACATCCATGTGAAAGACACACATTGATTGGTTGCCGCCCACAAGCACCCCAAACAGGGTCGGGGATCGAGTCTGCAACCAAGGTACGTGCCCTTGACCAGAATCGAACCCAGGACCCTTCAGTACTCGTGCCAAAGCTCTATCCACTGAGCCAAACTGTCTAGGGCCATGTTCTTTTTCTTTTCTTTTTTTAAATATATTTTTATTGATTTCAAAGAGGAAGGGAGAGGGAGATGGAAACATCAGTGATGAGAATCACTGATCAGCTGGCTCCTGCACACCCTCCACTGGGGATCAAGCCTGCAACCCAGGCATGTGCCCTTGACCAGAATCGAACCTGGGACTCCTCTATCCACTGAGGATGCTCTATCCACTGAGCCAAACAGGCTAGGACGGACCATGTTCTTGTTCAGGTGGCTCTCCACTTTCAGTCATAGCTTACATATGACTTTTGAATAGTTTTGTAGAGTAACAGAAATTATTGCATTAATAAGTACTTCCTGCCTAACCTGGTTACTCCATATGGGCATTGAGAGACAGACACAGAAACCGTCCACTTGTAGAGGAATCCGAGAACGTGGTACAAAATTGGGGTGTCTTTCTGGAGCTCTGAGTCTTCAGGAAAACACCTCCTGAGTTCTGATTTGATTGGGATTTCTAGGACCAGATTTCTCCCCTTAGCTTACCCCCACGGAGAGTTTTATGGTCAGAAGTTCATTACACCTTTTTTTTGGTGCTAAATAAATTTTTAAGACCAAGAGGATGCTATTATTTGGTGAATAAAAAAGAAATGCAGCCCTAACCGGTTTGGCTCAGTGGATAGAGTGTCGGCCTGTGGACTGAAGGGTCCCAGGTTCGATTCCGGTCAAGGGCATGTACCTTGGTTGCGGGCACATCCCCGGTAGGAGATGTGCAGGAGGCAGCTGATCGATGTTTCTCTCTCATCGATGTTTCTAACTCTCTATCCCTCTCCCTTCCTCTCTGTAAAAAATCAATAAAATATATTTTTAAAAAAAGAAATGCAAATAATTTCAGGTTCCTAGGTGGGTTTTTTAAATGCTATTATGTTGACTTTTAGAAGTTAGCTACCACTTCCCCTTCCCCTAAATGCCATCTAGATTTTCATCACCAAATCAGATGGAACAGTTGACTATTCAGTTGGTTTTGACCCTGTGACTGTATGAGTGGCAAACACTATGCTGTGAAGATAATGTGAAAAACAAAGTCCAAGTGAAGTTATTTTGATTAATTGTGGGAAATGCTTTTTTGTTGTTTGTTGTTTGTTTCTTTTGGTTAATCCTTACCCAAGGATATTTTTCCCATTGATTTTTAAAGAGTGTGGAAGGGAGGGGACGAGAGAAACATCCGTGTGAGAGAAACACATCCATTGGTTGTCTCGCCCACGTGCCCCAACCAGGGCTGGGGATCAAGCCTGCAACCAAGGACCCAAGACCCTTCCGTCCCTGAGCTGATGTTCTGACCGCTGAGCCAAACTGGCTTAGGCAGGAAATGTTGTTTTATAAATGGCAGGGATGATGCCAGAAAAATTTTACTATGATTTGTTTGAGGTAAAAGAATTAAAATCTGAAACAGGCAGAAAATTATACTTCTACCAAAAAAAATTATTTCTGTTGCATATTATGTGATTAGTTCTAGTGGAAGTTGAAATTGGTAATCTTCACATTCTAGAAATATGAAAAGGCATTAGCCATTAGCTGCTGGTTGCTTTCTGAGTTTATCCCGTTCTAATCTTGCCAAGTCAGTTATGTAAGTGGCTTAAGGGGAAAGCCAAATGTAATGTTAAGAAGCATCAAGACCTTGGCTTTCCTTCTAGGAGACTTTAAATGAGTAAAAAGTGGCTTCAAGGAACATGGGGCACTCATTTGAGTACATTTAGACTTGGCCATTGTCTGCCTGCTGAGGCGTACGAACACCATGTCTCACCAATAAGGAGGGACCGGGTATTCGCCTCATGCCTCAGTGCAAAATAGTGCGTTTGTTAAGTATGCTCTATAAAATGCCCAGAAAGATCGTAGACTTTCATGATTAAAAACAACTGGTTCAGCCCTGGCTGGTTTGGCTCAGTGGATAGAGCGTTGGCCTGCGGACTAAAGGGTCCCAGGTTCGATTCCAGTCAAGGGCACATGCCTGGGTTGCGGGCTCAGTCCCCAGTGTGGGGTGTGCAGGATGCAGCCAATCAATGATTCTCTCTCATCATTGATGTTTCTCTCTCTCCCTCTCCCTTCGTCTCTGAAACCAATAAAAGTATATTTAAGAAAGAAGAAAAAACAACTGGTTCATTTCATAGGAAAGCCTCAACATTTGGGAGGTGGGGGAGGACGCATTAGGAAGCGCCGACATTTTTGATACTATAGATGGCCGTGGTAGTTCGCACACACCAACATAAACTTGTATTGTTACTATGTCGGCCCAGCAATGGCACATACGGGGCATTCCGTCGATGATTTTGTCATTGAGTTGAGCTCAGCTGGAGGAAAACTCATTAACTGCACAATTTCAACCTCCTGGAATCAGCAGCGAAGTTCAGCCCGTTCCTCAGAGCCCGCCTGGCACAGCAGCTGCTGGAGCAGCTCCAGGTTCTGGACCTGCAGGCAGGTCCCCGCTGCCCCCAGCGCCAGGCTCAGCCCGCAGCGACTTCGTGGGTCTCCCGCCTTCAGAAGGGCTGGTGTCAGCTTTGCTTCTCTATTCCTTTTGGGTTTTTTTGAAAGATAACGGGGACTCTGGAAGAACTTAAAAGATGTGCAGGAAGGTAAGAGGAAGGTATTATTTCCCCCAGAAAGCACAGCTGGCTTCCCATGGACTCACCCTAGTCACTGGCTGTCAGGATTTTTGGACACGGCACAGTGACAGCCCACGCCTGCGGACAGACTGTCGCTCCTTCCCTGTGGTGTGCCTGTTCCTTACTTGGATTCAGTTCCCCCAGAGGTAAAAATGCCATTCAGATGCCACCCCTGTCACCAGGATGTGACAGCAACTTGTCACTACCTTCCACACTCATAGTGTAATAGACAATTCTTAGTCTCCGCTTTCCTCGTATGAAAATCGGGGGAGTGGCTGTTGAGCATGGCCATGTTAGGGAACACGTGAGCGGGAACTAGACGATGCAGAGCACACAGCCCTTAACTCTTCATTCCTTTTGTGTTGCCTCTTCTCATCAGTTCAGAGAGAGAATCGTGTGGTACACAAGCACATGTACACACAGATGCACACACATGTACACCAGGAGCATGAGAGAGGATTTCGTGCGCATCAGGTGTTTATTGCTTCCCGGCTCGGACAGCACTGTGCCAGGCCCGTGGGAGGGAGCTTGTGGGCAGCAGGGTGATAGCTCTTGCCCTCAGGCTGCTTCTCTCTCTCTCTCTCTCTCTTTTATTTTTGCTTCTCAATGTAATAGCATCTCATGTCTCAATCACGGCAATGACAGACGCACAGGCGCTATGGAAACGCTGACATCTGGACATTAAGGAAACTAGGAAAAGCTTTTCAGGGGCAATCCCTTAAAATGATTGGGGGTTTGCCGGGGTCCAACCCCAGCGGGTCCAGGGGTCCCCAAAGGCGTGGACAGAGTCGGCGAAGAGGGGATGACACGGAGACAGCGTTCAGTTGATCAGCAACTTAGCCAGGATCTCTAGCCCGGATCTCCAGAGAGGTTCTGCTTCGGATCTCCAGCAAGGTTCTGTAGCCATGTTCCCTCGCTAGGTTCTCCAGCCAGGTTCTGTCCAGGATCTCCAGTCAGGTTCAGTGTCCAGGTTCCAGTCAGGTTCTCCTGCCAATCTCTGTAGTCAGGTTCAGTCCAGGATCCCTTGCCATGTTCTCCCGCTAGGCTCTGTCTCTAGGCTCTGAGACCAGTCCCTCTCCAGGATCCTCCGGCATGCTCTCGCCAGCGAAGTTCTTCTGTCTCTAGAGAACGTTCTGTGTAGGTTCTGTGCCTAGGCTCTGTCTCTCTTGGTCCTGTCTTCCAAGCCCTGTGTTCTGAGTTCTGTGTTTTGAATTCTGTCTCATGAGTTCTGTGTTCTGAGTTCTGTGTGTTTCTGTCTTGTTACAACTGTATTTATACCAGTTGATTCAATCCTATCAATCTCTATTACAAAGGTTAGGGTGTTTCTTATCTCCATTCCAGGGAGAAAAGATTATGTAGTTTAAGCATGATTGTTTGTAGTTAAAGGGATTAATTACCCGCCTGGCACTTAGTTGAGGGGTTTTATTCCCTCCCTAACTTCAGGGGAAAATCCCTACCTGGGGATTCAACCTTTCTCGGAGAGGTGACTTTGGTTAAAACACAGCACCAAGAAGGTGAGCAAACATATTAAGAACCGTATGCCAAATATGCCAGGTCCCTTGAAACAGCAAGGATGGACCGGCTCCCGGCAGGGGTTTGACAGATGAAGAGGGGAGACTGCATTGCAGACCAAGGGAAGCATACGTGTGTGTTTAGGGGCTGTCTGGAGGCCCCTGTAGCTGACATGTGGTGTAGGTACTGAGGGTGCTGCTTTCTAAGTCGCTCTAGAAGATAACAGTAGACAAAACATAAACAGGCACACACCTTGCAGGGTTATTCACAATGGCACGGAGTGGGACGGCCTTCAGTGTCCCTCCGCAGTGGGCTGGCGAATGACTGTGGCATGTCCATGTCGTGGGCATTAGTCAGGCGTCCGAAAGAAGATTTAGTGACACATGGAAAAGTGTTCATAATCAATTGCTAGGTGCACGAAGCAGGTGACAGAATAGGGTCTGGAGGATGATTACGTCTGGACTTTTCAAACAATGTATGTCCTTTTATGGATTCATAGGTAAAAGATTGGGAGGAAATGCCCCAGAGTGTTAAGTAGGGCCAGCTCTGAGCAGGGGCAGGGGAGGAAGTGAGTGGGGAAGGAGGACTTCTGTTTTCTACCGTTTATCCTTCCACGTTGCTGGGACATTTCAAATGAGCCTGTGTTAACTTCATAACAGAAAAACCTATATTTGCAAATAAACAATAGAAGACAGAGGTACCCTAACTTTCTTGGTTCCCAGCATCTGTTGTGTCTCAGTAATTTTTCCGTGGTTCCCCCAGGGCCAAAGAAACACCTAACAGTTCTGTTTATTAAGTGGCTCAGTCTAAACAGCTCAGTAAGTCTTTATATCCTAACAAGTTAGTAGCCGTTGCAATGAATGATTCACATAATCGAAAGAAAACGAATAGGTTAAGGTCATTCTTACATAACCACAGTTATGTGCTAATGGGATGTTCTCGCCGCCCCTCACATCGTGGACTCAGATTGAACATTAATTTCCTCAAAATGCGTTTGCTCCTTATCACAGTAACTGCCAAGGCCCCGCTGGTGTCAGTGAGAGGAAGACAGTACAACCCAACGCTGAGACCCTCACTGCCTGGAGCTAGTAACTCACCTGGTGTCCCACCTGCTGGTTTCAGCAGAAATTTAAAATATTTAACATGCCCCCAGGAATCGACTGCAGTGCCTGGAGGTGCCTAGTTACACAATTTGGGAACCATGGACATTCTTTTTTAAATGGTGGTCATGCCTAGCCGGTTTGCCTCAGTGGATAGAGTGTCGGCCTGCGGACTAAAAGGTCCCAGGTTCGATTCTGGCCCAGAGCACATGTGTGGGTTTCGGGCTTGATCCCCAGTGTGGGGTGTGCAGGAGGCAGCCGATGGATGATTCTCTCTCTCACTGATGTTTCTATCTCTTTCTCCCTCTCTGAAATCAATTAAAAAATTACTTTTTTTTAAAAAAATGGTGGGCATGACCTCATTAGTGTGCCTTCAATGGCTGTCCTCCCATCCCTTCGTCCCTTACTGAGTCTAAATGTGAACTGTGGTGCAGATCTTTCTGGAACCTGGGGGCCGGCCCTTAAGCCCTGACTGAACCCTCCTTTATGCCAGCGCAGCAAGAGACTTAATTACCTTATGATAAGCCTCCCACTCTTTCACCCTTTGAAGTTACTCTTTTAACTGAAAAAAAAAAAAAAAAAAAAACCACTTGAGAACATTGTGCTTGGCTTGCCTCCTCCAGGAGACACAAGTTCCTGGAAAAGCAGGCCATGCCTCCTGTTTCTTTCTGGTGGGTCCCAGACCCCTCACAGTGGGCTGGCCTGCCATCCTCGGGCACCATCCTCAGAACCCTCGGGGCCTCTCTGTGTCTTGCAGTATGGCCGCACACCCCTGCACCTGGCCGCCAACAACGGGATCCTCGACGTGGTCCGCTACCTCTGTCTGACGGGCGCCAACGTGGAGGCGCTGACCTCGGTGAGTAGCCTTGCGGCAGGAAAAGGCAGCCTAAAGCATCCGAGGCCTGGCAGCCGCACCTGGAGCCGGCGAGCTGCTGCCTGCAGCGCGGGAACCTGTGCCCACACAAGCCGGGGTGGCATCTCCTCACGGCTTCCTCCTCTCCTCTCCTCTCGCCGGCCGCGCTGCCGGGAATGCTGCTGCCTCCCAGGGGCCTATTTGTTCCCCGTGTTACGTAACTGTGCCTTTGCCGGTTTTATTAGATGTGTGTGTTCTTTCCTAAGTGCTCCCCCTCCGTGCAGGGCCCTGGAGGTGCCTTGGCTGTCGGAGAGGGAGGAGGAAGGGGCCCTGGGTGTGTGGGCGACAGTTGACGGGAGCTGCTGTCCCTCGTTTAGAAGCCTGGCTCTGCTAGCAGGCCTGCGAGTTATTTTTAAGTGAGATTTTTAAGTGAGTTCCCCGCACTCCCCGCTCCCCGCTCCTCACTCCAGACCTGGCAGGGGGCGTTCTTAAAGACCCCAGTGATTGCCGTGTGCAGTGGAGTCTGGGAGCCGCCGAGTCCTTCTCTTACCATGTCAGTAAGGATCTAACCAGTTTGCCGTGAGTCCTGACGTGGTCTAATGCATCCCCAAAGCAAACTAGAAGCCCCGCCTGCCCACTGGACACTTTTCGGGAATCTTGGGGAGCGGAGAGCGGTGACACGGGACTGAAGGCACGCCTCCTCCCAGCACCCATCTGAGCTCCGGCTTCAGCCCAAGGTGCTGGTTCTCACCCGGCACTTTGCCCCTGGGGAGCACTGGGCAGTGGCTGGAGACACCGAGGGTGTCGCCAGTGGAGAAGGGGAATGCTGCTGCCATCTAGAGGTGAGGCCAGGGATGCTGCCAGACATCCCAGGGTGCAGGGACAGGCCCCCACACTGAGTGTGACCCTGTGCGAAATGTCAGTCATGCTGAGGTTGAGAAACACTGGTTGACTGGGACCCCACGCGTGGCTCAGAGAGTGACTGGCTGTGAGCGATGGGAAGGTGTGCTGTTGAACAGACGGGCATTTCTCAGCTTCCCGTGGGGATGGGACTTGGCTACCGCCAAACACTGAGAGATAGGCCCAAAGGCTTCTTGTCCTTGTTTAAAAACGCTGCTTTTATTTATGTGCAAATTGCTCCTCGCCGTTTCTACTTTTAAATGTATAATGATTTCTAAAACGGCAGCAGAGCAGGGCCTACGCCTGGTGCCCTCCTGGGTGGCCGGGGAACAGCTGTACTTCCCGCCTCCCATGAGTGACTGCGTGTGCACACAAAGCTGTGAGAGCTGGACCAGGGGGGTGCTTGGGAGGAGCTCAGGAAATGTTAGCCACCGTCGTGCACGTTCATGGCACGAAACAAACGAACTCGGGTAGTATGGAACTGCAGCCCCAGCGAAGTACCATCCATGGGCCCTTATTTATATCCTGTTGATGTCAGGAGCGTCCAAAACTGTAAGAATTCTTATGCGTTTATTTGAACCAAACTTGACAGTTGCAGGGAATCAAATTCTCAATGGATTGAGAAAATGCTCCCGAGAATGGCGGTTTTGCACCCTATTTTATACATAGAATCAAAGGAGGAAAATGTAAGGATGTCACATGAAACCACTGGTGATAGATGAGGGATGCCGGAGGACTAGGCACGTGGGAGGTGGAGATCTCTGAGATTGGATAACAAGTAAAAGGAGAGACACATACTTTTACATAGGTGGGCAGGGGATAGTTAGCAATGACAGTGGAGGGTTCTGTGGTCTGTGCTCTGGTGGGAGATTGCGCCCTGAGGGGTCTGGAAAAAAGGGGATACTCTGACATTCCAAAAGTACGCTATCAGAGATGCAAAAAGACTATAGACAGGCTCAATTAAACTGAAGATTGCCCTTTGTCAGGGGAGATACAGGCCTAAAACAGGACTGCCCGCCCTGACTCACTTTTAGTTAGAACGTTTGAATTTCAGTCCATCCTATGTGGTTACGTTCGGTCTGAGTTTGTAAGGCCTCCCCTGAGCTTGTCAGGTTTAACATGTGGCCCCTTATTTGTCCACATCCTTCTTTTACAGTCACTGAAAGTCTGTGGCTATAATTGTCTGTTAAACAAAACCTTTCTTTGAATGCACAGCAGTGACTGGTAACTAGCATGACGTCGGTGCTGAGGTGGCCCCTGGAAGTATTTTAAGATGTTAGCTGATGCTAACTGGAATGCGGTGTCTAATGACCGTCTTTATTGTCTGCCTAATTGGAGAAGGATTCAGTTCACCAAGTAGTCTGCCTGCTAATGAGGTGCTGAGTACGATGAAACCCATGAAAGCAGGGGGCGGGGGCTGAGGCACCTCACTATTGGACCTCAGAACACCAATGCACGTATTCTTCCTACTACTCTTCCCTCCCTGCACAGTCAAGTGAAATGAGGATTCCCCTGAGAGGGAATAAGCCGGATGCGCTCTGGCCACCGTCTTTGCTTCTGCCTCCTGTTCTTTTTCTGCCTCCGATGACGGAAAGGGCGTGTGGAACGCACACTGTCTGTTGAGAAGGAAGGAAACTAATCATTTTTCTCCGACAGGATGGGAAGACAGCAGAAGATCTCGCCCGGTCGGAGCAGCACGAGCATGTAGCAGGCCTCCTCGCGAGACTCCGAAAGGTGAGAGATTCCGTTCATCGGTCTGTTTTTAAGTGCAAAGGTGTTCTTTCTCCTGTAAACTCGGAGAGTGAGGCTTTGGACTCACAGGCTGCATGAAAAGGCAGCTCGCTGTCCTGGTCCTGAGGTTCGCACATCGATTTGCGTGTGTATCTCAGCTACCTGTCGGTTTCTTTTTCCGTATTTGGACTGGGAGACCCCTGTGCCACTGTACAGTCTCTGAGCCCAGTTTCCCCGCTCCTGCCCTCTCTGTAATAACCCCCACCCCCCATAAAGTGGAGGGAACATGAAAAAGCTGACTGCTGCTTCTTCATGTTTTGAGCTTTAAGACACCACGTATGCTCTGGTTTGTTTCACATCGTTGCTCTGAGGTTTAAGGGAACATGACACAAAGAAGTAAATGCAGATATGACCTTCCGGCCCACATTACAGCACAATAGTCATACCCTTTAAGCTGGGAACTGGGCCGTGTCCCAAAGAAATGAAAGAAACACAGGAAAAGCGTTGTAAGCACAGAGATGTTCACTGCAGTGTTATGTATAATAGTGCAATAACAATCGGAACCAGCCGGAATGCTGTCGGCGGTGGAAACGGACCCAGGGGTCTCACCAAACCTGGGTTCAGCAGCCTCGGTACTTGGGTTGTGGCTAGGAAAGAACTCAGAGCGAGACCCAAATTGTAAGAGAACATTTATGGGGTGAATTGCAGAGGTAGAAGTAATTCCTAGAAAAAGGGGCTTAGGAAATGAGTTATGGAGGTAGAGGAGGGGCCCTTGGAGCTCGGGAGTGAGGAAGCTAATGGTAACCTGCGGGGGGGGGGGGGGGCCCCAGGGGCGAGCTCCCAGGAGGGAGGTCCCACCCTATACTAGTAACACCTGGGGCTGTCCATCCTGGGGACCTGCTGTTCTGGCCCATGTCTTGCTCTGCTCATGTCTGTCTAACTGCCTACGGCAAGATGACCAACAATAATGTCTGGCAAATTGTCATCCAGCTATAAAGCAGAATGGTTTTCGGCCATTAAACTCTTTTAGACGAGGTTTTTTAGTAACAGGAGTTCAATGCTGAGGGTGTTCCTGGACTGCAAAGCAGAAGATAAATTATGTGCATATTATGATCCAACCTGTGTCTTTCTAAAATGCCTGGGAAGAAAATGTTAACGGTGGTGTTTTTAGAGTTTGCCAGTGTAATTAACATTTTCTTCTTTAAACATTACTGTTTTCCTAACTCTCCTATAATGCTTTTTAAAAAAAACAAACTTTATGGAAAGGAAAAAATAATTTACTGATTTAAGTGTTCATTGAAAATGTATTGCCTACTGCCCTAGCCCAGTGGTTGGCAAACTGCGGTTCGGCAAACCGCGGCTCGCGAGCCACATGCGGGCGGCTCTTTGGCTCCTTGAGTGTGGCTCTTCCACAAAATACTGACTTCTGCGCATGGGCCACGAAATTTCAGTCACACTGTACGTGCACGCCCGCGTGTGGTATTTTGTGGAAGAGCCACACTCAAGGGGCCAACGAGCCGCCTGTGGCTCGAGAGCGGCGGTTTGCTGACCACGGCCCTAGCCGGTTTGGCTCAGTGGATAGAGCATTGGCCTGTGGACTGAAAGGTCCCAGGTTCTATTCTGGTCAAGGGCACATGCCCGGGTTGTGGGCTTGATCACCAGTGTGAGGTGTGCAGGAGGCAGTCAATCAATGATTCTCTCTCATCATTGATGTTTCTCTCTCTCTCTCTGCTTCTCCCTTCCTCTCTGAAATCAATAAAAATATATTTTTTAAAAAAGAAAGAAAAGGAAAGGTAAAAAGAAAAGAAAAGGTATTGCCCAAAATATGCTCAGGGTATCCCCTGGAGGTCCTGCCTTATAAACTGAAAAGTGCCTGCAGGGGGGCGGGGAGGTTAGGGGTGACAGTGTCTTAGCTCTCTCAGCTACTGGAGGTTGCCTTTCCATCGTGGTCCCTGGTTGGGGGGGGAGGCAAAGGGACACAAAGATGAGAACATTTCCCCCCAGTGCTTGGAGCTGAACTTGGGGTGTCAGAGAGAGAATAATCCATTTTCACACCCTGTGCTTTGGAGGCTATGAACCGGCCACAGAGCCTGGCCTGCGGCCGGTGAACCTGAGCTCTCCCGGCTGCTGCAGGGTTCTGCCTGTCCTTCGCTCTGGGAATTCCAGAAAGAGATCCGTCTAGAAAAGCTCTCCTCGCCTCACTCACTTATTCTCACAGGAAACCGGACTCAAGTTGGTGAAGCAGCTTGCTACCCAGTGCAGAGCGCAGACTCAGACCTGACATAGAAGCATCTGGTCCTCAGGGGGCTCCCGTCTGCTTCAGTTTCCTCCCCAGCCAGGGGCGCCCTTCTCCTCGCTGGGCTCCCCCGCTGTGGGCTGCCAGGATCACCTTCCTCAGAATAACCCGGGGATATTCCCCTCGCAGACTGCTCCAGGGAGATCCACCTATTTGTTTGCCTTTGTCAACCCCTCAAAGGGCTCTGGACCTCGGCTTCCTGAGGATCCAGAAAAGGGGAGTCGGCTGCCCAGCAATTTCTGACCACACTACAGGGCGGGCGGTGGGCGGGGCTGCCTGTCCTCGCAGGACTCATGGACACCCCCCCCCCCCCCCCCCCCGCACCTCATGTGGCAGCTTCCCTCCTCCACCTGGTTCAAACCACGGAAAGGCCTCCAGGCTTTCTGACACCCCCTGAAGACTCGGCCCTGGATGCTAATTAAATACATTCACGGGAGAAATCTGTGTAGGGACAACAGCGGGGGAGAGGGTGGCTTTAAATGGCTGTGCCATTCCCTGTGGGTTCCAACCAAATTAGCAAAAAAAGAGCTCCCTGTGCCCCCCCACCTCCAATCAGCTGACACGCCTGGAAATGTAGCTTTAAACAATGTTTGCTGGGCAGCCTGGGGCTTTCTGTTCCTGAAGTAGAGCCAGCCATCTTGTTGACCGTGTGGGCAGCAGAGGCCAGGCCAGGAGAGTGTGGGGTCCCCTGTGCAGACAGCGCAGGGGCCAGCCCAGGAAGAGGGAACCTTTCAGCCGGTGCATCTGGGCAGCGTGGGGGTGAGGGTGGCCGAGGCCGGGTCTTGTGTGGGAAACAAACACAGCTCAGCCATGAAGTGATGTGTGGGTGGTGGATACCCGAGCCCCTGTTACCCTCCGGGAAAGCCCCCATCCACGTCTCTTTCCAGCTGTGTGCTCAGTGCCGCCACCTTAGGGCCTGCAGTCAGCCGTGGAGGTGGTGTCTGCACCACAGGAATAGCCAACGTGAAGCTTCAGGGCTGTTTTCCTGGCACGCTGGTTGGTCAGCACACCATTGCTTGGGGGGTCTCTAGGGTTTTAAGTACAACATTTTTAAAAATATATAATTTTTTATTGATTTCAGAGAGGAAGGGAGAGGGAGAGAGAGAGAGAAAAACATCAATGATGAGAATCATTGATCGGCTGCCTCCTGCACGCCCCACCCTGGGGATCAAGCCCTCAACCAGCCATGTGCCCTGACTGGGAATCGAACTGTGACCTCCTGGTTCATAGGTTGGTGCTCAACCACTGAGCCACACCAGCGGGGCAGGTACAACCCTTTTACAAAAAAAGAGCTGCCTGACCCTCCTACTCTCCACTGTGCTCCCCCCACCTCTAAGCAAAGCCCAGGTGCGCCCTCCAAGCCTGTGGGACGCCTCCTGAGGAGGGCTGCTTGCTGTGACCGGGGGAGGAGGGCACTTACACTTGCATCAGCATCCATTTCACTAGCCGTGCGAGTCCCATTCTTACCTGATTTTAAGATACTAATTTCAGGAGGTGTGGGGAGCTGGCTTATTTTTATTTTGTTTGATTGTCCTTCTAATCAGATTGTCCACAAGCTGATATTAAAAGTAATTGCTTTTCCTAAGCCCAAGAGGAGGCAGTGAGAAAGGTGCCCAGGAATGTTTTGGAGAAGAGGACCAAGTTGGGGATTTGCCCGGAATTAAAAACTCACAAGCAAGCTGCATTTGCATAATTAAAAGTTGCTGCTCCATCCGCGCAGGTTGTAATTGCATCCTGCCATGTGCGGAAAGCGCGTCACCCCTCCACTTATCTGGCGTTCCCAGGCTGCTGCAGGCTCGCCCCTGTCAATCAGCGGGTGTTCAGTCATCTTTCCTGAGGAGAAAGTGAAAGCTCCATTTCCGGGGGGGGAAGTTGCTGGAAGAAAGGAAACTGGAAACCAAGATTCATCAGGGCTTCAAAGAGCAAAACGGATACCAAATAATATTCATTTGAAAGATAGTCACCGTGTCTCTTATATGCCAAGAACTGTTCTAGGCAGCAGAGAGACCACAGTGAACAAAAGAGGCAAGACTCAGCCGATAAACAAATAAGAAAAATGCAAGACAGGGTGAATTAGGGGTTGGCAAGCAATGGCCTATGAGCCAAAGCTAACTCACCACCTGTTTTTGAAAATAAAGTTTTATTGAAACACAGCCATACCCACTGACTACTGTCTATGGCTGGTTTCTGGATGCATGGGAGTCCCAACAGAGACCACCAGGCCCTTTACGGAAAGGTTTGCTGTCCCCCTGGTGTAAGTGCAGGCGATTCAAATAGGGTGAAATGAAAGACAGTAGAGGGTGGGGGTGGCAACTACTTTCCACTGACTGGTCAGGGACTGCCTCTCTGATGGCAACGTTTAAACCAATTCCTGAAGGACAAGACAGGCTCGGTGGAAAGCCGAGGCAAAGGTCCTGGGGCAGTAAAGGGCTGGGTGTGTCCCAGGAAACAGCCCGAGGAGGGGGTTGATGGGGCTGGCTAGGGAGCTTGAGCGCAGGGGTCTGGGCGGAGAATGATGCCCGAGACCCTCTGATCAGAGAGGTAGGCCAGCTTCACAGACCTTGGTAAAGAGAGTAGGGCTTGGTGCAGGTGTACTCAGCAGGTGGGAGCAAGACCTGACTTGGGTTTTAGGAATTTACCTCTCACCGCTCAGATGGACGGTGACCCCATGGCCAGGTGAGACAGGAAGGTGCGTGGACTGGGGGTGTCCAGGCCCCGTGACTTTGTGCAGAAATACAAACGGAGGCTCACGTTCCTGCGTAAGTATTCAAAGTATGTGACTAGTAAGGGGGAGCGATCAGCCAAAGGACTTATATGCTAGCATATAGGCCTAACCAATGGACACAGACAACAGGGGGATGAGGGCATGAGTGGGGGGATGGGGGGTAATGTGGGGATAAGGACACATATGTAATAACTTAATCAATAAAAAAATTTTTTTAAAAAATTAAATAAAAAGTATGTGACTAAAGCTAACGAGAGGGAATACGCCTTTATGACCACCTGGAAGGCCAGTTCTGGTTTAGATTCCGGCTGTTTCCCCCCTGTCTTCCCAACCCCAGCGGCCCTGCACGTAGGAGGCCACACCCACAGACACCCAGGCCTCACAGCCTCACCCGCCGGCTCAGGGGGTGCAGTGGGGACACAAACAGGAAAGTATTTCAAGTCATGAGCCAGAATTTAGGGACCACCATAGTCCCAACTCTCCACCCCCTGGCGATGCTACTGCAGTGGATGGAATTGTGTGCTCCTCCTCCTCCAAGAAATCGATATTCTATCACCTCCAGAGCCTCTCTCATCAAAACCTTAGCCTCACTGGAGAGCTCACACTCAGGTTGGTGGGAGATGCCTTGCTGGGGAGACTGGTCAGGGCCCTGCTGCACCATCTAGTGGTGAAAAGTGATAATGCGGCGCCCGCCGCGAGGGAAGAGATTGCAGAAACTTCTGTGGGTCCTGTACATCGTTATCAAATGCGGCTGTATTCAGATTCTGCAAGATTTTTAGTGAGCACAAGGAGGGATCATCCTTCAGGTGAGGTGAGGTTTCCTTACAAAGGAGAAGACGCGAGACTGTTGTTTTTCGTGGCGTTTCAAGATGATGGCAGATTCTGTCCGTCTTGATAGAGAGCAGTTTCCTGATTTATCTTCCCAAAGACAAGGTGGGGTGTGAGTCAGTCCCAGGCAGGCCATCAGCTCCTGGTGGAGGGGGAGGGGGGAGGGGCCGGGGAGATGTGCCAGGGCCCTGGGCAGAGGGCAGGAGGGAGGGTGGGATGTCTGTACTCCCTTTACCCCTTTCTCGCTGCCATCCTCATCCCCACACGAATGGAGAGTGTGTGTGTGTCCGTGTGATCATCTAGAATCCGGGACATCATAAAGCTGAGCTGTGAGCCCAGCATAACAGAAGTTTCTTGGGAGAAAAAGATTTCTGAGGACAGTTATTACTTGGGAAACAGCATGTGAGCTTGTCATTCTGAGATGAGCGCAGCCCCTTCACATGGGGACTCAGCTGTTTCTGATAAAGAATTAAAGTCTCCCTAAGCCAGTGGTTCTCAACCTTGGCTGCACATTAGAATCACCTGGGAATTTTTTTTAAATCCTGATTTCTGGGCCTCATCCTCCGGAATTTCTGTTTCTTTGTTACTAATGTGTCCCAATCCCTAACAGAGTGACAACAGGTCCTACAGGAGGCGGAGAGCTACAGGAGAGGGCAGGGAACAGTTTGTTATGGGGTGGGGCCACAACATTAGTAACAAAGAAACAGAATTTCCGGAGGATGAGGCCCAGAAATCAGGATTTTATTTTATTTTATTTTTTTATTGCTTAAAGTATTACAAAAGGTATTACATATGTATCCATTTTATCCCCCCGCCCTAGACAGTCCCCTAGCCTCCCCTATCCCCCAGTGTCTTATGTCCATTGGTTATGCTTATATGCATGCATGCAAGTCCTTTAGTTGATCTCTTACCCCCTTACCTCCTGCCCCCCAACCCTCCCCGGCCTTCCCGCTGCAGTTTGACAATCTGTTTGAGGCAGCTCTGCCTCTGTATCTATTATTGTTCAAAAGTTTATAATGGTCTCTATTGTCCATGAATGAGTGAGATCATGTGGTATTTTTCCTTCATTGACTGGCTTATTTCACTTAGCATAATGCTCTCCAGTTCCATCCATGACGTTGCAAATGGTAAGAGTTCCTTCCTTTTTACAGCAGCATAGTATTCCATCGTGTAGATGTACCACAGTTTTCTAATCCATTCATCTACTGATGGGCACTTAGGCTGTTTCCAGATCTTAGCTATGGTGAATTGTGCTGCTATGAACATAGGGGTGCATATATCCTTTCTGATTGGTGTTTCTGGTTTCTTGGGATATATTCCTAGAAGTGGGATCACAGGGTCAAATGGGAGTTCCATTTTCAGTTTTTTAAGGAAACTCCATACTGTCTTCCATAGTGGCTGCACCAGTCTGCATTCCCACCAGCAGTGCACAAGTGTTCCTTTTTCTCCACATCCTCTCCAGCAGTTGTCGTTTGTTGATTTGTTGATGATAGCCAGTCTGACAGGTGTGAGATGGTACCTCATTGCTGTTTTGATTTGCATCTCTCGGATGATTAGTGACTTTGAGCATGTTTTCATATGTCTCTTGGCTTTCTGAATGTCCTCTTTTGAAAGGTGTCTATTTAGGTCCTTTGCCCATTTTTTGATTGGATTGTTTATCTTCCTTTTGTTAAGTTGTATGAGTTCCCTATAAATTTTGGAGATTAGGCCCTTATCAGATATGTCATTGGCAAATATGTTTTCCCACACAGTGGGTTTTCTCGTTGTTTTGTTGATGGTTTCTTTTGCTGTGCAGAAGCTTTTTATTTTGATGTAGTCCCATTTGTTCATTTTTTCTTTAGTTTCAAGTGCCCTAGGAGCTGTATCAGTGAAGAAATTGCTTCGGCATATGTCTGAGATTTTTTTGCCTTTGGATTCTTCTAGAATTTTTATGGTATCCTGTCGTACATTTAAGTCCTTTATCCATTTTGAGTTTATTTTTGTGTATGGTGTAAGTTGGTGGTCTAGTTTCATTTTCTTGCATATATCTGTCCAATTTTCCCAACACCATTTATTGAAGAGACTATCTTGGCTCCATTGTATGTTCTTGCCTCCTTTGTCAAATATTAATTGAGCATATTGGTTCGGGCCGACAGAAATCAGGATTTTAAAAAGATTCCCAGGTGATTCTTCCAGGAGCCGGTCCATCCTTGCTGTTTCAAGGGACCTGGCATATATGGCATACTGTTCTTAATATGTTTGCTCACCTTTTTGGCACTATGTGTTTTAACCAAGGTCACCTCTCTGAGAAAGGTTGTTTCCCCAGGTAGGGATTTTCCCCTGAAGTTAGGGAGGGAATAAAACCCCTTAACTAAGTGCCAAGCGGGTAATTAATCACTTTAACTACAAACAATCATGTTTAAGCTACATAATCTTTACTCCCTGGAATGGAGATAAGAAACGCCCTAACCTTTGGAATAGAGATTGATAGGATTGGAATCAACTGGTATAAATACAGATGTAACAAGACAACAGGAGACAGAACCTAGACCCAGAACCTAGAGACAGAACCTAGACACAGAACCTAGACACAGAGCCTAGAGACAGAAGAACTTCGCTGGAGAAAACCTGGCTGAAGAACCTAGAGACAGAACCTGGCTACAGAACCTGGATAGAACATGGCAAGAGAACCTGACTAGAACCTGGTGACCAAACCTGGCTGGAGAACCTGGACAGAACCTGGCTACAGAACCTGCCTGGAGAACCTGGAGAACCAGGCTGGAGAACCTAGTGAGGGAACATGGCTACAGAACCTGGCTGGAGAACCTGGAGAACCTAGCAAGAGAACATGGACACAGAACCTGGCTGGAGATCCTGACCAGAACTTGGCTAGAGATCCTGGCCAGGCTGCTGATCAACTGAACGCTGTCTCCATATCATTCCTTCGTCGCCGACTCCGTCCACACCTTTGGGAACCCCTGGACTTGCTGGGGTTGGTCCCCAGCATGATTCTAATGTGCAGCCAAGGTTGAGAACCACTGCCCTAAGCTCCCTCAGCTCCCTGAGGACCCGAGATGCACACAGGCCAGCAATCCAAGTCATTTGCATAGGAAAAGAGGCTTTGACTCCAACAAGGACAGGAAGAGATTACTAGCCAAGGAGCAGGGTGGGGTCTATGGATGGGAAGTTGCTGAGGAAACATCAAAACCAGGGGCTCTTGCTTTGGGTTCTTCTATGAGACAGTCAGCCAGGTGCAGGCCCTAAAGGAGGCAGAGGGGAGGCTCAGGAGAAAACAAAGTTTCTTCTATTCACTAGTCCCAGAGAGACGGGTCAAGAGGAGGTCACAGGGCAGAGAAGACCCGGGGCAAGGGCCTTCATTGGGGGTCAGGGTGGGGTACACAAAACAGGCATCAGGGATGTCACTGTTAGGGGGCAGGAAGAGGAACGTGAGGCGGTGACCACCGTATCACACTGGCGGTCCTGGGCAGCTGCAGGGATGTTGAAGAAGCAGGGACTAGGGCGTTTTAAAGGTCACAGTGCACAGACTGAGCAGGATTCCCGCTGAGGGCAGGCCAGGTGATCAGATATCACGGATGGGAGTGAGCAATTTCATCAGATTCAACTCAGGAGAAGGGATTGTCACTAAACCAATCCAACAGGATTCTTGCTAAAACCAGGGGCCAAGGACACCGCCCAAGGTCAAGACCTTGAGGGCTCTGAGGTCCATACTAGAGGTAGGACAGTCAGTCTTCCCACCAGCTGCCTCTTTTCCCTCTCGGCTCCGTGTCTGTGGCTGGTCCAGAAAACAGGCAGGCAGATCGCCAGCTGCCTCCGGCCACCAACTCCCTGCGTGGAATTCGAAGGAGAGCAAAGCCTTGGTTCAGGGAGGCTTCTGGAAGCCCACCAGGGCTGCATTATGGGGGGGGGGGGGGGCGCGGAGGGGACTACGGTTCAAGTGAAAGGGCCTGTAAAACTCATGCAGACAAGAACAGCCCCCATTCCTTCCCACAGGACAGACATGTTGGGCAAAGTGTCAAGGGCAGCAGGGCAGGAAACAGACAGAAAAGAGCCATGAGCTCACTGGTTGCTCGGTGCACCCGGGGCCAGGGATCGGATGAGAGCCGGAGCGGGTTTGCTGCGTTCCCTGTCTCGGCAGGAGCACACACTTGCTCCACACAGAGAACCTGTGTTAGGAAGCTGTGTGTCACGAAATAGGCAGAGACCCTTCCGGTCTAACTCCCCGAGATGCTCAGAATGGGAGGTGATGCCCGCGGACATGGACTGCAACTCAGATGCTCGCCACAGGGCACAGGGCCGGCTGATTTAAAGGGAAGGTCGAAGGGCTTTGAAGCTTAAATTAAAATGAGGGAAGGTAGCTTTGCTTCGGGGCGTCATGGGCTTATCTGCAACAGCAGATGGCACCGAGGAGATCTCCACACCCCGCTTGTCCCAGCCTGGTCAGCGCCACCCTATAAGTTACTATCTCAGGATAGAACCTTCTCAGCTTTCGTGCTGACTTGGATAATAATTCAAGGAAATTGCTGGCAAATCCCAGCCTTTTCTATCCTCTGCCGCACTCTGAGGCCAGAGGAAGAAATCAGCGTAAGGACAACCTCATGTTCTACACATCGCTGTCCGAGCCGCGGTTTGCAGCCCCCCCCAGCCCAGCCTTGTGCAGCCACATTTAGTGATGCCTTCTTCACCCTCCTGAAACGACAGTCACAGATAACAAAGTGCCTACTCAGGGAATTTTAGAAGATGAATAGAGCCCTGGCCAGTGTGGCTCAGTTGGTTGCGCGTGTCCCATGCACCAAGAGGATGCGGGTTGGATTCCAAGTCAGGGGCACAGGGCGTGCGGGGACGTAGTGAAATCGCAGATACTCTGACCCACCCACGGAATCACCCTGCAGATGCCCGAGAGTATCCGCGGGCTGGGCTGGAACTCAAACGCTGCAGCCACTGCGGGCATGCTTTTCAGAAATGCAGGGACAGAGCTCATGAAAGATCAAAATTATATATACACACACATTTCCACCAATTTATAAAGTAGTTGCATTCTTGGAAAACTCGGTCTGTATGAAACCATGCCCCCTCTCCAGCCACCCCTAAAAAACCCTCTGGGTCGTATGTAAAGTGATGCAGGTAAGTCCTAAGCTCAGATATTATAAACAGGTTTATTTCCTATAAATGCCCAGCAGACACTCAGAAATCAGCCCAGGAGAATTCTTCCTGCTCAGGACCATGTTCATACACATCTGGGCACCTGGGCCACTGCCAGATGCGTCCCCCACCCTAAGAGCTAAAAATGTCTCTGTAGGTGGCTGAACTGCCCACCAGGGGGCAGTGTGGCCCTGTGGACAAAGAAGGGTCACACTTCAATAGAAAACAGGTGGGAACTGCGTAGCCCTCGGGAGAGTCCGGAGTCTGTTAGATGAGCTTGCTTGGCTGTTAGCGGGAAAGTTAACTGGCCGGGCAGTCAGTCAGCGCCTCCCAGGGTTTAGAACTGGAAGCAGTGGTCTGGCCAGGTCTGCGGTCACACGGAGACCGAAAGGAGGCGCTTGCCTCGGGCACGCTCTTACGGGGTGCACCTGAGTTGAATCATTTACACCACCCCTCTTTATGGAACAGCCCACCTGAGCCAGGTGCTCTGAGGGTCTTGGCTCCGCCCTTCGGGTCCGGGCTCAGCTGTACCGGGCTAGGGGCTACGCTGGGCTACGGGTGTAGGCGCACCATTTCGGGACCAGCTCCACCCTTCAGGCCTCAACTCCACTCCTTGGGGCTACGCCAGGCTCCAGCCTCCTGCACGAGGCTGGGCACTTTGGGACTAGGCTCGGCTCTTAGGCAAATTGAGAGAAGGAGAGAAGTGAGCGATCCGAGGGAATTGAGAGAACAAGGATTGATTCGATCAGCTGGTTGTACGACATGGTGAATGTCCTAAAGCCTCTGAATGGTACACTTCGAAACGGTTAAGGTGGTGAATTGTATGTTACGTGCACTTTACACGAGTTTTGCAAACAGGTATTGAGGACAGGACAAAATGGGTGAGAATGGCCGGCCAGGAGGACCCGGCCAGGGGTGCGGAGCCCTGGGAGCAGCACTGCCGCCCGCTCGGGCCGTCTCTTGGGTGGGGACTAACAGGCCCTCTGTCATCTGCTAGGACACGCACCGAAGCCTCTTCATCCAGCAGCTGCGGCCCACACAGAACCTGCAGCCCAGGATCAAACTGAAGCTGTTCGGCCACTCGGGCTCGGGGAAAACCACGCTGGTGGAGTCGCTCAAGTGCGGGCTGCTCAGGAGCTTCTTCCGCCGGCGCCGGCCGCGGCTCTCCTCCACCAACTCCACCAGGTTCCCGCCCTCGCCCCTGGCTTCCAAGCCGGCAGGTAGGCGCCCCCACCCCGGCCCCAGGCTCTGCAGTAGGTGCTGGGGGTTGCCCTCTCTGGGTCAGGGTCCAGGGTGAGCGGTGGCTTTAGTTGGCCCTGGGCCCCGGGCCAACTGGATTCCAGCGCCTTGGTGGCTGTGAGGTGTGGGCCCGCCCGGCCCTGGGCCTGGTATCTGCCCTGCTATTGCCCAGCAGTTGCGAGCTGCCCCCAGAACAGCAAGGAAAGGGCCTCACTGAAGTTGGGGGCACAGACCGAATGTTGGCCCCGGAGTGGCTCCTCCCCCATGCTTCCTTCTAGGACAGTGGTGCTCAGCCTTGGCTGCACATCAGAATCACCTGGCAATCTTTTTAAAATCCTGATTTCTGGGCCTCATCTTCCGGAAATTCTGTCTCTTTGTTACTAATGTTGTGGCCCCACCCCATAACAAAGAAACAAGAGTTTCCTTAGCAACATCAATTTTGAAGCCTTGTGCCTGGGGTTCATTTCCTGGGCATCATATCGCAAAGCTGTCGTATCGGTGCCCGAGGCTGAAAACAAAAGTTTTATAGTTTGGGTTTCTATGTAATTCTTCTCTCCAGGAGGAGGGAGGTTGGGGGGCGTTCGTGTGAGGGACGGGTGACTGAGCTTTATATGCCCTTTCAACTTGTCGTCTCTGAACACAGCAGAAACTGGGAGAAAAAAATAACCCAAAATGGATTTTTAATTAGAATGATTACAAAGTTGCTAACTGGTTTTGCTAATACTTACCGAGCACAAACTGTGTGTCAGGAGCTGGGCACAGTGTGGCCGTGTGAAACCTCATTTCATCCATGAGTCGGGGTTATGGGGTATTTTCACCACCGTCTTACAGAAGCCGCGAGGAGTGCAGTAGGCTGTCCGAGTCACACAGCAGGCAGCTCACAAAGTGTCCGGCTCCTGAGCCACGGCTTAGTAACGACACCACTTCTGAGTAAGGGCTTTGTGTGCACACTTTCCATTTGCCACTGTAATTTCGCCAGTGTTCCTAGTTCAAGGTCAGCTCTGTGGTGTCACCCAGAGGGAGGCAGGCCAGCTCTCTCCTGCTGTGGGCCCAGGTCAGTTTGCACCACTGCTAGGGAGCAGGGAGGGCGGAGACTCTGTGTGTGTGTGTGTAGGACAGAGAGACCAGAAACAGAGATCTATTTGGATCTATGGTCTGGAACTTTTAGTCCTCACTGGGTGTGCGGATTCTGGCCCAGGTCCCGTGAGCTAAACTGCACCAGCCACACATCAGGTGGCCGCTGGCTGCCCCTGAGGGACAGATTTTATCGCTGCTCAACCCTAGCACCCAGAAGGAACAGCTCACTCATCTTCCTCAGGGTCAGTGTTCCACACCCGGGAGAATCTGGAAGTAGATTCTGGATAAAATTAAACTCAGGGCGACCAGATTACCAGTACGTCTCCCGGGTGTAACCGCGCCCTTCAGCCGTGCTTAGACCTGGGGCGCGGGCTCAGTGACAGAAGGTTCTCTGGAGCAAACGAGCCCCCCAGGGGCACCCAGCACAGAGACGCCGTGGGTCTCACCGGGGGGCTCCTTCTCGTTCTCTAGGCTCCCTTGGTTCAGAGCGGCCTTCTTGGGCTGAACCCACAAACTTCTGTGTCAGGGTCACCCCTTAGGGAGGACCAGGCTTCTCCCAAAGGACTGTTAGGAGGTGAACACAGCTCTTGTATCCCATGGGTCCTTGCCCTTTAGACTCTCCCTGGTGTCCTGTCATCTCAGGATGCTGGTTTCTGACCAGAATGGAGAACACCTACCAGATCTGTCCCCTTCTCCGGGGGCTGAGGTCCTTGTTCTCATAGCTCTGCTGCCTGTGGTCCCTGGACTGAAAGAAAGTCCACTTGGGGACGTGCAAGACTGGAGAGAGTAACAAATGCCAGGAACACGGAGAGAGAAGGCCCAGGGGACACCGAACGGTTGCCCAGCTGACAGAGCTCTGCACCCTGGGAGACAGAAACAAACTTAGGTAGAAGCCAGAGCGTGTGGAAAGGCGGGTGTGCGATGAACAGAGTTTGCGCTGACCTGTGTCCCAGGTGCTGCACACATCGTCTCATTGGACGTCTCATGGGTTGTGTCATAAACCCATTTCAGAGAAAAGAAGCTCAAGGCTCACAGACATGAGGCGTCTCTGCCGAAGGCAGAGGCTGAAACCCAGCAGCCTGGCAAGCTGCAGCTGTGCAGTAGGGGAAGGGGAAAGAGGAAATTGCATTAGCTGCCAACAGTGAAAAGGGTGAAGGGATTAAGCAAGAATAAAACAACACAAGGCCACAGACAACAGTGTGGCGATTAGCAGAGGGGGAAGGGGTGGGGGCAGGTAGAAGGTGGTGATGGAAGGAGACCTGACTTGGGGTGGTGAGCACAATACAATACACAGATGAGGATTACAGACTTGTACGCCTGAAACATATATCATTTTATTAACCAATGTGACCCCAATAAATGCAATTACAATTTTAAAGGAAAATGAAGAGATTTCACTAAAAAGCTAAGTGCTTTGCTTCTTGTGGAAAAGTGGAAGCTTTGGCTACACTGGATGCACATTCCTGCCTGGTGCCAGTTAGTGGGGAGGAGGGCGGCGGCCCCCTCCATCCACCCAGCCCCCTAACTCCAAGACTCCCATAGGCCAGGAGAGAGAGCTCAGAAGCAGACTCCCCCCCCCCTCCCACGCATGGAACTCTTTCCTGTGATAGAAATGACATTTAGGAATGCATTGGAGTGTGTGGGCCAAGGTGACCCCTGGTCAATGTCAGAGGTGTTATTCAGTCCCAGGTCTGTCTGGCCAAAGCCAGGTGGCCTCCTGGAGGGCCTAGGCAAGCGCAGAAGAGAAGGGTAAGCCATAGAGGCCTGTAGTGCTTGATGCCGAAGTGGGGGGCCCACGCTGAGGGGTGGGTAAAGTTTCTACCCAAACAGTCTCTGGAGGAGAGAGACTCCTCCTCGGTTAAATCTAGACCTGCCTGAGGCCTGGAAAGGGCAGGAGCTCTGCCTGCAGGCTCTGGGGCAGGCCCTCCCACCCACTGCAGGGCAGGCACGCCCTGGGCTGAGGGAGCCACCGGCAGGGGCAGCAGCACCAGGGCCTGGGCCCCGAGCCCTAGTCCAGCAGCTCACCAGTCACTTCCTGGCCCTCACAAAACAGCGTTCACGATGTCCTTGGAAAAGCAGAGTGTGGCACAAATATGAGGTGCTGTGAGGGCCGCCTTGGGGAGACTGGGGCGGGGGCGGGGCAGGCTGTGCTGGCATGGGGTGGGGGGGTGCTGTGGCCTCCAGGGAAGGAGGTCTGTTTCCAGAAACAGCGACATTGTCACTTCGGAGTGGCATAGGGGCCCTGCCCTGCCACCTCCCAGACCCCTGCCCTCACTAGAACGGCCAGGCCTTTTTCCTTTCCTGGGAGAGAGGCTCCCATTGGCTCTTTATATCACACAGACCAGGAAACTTGTTTGCCTCGGGAAAGCTGGCCCTTTGTGTTACCATCTCCTGAAACACTGGAGGCTAAAGACTGAGCCACCAGCCAGGAGACAGGGCCAGGAGGCAGCCTTTCCCTCCTCCCAGCCTCTCCAGGGCTTCCCATTGGCTGACCCAACGCAGCAGTAAATGGCAAGCAAGCCTGGGAGATGCAGTCCTTGGGGGCAGGGGCATGGGGCAGCGGGCGGAGATTGGTGCAGACAGAATCAGGCCAACATCTCTGGGAAGTGCTGTGCACAGCACCCCCGTGGGGACAGGAGTGTCCCAGAGGACAGCACAGGAGCGACGGCCGCAGGGCGGGCAGGCGTGCACGGTGCCCTGTGCGAGTCCCACCTGCCTCCTCCGCCTGCAGTCTCCGTGAGCATCAACAACCTGTACCCGGGCTGCGAGAACGTGAGCGTGAGGAGCCGCAGCATGATGTTCGAGCCGGGCCTCACCAAGGGGATGCTGGAGGTGTTCGTGGCGCCGTCCCACCACCCGCACTGCTCCGCCGATGACCAGTCCACGAAGGCCATCGACATCCAGAACGCCTATCTGAACGGTACGTCCTGCCCACCGCAGGGCTTTGAGTGATCCCCCTGGGGAGCCTGGCCCGGGGGCACCCGTCCCAGCCCCACGGGCGCAGAGGAGGAGCCAGTGCAGTGATGTTGGAAGTGACCCAGGACTGCAGCAGGGCTGGTTAATACCCCTAAAAAGTAAAGCCAAACACCGTGATACCCTCTGCTCCTAATAAAGCACAGGGCACACAGTAGGTGCTTAATAAATGACTGTCAAGTGAATACATTTTTTAATTGATTGATTGATTTGAGAGAGAAACATTGATCATTGATCTGTTGTTCTACCTATTTATGCATTCACTGGTGATTCTTGTACGTGCCCTGACTGGGGATTGAACCTGCAACCTTGGGGTATCAGGACGACACTCTAACCAACTGAGCTACCCGGCCAGGGCTAATACTAATACATTTGTTAAAGTAGAGCTAAACATGCACTTGGATGGGAAATCTCATAAAATACAATCCCTCTGGCAGTTTGATACCCAGTATAGAAGAATTAGTTTTAAACGCATCTACACTCGTGCCTAATGCTCTGATGCAGACACAGGCAGTCTTCTTTCATAAGTGACACTTCAAGTGTGTTCTTTGCCGTCAGACATTTCCAAGGAGGTGAAGCTTCCCAGGTTGCCGGGATGGTTTGCTTCCTCCAGCCACCGCCTCTTCCCGGCGGCACCCCGGGCTCCAGCCCCAGCCTCGGGGACACAGCGCCTGCTTGTGGAGACCCGGTTTACAACAACGATGCAGCCGTTTCTCTGAGATTCAGTTCCCTCCTGAGGGTTTTAGGAGCTGATGTGTATGAAAGGCCCTGGTAGAGCATCTGGCACAGGCAGGGGGGGACTCAGAAAATGGCGACCGGGAGCCTCTTCGTGGAGGCCCTTATATGATCCCGAGCCCGTGAGAAACAGAATTCAAGTCCATGCACAGTTTCCTTCCTTAAAAGTTGAATGTTCTAGCGAAGCTGGCCCTGCAGCATAGAGAAAGGAGACGGGCGTCCTCCACACTTACCAGCTCTGCCCTCACCCCTGCTCTGCACAGGCCTCCTCCCCACCCCAAGCCTGCTTCCCAGGGCTCAAGGCCGCTCTCTGTGTTCCGGAACTTTGCACACTGAGGCCTTAGCTGCCAGACCTTGCGTGCCTGTGCTCCAGGGGGAGGCTCTAGAAAAGCCCTGGGGATCTTCCAAAATGCATACGTCATAAAGATATGGCCGTGTTACAGACATAGATCTACACTTAACACATTGCGGATCAGTAGTTTTATTGCTAGCTTTACCCAGTGGCCAGATAAGTTTCTATTGAATGAGTTACAAAAAACATTTTACATTTTACATAAATGTTAAAGGCACGCTTTAAAATTAAATACCCATTGCATTTTGAAGGTATTACATGTTCTTACAAGCTAATATCTTTCTAAAGAATTCTCGAGATTGGCCACAAGCCTTAGAACAGAAAACACGATAATTCTTGTGATCCATCCACAGTGTGTTAAGTAGATGCCTAGATCCACGGATGAATGCTATGGATGGCACTGCCCCTGCTGGCAACCTTCACCTGCTAGAAAAACTGCGCCTGAAATTGGGTGGTGGCGTTTCCCGACGGTCATCTTTGTTTTTCTCCGTAGGGGTTGGCGATTTCAGCGTGTGGGAGTTCTCTGGAAACCCTGTCTACTTCTGCTCATATGACTATTTTGCTGCAAATGACCCCACGTCAATCCATGTCATCGTTTTCAGTCTAGAAGAACCCTATGAGATCCAGCTGAATCAAGTGGTTTTCTGGCTCAGTTTCCTGAAGTCTCTTGTGCCGGTTGAGGAGCCCATAGGTAAGCGGAGACACCCTGGGCCAGCGAGCAGCCTTCGCTGGCCTTGCTGCCCGCCAGGCTCGGCTCCGACCGCTGGTGGCTCACAGCGGAGCTCCCTGCGCCCCTCCTCCCTGCAGGAAGGTCTGCACTCTGGCGGTTCCGGAGGGCCAGCCGTTCATTTCGTGCTGCAAGGAGTTGTCTCAAGATCACATGTTTCTGCCCCCAGGGCCTGATTCTGAGCTTTTTCCTTGAGGGCCGTTTCTCTCTCTCTTTCTCTGTTTTGGGGCTGTGGGCACTTCTGCTGGGTGCAAAGTGGAATACCTCCTTCAACAGCTACTGCACCTTTGCCTCTTGGGTACGTAATTCATAAGCAGAACGCGCGCTCCTGCCTTCTGTGGCTCCCTCACATGCAAGGAAAGGGACCATGTTGACTGGATGCATTGACTTTATTCTCGAGGGGAAGATGGCATGTCCTCTTCCTACAACAAAAGCAGCAGCCTTCTCTGGTGAAATACAAAACTCAAATAGTCATTTTTACTTTGAAAAGCACACACATAACCAGATACACTGAGCTTCACCCCCACGGGGCACCATCACTTTATCTCTTTGTTTCTCTCTCTCTCTCTCTCTCTTTCCTTTATCCATGTTTTTGTCTTAAACACTCCCAGAAGCGAGAGGCCGTCTGTGTGAACTGCAGTTTCCCTTCTGAGTCATTTCTGGGGCGTCCCTGCATCCAGGGGCTTTCTTTGGTCTTATTAAGGGTGACCCGGGTCAGAGGTTAGATCTCCCTTCACCCTGCAAGCCGGGCCCATTTGGAGATAGATTTGAGAAGCTGCCTTGTGTTCTGTGGTCGGTTCTGGTCCATTTCTGAGCATCTTTCCGCCAGGCCCAGAAAACAGGCTCATTCTGTTACTGGCAGCCCACGGCCCAGAGGTCACAGGGCGCAGCAGGCTGTGGCCTCGCGTCCTCGGGCAGGTTGCACATCCTCCTGGAGAGAAAGAGGGGAGTGAAGCCAGCTCACCCCACCGCACCTGGGGGGAGAGGCAGCCAGGAAGGGGGGCCCGCCTCTGAACCTGTGCTCTCCGCCCCCAGCCTTCGGCGGCAAGCTGAAGAACCCACTCCGCGTCGTCCTGGTGGCCACGCACGCCGACATCATGAACGTTCCCCGTCCGGCGGGAGGCGAGTTTGGATACGACAAAGACACGGCTTTGTTGAAAGAGATCAGGAACAGGTAAGGAAGGGGCAGCCACGGGGTCCGCGGGGCTAACGCAGCCGAAGGCCTGTGAACTAGGGAGAGGAGTTAGAGACCTAAAGGCCTCTTTCCTTGGTGGCCTTTTGGTTGTATTTTTCATTTTTATCAAAGCAATGAATACACATATTACAAATCAATCAAGAAAATAACACAGAATAAAAAGCAACAGCCTGCTAACTTCTTTCAGCACCTCCTGGTACCGCTGCCTTCAGTTGTTTTATGTGGGGGTTTTTCCCAGTTTATTGAGGCATCATTGACAGATACGATTGTAAGATAGTTAAAGTATACATTGTGGTGATGTGACACGTATTTACATTATGAAAGGATTCCCACCACCTAGTGAATCAAAACATCATCATTTACATCTCTCTCTTTAATATGTATTTTTATTGATTTCAGAGAGGAAGGGAGAGGGAGAGAGAGGGAAACATCAATGATGAGAGAGAATCATGGATCAGCTGCCTCCTGCACACCCCACACTGGGGATCGAGCCTGCAACCCAGACATGTGCCCTTGACCAGAATCGAACCCGGGACCCTTTAACCCACAGGCCAGTGCTTTATCCACTGAGCCAAACGAGCTAGGTCTCTCTCTTTTTGATGAGAACATTTAAGTTCTACTCTGTTAGGAAATTCTAACTGTAAAATGCAGTGTTGTCAACTATGGTCACCATGTTATACCTTAGATCCTTAGTTCTTTTAGTTGTCTGAGCTGTCAGGGGTTTTTTGGGTTTTTTTATGACTATCTAATGATACCACTGATCAATATTTATCAAAATACTGGGTTATGCCCTAACCGGTTTGGCTTAGTGGATGGAGCGTTGACCTGCGGACTGGGGGTCCCGGGTTCGATTCCGGTCAAGGGCATGTACCTCGGTTGCGGGCACATTCCCAGTGGGGGGTGTGAGGGAGGCATCTGATTGATGCTTCTCTCTCATCGATGTTTCTAGCTCTCTATCCCTCTCCCTTCCTCTCTGTTAAAAAATCAATAAAATATATATTTTCTTTAAATACTGGGTTATGAAATTCACTCAGGGGGTCCTGACCAACTCTCTGAAATGGGGTGGGGAGGAGTCCAACAGAGAATAGCAGAATGCACTTACCGTCCAGTAGTTTTGCAAAGCTTTTGTTTCCCTTATAAATATGGATGCGTCCAGGGTCAGCTGTTAAAAATACAGAGCAGGGCAAAAGTCGGCCTACAGTTGTTCATATGGAAAATAATACAACAATTAGTAAATAATAATAATGCAAGAATAAACTCTGTGTTTTGCACACTCACAGCTGTAAACCTACCTTTTTATCTACTTAGTACCTGTCAACAGAAAACTTGAACCTGCAGCTCTGTGCAATGTGCTAGTAACTCAACTCCTCTCAACTGAAGACATTACCTCTTTTCTTCCTGATGTGAAAATAGGGCTTCTGCTAACGTTTTTAGATCTGAGTTGTAACTTTCATGCTCATCCCTCTGTTCTTACTCCATCAACTGCAACAGCATCTCTTCTCCTAACCTGTAAGGTGAGCACGTTGAGCCTCACCTTTCCTGCATCAGGGCAGCTGATACCTTTCTGCACCGTGTTCCTGCCATTTTGTGGGGCCCGAGGTGCCTGCCCGCGTGACTAGAAGCACACGGGTGTCTCCAGGCCTCTGCTGCCGTGTGACCTTACAGAGCCCGGCGGACAGCAGGGAGGGGCCCTCTGAAGGTTGCCAGGACTTCCTGGCCTCCGACCAGCCTTGGGCCCGGCCGAGGGAACACCTGGCGAGACCGCGTGGCTCTGATGAGGCTCCTGCACTTCCCTCCTAGGTTTGGGAATGATCTTCACATTTCGAATAAGCTGTTTGTTCTGGATGCTGGGGCTTCTGGGTCGAAGGACATGAAGGTACTTCGAAATCACCTGCAAGAAATACGGAGCCAGATTGTTTCCGTGAGTATGCGTGCCTGCGAAGGGCAGGAACCCCCCTCTGCCCAGCCACCCGGGACCCCTGGAGGTGGGCTGCCCTCTTGGTTTGGTTCAGTTTTCAGGGGACCCAGTGCGAGGTGGCTGCATGGACAGGTTTTTATCTATTGCTCTGGGTCGGGGAAGAAAGAGTAGAGAGACAAGGAGATGGCCGCGAGGGGAAGGGGTTGTTATGGACAAAGTGGACCACCTTAGAGTGGAGGAAATTCTGATAGTTTTAGTGGTTTGTTTAAAAGTAAAATTGCTTTTTACACATTGCAGAAGCAATTCAAAAGTGACTTGAGTGAAGACCCATATGATTTCCCTCATATATGGGATACAAAACAGAAGGCAACAAATGATCTAACAAAACAGACTCAGACAGAACAGAAAGGTGGTTAGCAGAGGGGAAGGGGGTTGGAGGAGGATGAAGAGGGCTAAAGGGGTGAAACTTACAGTAACGGTGGTGGGAGGAGACTAGATTTCGGTGGTGATCACACAGTGCAATATATAGATGGTATAAATTTTACTACTAAAACAAAGTATTATTAACCAATGTCACCCCAATGAACTTAATAAATTTTTAAAATATATAATGAGCCCTAACCAGTTTGGCTCAGTGGATAGAGTGTCAGCCTGCAGACTGAAAGTTCCCAGGTTCGATTCCAGTCAAGGGCATGGACCTTAGTTGCGGGCACATCCCCAGTAGGGGGTGTGCAGGAGGCAGCTGATTGATGTTTCTCTCTCATCAATGTTTCTAACTCTCTATCCCTCTCCCTTCCTATCTGTAAAAAATCAATAAAATATATTTTAAAAAATAAATAAAATAAAATGTATAATGATACAGCCCTAGCTGGTTTGGCTCAGTGGATTCAGGGTCAGCCTGCAGACTGAAGAATCCCAGGTTTGATTCCACTTAAGGACACATGCCCAGGTTACAGGCTCAATTCCCAGTAGAGGGCGTGCAGGAGACAACTGATCAATGATTCTCTCTTATCATTGATGTTTCTATCTCCCTCTGAAATCAATAAAAATATATTTAAAAAATTACATACACACACACACACACACACTCACACACTCACACACTCACACTCACACACTCACACACTCTAGGGGCCCAGTGCATGAATTTGTGCATCTTGAAAGGAACTGTGGGCTGCGAGGCTGCAGTAGGCACAGGGAGGGTCTCGGCCCATCCTTCGCGCCCCCGCCAGGCCTCTCCAGCTGCAGCCCTGCTCCCACACACTGACCCCACTCGCACCCGCTGACAGCGCGGAGCAATTGGGGCCAGTGCCAGCAACGGGTGCAAGCAGGGCCAGCACCATCAGTGGGTGCAAGCGGCAGCTGCTGCCCCCAATTGCCCCTCAGGATCACCCCCTGAGGGGTGATCTGGGCCGGCAGCCACCATTCACACCCACTGACAGCACCAAGCGATTGGCACCAGCACCAGGCCCCGACAGTGGGTATAAGCGCCAGGCAGGACCACGGCATGCGGGAGCAAAGAATTGTCAGTAACCACCAGAGGCTCACCCCAATGACAGCAACCAGTGCCCCACATTGGTCTGGCGTCCCCACTCACCTCCACATCCCTCCCGTGGCCAATGCCCACCATGTCCCACGCGTGCCCTCTGGTGGTCAGCACACGTCATAGTAACCAGTTGTTTGGTTGTCCCGCCATTTGGTCTATTTGCATATTAGGGCTTTATATAAATAGATTGTATATATAGATAATGATACAAAAAAGCAACTTGTGAAATATTTATAAAATGCAGAAAGGTAGGAAAAAATTCAACATTTGTTGAAGGATATAACATAATAAATGGAATGAGACTGTGTTTTTGGGGTGTGGCACAATGTCCACTTCACATACACACCCTCCACTCCTGAGGTCAGGCAGTTCAAACTTGCCTGTATCCTGGGCATTTTGTGTGTGTTTTTTAATAAGGAGTGGAATTTAGCTGACCTAAAAGCTACTGTCTACCAGGGGGCAGCCTCATGAATGATGGAGTGCAGGGTATGGCTGCTGCAGTTTTTAGTTAGGAAGGTGTTGTTGGGTAGATGAGTCTGTAGCAGACCGATTTATTTAATCACGTTAAAAGATTAAAAACCCATTTCAAGCCAATACCAAGAATTAGTCTAAATTGAAAACTTTCAACAGTCCCCATGAAAACCCGGTCTCCTGCCGAGTCCCCACAGCTGTAAATTGACATGTCGTGTCTGCATGTTCTAGGTCTGCCCTCCGATGACTCACCTGTGTGAGAAAATCATCTCCACGCTGCCGTCCTGGAGGAAGCTCAATGGGCCCAACCAGCTGATGTCACTGCAGCAGTTTGTGTACGACGTGCAGGACCAGCTGAACCCCCTGGCCAGCGAGGAGGACCTCCGGGGCATCGCCCAGCAGCTCCACAGTGCCGGCGAGGTGAGGGCTCTGCAGCCGGGCAGGGCTCCAGGTGTCAGGGCAATTGAGTTTGGGAGCTTTCCCTCTTCAGATCTGAAGGATAGGTATTAATTCTTTGAACACTTAGTGGAATTCACCTGTGAAGACTTCTAGTCTTGGAATTTTATTAGTTGGGAGTTTTCTGATTACTCAATCAGGAAGAAGCAGAAAATATGAACAGACTGATTGCTAGAAACAACATTCAGTCTTGGAAGATTCTGTTTCTAGGAATTTATCCATTTCTTCTAGGTTGTCAAATTTGTCGGTGTATCATTGCTCATACTGTCCTCCTACAATCCTTTGTATTTCTGTGGTGTGGGTTGTCTCTTCTCTTTCCTTTTTGAATTAATTTAGGCCCTTTCTCTTATTTTCTTGATGAATCTGGCTAAGGGTTTATCTATTTTGTTTACCTGTTCAGAGAACCAGCTCTTAGTTTTATTGATCTTTTCTATTATTTTTTTAGTCTCTATTTCATTTATTTCAGTTTGCTGGCTCATTCATCTGCATCAATTAATCTGTTGTTGATTCCCTTTAGTGTTTGATTTTTTTTTTCTCATTTCAGTTACTGTGTTCTTTAGGTCTAATTGGTGTGTGTGTGTGTGTGTGATTTTAAGAATATGTTTATTAACGCTGGGACATGAAGAAGCAAGAAGGGATTCGCATAGAAGAAGCAACAAGAGACCCTAGGCGGGGCTGCTTTTTTCTCTAGGAGCATTATGGGAAAGAAATGAGCCAAGGCAGGGCTGCTATTGGCTCAATGAAAAGTCAGAGAAAAGGGGGCCTTTGAGTCAGGTTCAGGGGACAAGCTGCTGGTCCCCATTGCTCCCCTGGTTGCAAGTCGCTAGGGACGCTTAGAGTTTAGGGAAGAAAGTCATGGACATGCTCCCAGGAGGGCACTGATTGTTTTTTCCTGTCAGTTGAAGTTCTCACTGAGTTCATCTAGTCTTTTCCCAAGTTCATTGAGCAGCCTTATAGCCAGTGTTTCAAACTCTTTATCTGGTAGGTTGCTTGTCTCCATTTCATTCAGTTCCTGGCTTTCATTTGGAACATATTTTTCTGTCTCCTCATTTTAGCTGTCTCTCTGCATTTGTTTCTATGAGTTAGGAGAAACAGCACAGCTGGTGTGGTCAAGTGTTTGAGCATCAACCTATAAACCAGGAGGTCACAGTTCACTTCCTGGTCAGGGGACATGCCCAGGTTGTGGACTTAATTCCCCAGTAGGGAGCATGCAGGAGGCAGCCAATCAATGTTTATCTCTCTCTCCCTCTCTCTAAAATAAAAAAACAAACAAGATTTTGGCCTGTATTTCCTAAAGAGGACATTTTCCCACATAGCCACAATATAATAATCCCATTCTGGACACATGTGACAATAATTTCTTTTATAGCTGGTTTTACTTATTTATGTATTTATTTTGGAACAGAATCAAGTCAAAAATCACTCATTCCATAGCTGCCATCTCTCACATTTTGTTTTGTTTTTTTAAGAGTCCACAGTCTTTTCAAAATTTCTCTTCTCAAGCTGGCTTTTGGCTTAGTAATTGATACTTGAGAGCCAGCCATACAAATGATGGAGGAGTCATTCCTTGCAACATCTGCTCAGATTCTGTCACTGCCCGGGCCCGTTTGTTCTCTGAGCAGCTGGTGCCTGTTCATTTAGGTTCCTCTGTGTGACCTGTCGTTGTCTCCTCTGGCAGATCAACATCATGCAGAGTGAAACGGTCCAGGACGTGCTGCTCCTGGACCCCCGCTGGCTCTGCACCAACGTCCTGGGGAAGCTGCTCTCCGTGGAGACGCCGCGGGCCCTGCACCATTACCGGGGCCGCTACACCACGGAGGACATCCAGCGCCTGGTGCCCGACAGCGACGTGGAGGAGCTGCTGCAGATCCTCGATGCCATGGACATCTGTGCCCGGGACCTGAGCAGTGGGACCATGGTGGACATCCCCGCCCTGATCAAGACGGACAACCTGCACCGCTCCTGGACGGACGAGGAGGACGAGGTGATGGTCTACGGCGGTGTGCGCATCGTCCCCGTGGAGCACCTCGCCCCCTTCCCGTGCGGCATCTTTCACAAGGTCCAGGTGAACCTGTGCCGGTGGATCCACCAGCAGAGCGCCGAGGGAGACGCAGACATTCGCCTGTGGGTGAGCGGCTGCAAGATCGCCAACCGCGGGGCCGAGCTCCTGGTGCTCCTGGTCAACCACGGCCAGGGCATCGAGGTCCAGGTGCGCGGGCTGGAGACGGAGAAGGTCAAGTGCTGCCTCCTGCTGGACTCGGTGTGCAGCACCATCGAGAACGTCATGGCCACCACGCTGCCAGGGCTGCTGACGGTGAAGCATTACCTGAGCCCCCAGCAGCTGAGGGAGCACCACGAGCCCGTCATGATCTACCAGCCCCGGGACTTCTTCCGGGCGCAGACCCTGAGGGAGACCTCGCTGACCAACACCATGGGTGGGTACAAGGAAAGCTTCAGCAGCATCATGTGCTTCGGCTGTCACGACATCTACGCACAGGCCAGCCTGGGGATGGACATCCACGCGTCAGACCTGAACCTCCTGACACGGAGGAAACTTAGTCGCCTGCTGGACCCGCCCGATCCCATGGGGAAGGACTGGTGCCTTCTCGCCATGAACTTGGGCCTCCCTGACCTCGTGGCCAAGTATAACACCAACAACGGGGCTCCCAAGGAGTTCCTCCCGAGCCCAGTCCACGCCCTGCTCCGGGAGTGGACCTCCTACCCCGAGAGCACGGTCGGCACCCTCATGTCCAAACTGCGGGAGCTGGGGCGCCGAGACGCGGCAGACTTCCTACTGAAGGCATCCTCTGTGTTCAAAATCCACCTCGATGGCAACGGCCAGGAGGCCTACGCCTCGAGCTGCAACAGTGGCACATCTTATAACTCCATTAGCTCGGTCGTGTCCAGGTGAGGGCAGCTTTGGCTTGGGCAGGGTGTCTTCAAACTGCAAAAGCAAGGGGGATGCAGCCATCTTTCCCCCCAGAGATTCCAGATGCTCCCCTTCCTATGCCCCCCTCCCTCCCGAAGGGCACCCCCCTCCCTCCTGCTGCACCTATTTCTCTGCTACTCCCTCCCTCCCTCCTTCCCTCCCCCCTTCCTCCCTCTCACACATTCCATTGTGAGTGAACGGTCTGTTCTAGTTTAAGAGCTAATCATACCCGTTCGTTTGGCCATTTGAGAAGCTAGTGTCCCTCCTCTCCCTGTTCTGGACTCCATCTCTCAGCCTCTAGTACCTTGCTTCTGACTGATAATTTTACTGGAATCCCTAACTTTTCAATGGAAAAATTTTTAACGATTATATTGATTGTCCTTTAAATAAAAAGCGCACATTTATCCAAAATGTGCATTTCATACTCTTCTTTGTTATATTATCATGTCCTCAGCTTATCTTTTTTATATTTATAGGAAAACCCCTCATGTATGGACTCCCACTGTATGATTTATAAATAGACAATATGTGAGTGCCTTTTGCAGACGAGGGTGTGTTTGAAATCATCACGTCAGCCAGGAGCTGTCCCGAAGGAAACGCTCCCCTCTGCTCCTTGCTGTATGCTGATCATCGCCAGAGGTGCTTCACCCTCCGATTTGCGTTGGGTTTTTTCCCCGGCAATTTTTGTGTTTTATTTGGCAAGGAAAGGGGAAAAAGGAATCCTCCTCTAGAGTGATTTCATGGCCAGTGTTGTTGCTACGATGACATGTATTCGTTAGCTTTTGTTTAAACGTCAATGTGAACGTCCACGTGGAATCGACAAACTGTGGCGCTTTATCATTCCCTCTCATCTCAGGTAGAAGGCTGACAGTTGTAGGGCTACGAAGATCTGTGTGAGAACGCAAAACCCCCGACTCACGGTTTGTGGCAGTCCGTTGTCATTTGTGCATAGCAGATGGTTTTCCACATTGAGATCCTGGTTTGATAACTTCCTGTACTTGAAATCTACAAAAGAAAATAAAGGAAGCAAGTTTCCTTGCAGTGACTTTAAATTGTGATAGAGTTTTAAATCCATATGGGGGAACATGTCCTAATTCTTCTGTCCTGAGAAGCATGTAATTTTAATATTATATCATATGTGTGTGTGTGTATATATATATATATATATATATATATATATATGCAGTATGTATATACATATATATTAATACAAGTATTTTTACTTAATCTATGAGATAGTAAAGAAGGTCATTTGTTTTTCTTTTTCTTGGTTTTTTTTCCCCCTTTTTTTTTAAATAAACTATTGCTTGTTGCATTAGTTTGTCTTTAGTTGGTCTTTAATTCAAAAGGAATTCTTTTCCTTTGCTTTGTTTTTACTTACCTATGCCGCATGTGGTGGGACAGACGAATCTATAATCCAGAAAGTCATGAAACCTAAACTCCCAGGTCTGGAAAACAACCCAGCTTAATTATGACTACAGTTAGGAATGGTGCGGTGAAGAACAAGAGCCCAGCTGATTTTCACATTTGTCCTCACTTTAAAGCACTGGTTCTCACCCGTGGCTGCACATTAGAATCGCCTGGGAATCTTTTTAAAATCCTGATTTCTGGGCCTCATCCTCCGGAAATTCTGTTTCCTTGTTACTAATGTTGTGGCCCCACCCCATAACAAAGAAACAGAATTTCCAGAGAATGAGGCCCAGAAATCAGGATTTTAAAAAGATTCCCAGATGATTGTGATGTGCAGCCAAGGTTGAGAACCACTGCTTTAAAGGAAAGAGACTCCTTCCATTTTCCCTTTGGTGAACCAAAAAAACAACAACACACACACAAGTGGAATCATTTAGACTCAGCAATGGGGAGACAACGGAAGCTTTCCGTTTCTATACAAACGAGAGGGGACGGTGCCCTGCAGGAGCAAGAGGAAACCTGCTGGAAAAGATAACTTCCTGCCCTTCTTCAAATCTGGACCAACTAGAAACTCGGGTTCTGACCTGCATAGCAGCTGAGACACAGAAGCTCTACGTGACCAAAGCCTGTATTTAGTAAAATCTCATGATTGCTTTAAAAGAATGGGCAAAGAAAAAATATTGGAAGGAGGAAGACTAAACCGGTAACAATGGCCCTGGTTGGTTTGGTTCAGTGGACAGAGTGCCAGCCCTCGGGTTAAAGGGTCCTGGGCTCAATTCCAGTCAAGGGCACATACCTCGGTTGCAGACTCGATCCCAATTCTGGGCCACTCGGTGCGTGTCTCTCACATCAATGTTTCTCTCCATCTCTCCTGCTCTCTCTGTAAGTAAATAAATAATAAAAAGGTAACAATGACTGCCCAAATTATTCACAATAAACATGATTTACTTTTTAAAAAAACATGATTTACTTTTATAATAAAAAAAGAATTAATGAAATTAAAATAAAACCTACACATAGGCATGCTTAGGAAAGATAACACAAATCGAAACTGTGGTTGCCTTAGGAGACTGGGACCTCCTTTTCTTGTGGTCAACTCCCTCCTAATTCCAACTCCATTCTTTTCTACTGCAAGAGCACTTTACAACCCAGGGATATAGTATCAGGCAGCCAGGACCTGGAGGCAAGAGGTTTGCCTCTGGCAGCATCAGTATGTAAAATCCGAGGAGCCCTGGCCAGTGTGGCTCAGTTGGTTGGAGCAGCATCCTGTACACCTAAAATCCCAGAGGATTCTGACCGGTCCAGCGTGGTTCACTGGGCCATCCCCCTGCAAAACATGGTGGTTGAATGAGATTGAGTTATAGGACTGGGCTGGCCCAGGGACCCTGTGTGAACAGGAGAAAGGGGCAGGGGGGAAATGCTGAGCAAGTAATCGAAAAGTACTGTACTGTACCAGTCTTTTTTTTTCTTTTCTTTTTTAATTTGAGAGGAAGGGAAAGAGTGAAACACTGGCTTGTTCCACTTATTTATGCATCATTGGTTGATTCTCCTATGTGCCCTGGCCGGGATCGAACTCACAACCTCGGGGTATTAGGATGATGCTCTAACCAACTGCGCAACCAGGCCAGGCGTGGCTCACATAAATTTTTATAAAAATTATCTACAGGTTTGGACATCTCCTATCTGCCCTGCATTTGTTATTTCTTCAGCCTTACAAATCCCCCAGAGGGCTTTGCTCCCTGAGAGAACAACGGCATTGGCTCTGAGAACATCTAGAAGGTTTTCTCCATTCTGGTCAGAAACAGGACACCAGGGAGAGTCTCAAGAACAAGGACCCATGGGCTATAAGAAAGGGCAGTGTTCGCCTCCTAACAGTCCTTTGGGAGAAGCCTGGTCCTCCCTAAGGGGTGACCCTGACACAGAAGTTTGCGGGTTCAGCCCAAGAAGGCCGCTTTGAACCAAGGGAGCCTAGAGAACGAGAAGGAGCCCCCCGGTGAGACCCACGGCGTCTCTGTGCTGGGTGCCTCTGGGGGGCTCGTTTGCTCCAAAGAATCTTCTGTCACTGAGCCCGCGCCCCAGGTCTAAGCACCGACTGAAGGGCGCGGTTGCACCCGGGAGACGTACTGGTAATCTGGTCGCCCTGAGTTTAATTTTATCGAGAATCTACTTCCAGATTCTCCCAAGTTTGGAACATTGGCCCCAAGGAAGGTGAATGGAGCTGTTCCTCTGAGAGCGAGGGTTGAGCAGCGATAAAATCACTCCGAGGGATGCCAGCGGCCACCTGATGTGTGGCTGGTGCAGTTTAGCTCACGGCTCCTGGGCATAATCCGCACACCCAGTGAGATTGACAAAAATTCCAGACCATAGATCCAAAGAGATCTCTGTGTTCTCTCTCCCTCTCTCATCCACGCAAGCATGCATGCAGTGTCCCCTCCCACCCTGGCAACAATGGTTCCCCGACCTTAACCACAGCAGGAGAGACTGGCCTCCCTCTAAGAAGTGACATCATGAGCTGTCAGAGAAGCTGAGCTTGAGCTAAAAACACTGGCCAGGCTCATACACAGGGGCTGAAACCTCATTAAATCTGGAAAACTAATGGCCTTAGACAAAGTACAGCGGGGCCTTGACTTACGAGTTTAATTCGTTCTGTGACGGAGCTCATAACTCAAATTACTCGTATGTCAAATCAATTTTCACCATTACAATGACACGTGATGCTGGGCTGATGTGGCGCTCACTGTGACGTTCGCTGTGCCAACTAGCGGTGGGGTATCTGAAGCTGGCTCTTCACCCGAATTTTAGCTCGCAACTCAAAGCAAAAAATCTGCCGAGAGACGGCTCATATCTCAAAAAACTCGTTAGTCGGGACACTCATAAATCAAGGCCCCACTATACAACCCTTCTTATATATATCCTCAAATTGATCCAAAATGACAGTGGAAGATGGAAAACATTGTGCATGAAAATGTTCTTACTCCGATAGAGTTAAGTATCATTAAAAGATAAATACCGTATTATCTCACTCTTATGTGGCATCCAATGGACAGATTAAATGGACACAAAACAGAACCAGAGGGAAGGGGTGGGAGTACGGAACGGGCCAATGGACGCCGACAACAGAATGGTGAAGGCCAGGGGAGGGGAGGCGGGGGCTGGGTGGTGGTGGGCAAAGAGGGGTAGGATGGGGGACATCTGCAATACTGCCAAAACAATAAATAAATAAGCACGATGCATGCCTCACAAGCCAGACACTTCATGAACTGCCAGCTGACAAGCACTCTTGGCAACCCACCAGGTCCGGTCCTTCTTTGACTGCAAGTAGCCAGAGGGTCTTCACTAGCAGGTGGGGAAGATGCACCAAAAACTGTGACATTCATCCTGTAACTCAGTTGGGTTATAATTATCTTGGGTCAAATAATGATTTCTAAGGCCCCTTTTTAATCTAGCAATCCTACATGTGTGTGCTCAACTTTTCTAAAATGTGAATTTTTTCCTTATTAAAATAATTGCCCTTGCCCTGGCTGTTATGTCTAAGTGGTTAGAGCATCTCCCCGAGGACTGGAGGGTCATGGGTTCAATTCCCAGTCAGGTGCACATACTTGGGTTGCAGGTTGACCTTGGCCCCCAAAGGGCATGCACGGGAGGCAACCAATCCATTTCTCTCACATTGATGTTTTTCTCTCTCCTTCCCTCCCACCCCTCCACTCTAAAAATCAAGTGGAAAAATATCCTCAGATGGATTAACAAAAAACACATAATTGACCTTTGTCCTTACATATAGTTTCTCAAATTTTGCTCCATTCAAGGGTTGGGTCAGACACAGCCCGTAGACAGCTGACATAAGATCTGCATATTTAGTATTTATAACTAGAGGACCCAGCAGGCCACCCAGCCATTGTCCTAATGGACCACAGGCACCTTCAGTTGTCTTTAGGGCCCAATTACATTTTTGTCTTTTGCAAGTAAATGTATTAAGAGCGGAAGGAACCCCACCTCTACATATAAAATAAAGTTTTAGCCCTGGCTGGGTGGCTCACTGGTTGGAGCATTGTCCCGTACACCAAAAGGTTTCAGGTTCAATCCCCAGTCGCAGCACATACCAGAGGCAACTGATGCATGTTTCTCTCCCACATTGATGTTTCTTTCTCTCTCTACCCCTTCCTCTCTCTCTAAAATCAATAAACATATCCTTGGGCGAGGACCAAAAATAATAATAAAGTATTATTTTGAAAGGTAAAAATTTATACATCCTTATAAAAGAAGTGGTAACATTTTAACAAATATAAAACATCACAGAATGCAAATCACAGTTTGGAGCTCCAAGATTCAAGTGTTGTATCCCAGTAAGTAAAATGTGCTCAGTTTTAAGATAAAAATTCCTCCTCTGGATCTCCTGTTCTCCATCAAGTCTTTCTTTATCACATCATCTCACACAGTAGGATAGCTGGCCGCGGTGGCGATTCCACAGTGGTTGTTCCGGTCCTTGGCCATCTTTATGTAGCCATTCTGGCCCCAACCTTCACCCCAGCTGAAAAAGAGAGGGTTTTCCATTTTATACAAATAATCAAACACATTTACTTTTATGAACAACTACACCTGCTACTGAAGCAGTGCACCAGAGAGGCCCAAACAGATTCAGGAAGAATCAGGAGAGGCGGTTCTAGTTCTTGGCTGAGCTCTAAGCCTGCACAGAACTTCTCTCCCCAGACCTTTCACAGAGCTGCAAAATTAGAGAAAAAAAGGTAACTGGTGGGGCCAGATGTGTTTCGAATTAAGAAAATTTTCAGGAAAACTTTAGACTTTAAAAACTGATGATACAGGAGAACCAAGATGGCGGCATAGGTTAACGCTGGAGTTTGCTGCTTTGAACAACTACTTCAAAAGTGAAACTAAAAGACAGAATGGACATCACCCAGAACCACAGGAACGCTGGCTGAGTGGAAGTCCTACAACTAGGAGGAAAGAGAAACGCATATGGACACTCAGAGGAGGCGCAGTGCTGAAGTGAAATACTCAGGTGCGGAGTGCGCGGAGCGGGCTGGCGGCGGAGGGCGCGGTTGTTGTTTTCAATCGGGAGGGAGTCCCAGACTCTGAGCCCCAGATACAGGCGAGTCTTTAGGGACCCAGACTCAAACGGGAGAAGCAGGACTGTCTGGCTTCGGTCAGAGCGAGTGCAGCTTTCTCTCCCAGCTTTGCAGCGGGTGCTGGGACTCAGAGAGGCAGAGCCCCTGGGGACAGGACTGAGAGCCGCCATAACTGCTCTCTCCGGCCCACCCTGTTGATCCTGTACAACCCGCCCTGCCCAAGCCCTGCACAGAGGCATTTGCCGGATAGCCTCGGGCAAAGGCTAGATTAGCACCTCCCTAGAGGACAGAAGTTCTCTCACTGCTGACACAGCTGATTCTCATAGCCACTTGGCCTGGAGGTCAAAACCTCCCTGGTATTAGCTACAACAATCAAGGTTTAACCATAAGACTGCGCACAGAGACCACTAGGGGGTGCACCAAGGAAGCATAAGAAAATGCGGAGACAAAGAAACAGGACAAAATTGTCAATGGAAGATATAGAGTTCAGAACCACACTTTTAAGGTCTCTCAAGAACTGTTTAGGAGCCGCCGATAAACTTAATGAGATCTACAAGAAAACTAATGAGACCCTCGATGTTATATTGGGGAACCAACTAGAAATTAAGCATACACAGACTGAAATAACGAATATTATACAGACTCCCAACAGCAGACCAGAGGAGCGCAAGAATCAAGTCAATGATTTGAAATGCGAGGAAGCAAAAAACACCCAACCGGAAAAGCAAAATGAAAAAAGAATCCAAAAATGCGAGGATAGTGTAAGGAGCCTCTGGGACAGCTTCAAGCGTACCAACATCAGAATTATAGGGGTGCCAGAAGATGAGAGAGACCAAGATATTGAAAACCTATTTGAAGAAATAATGACAGAAAACTTCCCCCACCTGGTGAAAGAAATGGACTTACAGGTCCAAGAAGCACGGAGAACCCCAAACAAAAGGAATCCAAAGAGGACCACACCAAGACACATCATCATTAAAATGCCAAGAGCAAAAGATAAAGAGAGAATCTTAAAAGCAGCAAGAGAAAGAAACTCAGTTACCTACAAGGGAATACCCATACGACTGTCAGCTGATTTCTCAACAGAAACTTTGCAGGCCAGAAGGGAATGGCAAGAAATATTCAAAGTGATGAATACCAAGAATCTACAACCACGATTACTTTATCCAGCAAAGCTATCATTCAGAATTGAAGGTCAGATAAAGAGCTTCACAGATAAGGAAAAGCTAAAGGAGTTCATCACCACCAAACCAGGATTATATGAAATGTTGAAAAGTATCCTTTAAGAAGAGGAAGAGGAAGAAAAGGGTAAAGATACAAATTATGAACAACAAATATGCATCTATCAACAAGTGAATCTAAGAATCAAGTGAATAAATAATCTGATGAACAGAATGAACTGGTGATTATAATAGAATCAGGGACATAGACAGGGAATGGGCTGACTATTCTTGGGGGGGAAAGGGGTGTGGGAGATTCAGGAAGAGACTGGACAAAAATCGTGCACCTATGGATGAGGACAGTGGGTGGAGAGTGAGGGCGGAGGGTGGGGCGGGAACTGGGAGGAGGGGAGTTATGGAGGGGGGGGAAAGAGGAACAAATGTAATAATCTGAACAATAAAGATTTAATTAAAAAAAAAGTGATTAACTTCCAAAAAAAAAACCTGATGATACAAAGTAAAATAGATTAAACTATTTTAATTAAAAAAAAAAAAGAAAATTTTCAAATTTAGAAATGTAATGGCACAAAAACTATATCCATTCTCCGAGCTGAGGGAGAATCTTCACGTTATAATCACACATTCATATGCTGTGTTCCTTAAGTGGGATAAAGACTTCTGGAATGTCGGCAGAGGTCTTCATCCCATGTAAGGGACACACAGGCATACGAACGTGTGATCATGTCATTAAGTTTCGGCCCTCGCCGATTTTGCTCAGTGGTTAAGAGCATCAGCCCACGAGTTCCATCCTGGTCAAGGGCATGTACCTCGGTTGCAGGCGGGTGTGGGAGGCAACCAATCATTGTGTCGCTCACATATCAATATTTCTTTCTTTGTATCTTGCCCTCCCTTCCACTCTCTAAAAAAATCAATGCAGCCCTAGCCGGTTTGGCTCAATGGATAGAGCGTCGGCCTGCAGACTGAAGGGTTCTGGGTTTGATTCCAGTCAAGGGCACATGCCAGGATTGCAGGCTCAATCCCAGTAGGGGGCATGCAGGAGGCAGCTGATCGATGATTCTCTTCCATCACTGAATGATTCCCTTTCATCTATCTCTCTCCCCCTCTCCCTTCCTTTCTGAAATCAATAAAAATATATTTTAAAAATAAATTTAAAAATCAATGCAAAAAAACAAAAAATCCTCCAGTGAGGATTAACAGAAAAATAAAATAAACGGGACTATAGAAAAAAAAAGACTTCTGGAATTTCAGAAGTGTGCTCAAGAGTTTGAAGACCTGTATCCAAATACTGATTCCAAAAACGTCTCCCTTTCTAATATAAGTATTTTTAGCAGTTTATACCTCTTCTTGACAATCCAATATGTACTGTTACTTGAGTCTTCTCCTTCAAAGCCATAGCCAACCACCAGAACGGCATGATGTAGATGCACGCTGCTGCAGAGCGGCTCATAATAAATGCCTGGGAAAGTAACACTCGATATTGGGATGAGGACCTCCAAGTGGCAGGTGACAGTAAACCTGCATATCAACTACAGTAAGGAAGGAATCTCAAAATTCAGCTAAGTGACAAAACCAAGTAAGATTTGAAAACAAGATCTTTTTTTAACTCTAGGCTAGGGACTCAGGCCCTCATCTAATACTAGCAGGAATCTGAATTGGCATAGTCTCTTTTGTAAACAATGGGTCAGTCTGGAGGCATAAAGACACGTCTGGAAGCCTTGTCATTCTACTTTTAGGATGTCAGTCTTGGGAAATAGCACAGAACACAAAATTACTTGAGTCAAAGGACCTCTATAGTTTTAATTACAACAGTAAAATTCTTTGGAAAATTTTAAAGGCCTAACAATTGCAAAAAGGTAAAGTATATTAAGCTATACCAGTGATGGTGAACCTATGACACGCATGTCAGAGGTGACACGTGAACTCATTTTTTTGGTTGATTTTTCTTTGTTAAATGGCATTTAAATATATAAAATAACTATCAAAAATATAAATCTTTGTTTTACTGTGGTTGCAAATATAAAAAAATTTCTATATGTGAGACAGCACCAGAGTTAAGTTAGGGTTTTTCAAAATGCTGACACGCCGAGCTCAAAAGATTCGCCATCACTGAGCTATACCAATCAAATTATGTAGCCACTTAAATATATTTACAAAGTGCTTAAAATCATGAGGATACAGCTCAAGTAATGTCAAATGGAAGCACCTGGGAAAGATACTGTGTGTGCACAATGAACAATGCTAAATCCACACACCCAGAAAGTATGCAAACCAAAGAGTGAATCTTGCTTTAGGTCATGGTGGTTTTCCAGTTCTTCTGCCTAAATTTCTACACAGACAATGCTTACCATCTTTATAGAACTGGAAGCTAAGATGACTTGCATCTATAGCCACCGAGATGGGCCCCATGGTTGCCACTGCCTTCATGAGGGCACTCTCCTGCTCAGGGATGTCCACGAAGCCGGTGTCATTGGCAACAGAGTCCTCGGGCCTGTATCTGCAGGGTCCCACCTTTAAAGGTCAAGGGGAAGTGCCGGGAGCTGGTCCATCCTTGCTGTTTCAAGGGACCTGGCATATATGGCATACTGTTCTTAATATGTTTGCTCACCTTCTTGGCACTATGTGTTTTAACCAAGGTCACCTCTCTGAGAAAGGTTGTTTCCCCAGGTAGGGATTTTCCCCTGAAGTTAGGGAGGGAATAAAACCCCTTAACTAAGTGCCAGGAGGGTAATTAATCACTTTAACTATGAACAATCATGCTTAAGCTACATAATCTTTACTCCCTGGAATGGAGATAAGAAACACCCTAACCTTTGGAATAGAGATTGATAGGATTGGAATCAACTGGTATAAATACAGATGTAACAAGACAACAGGACACAGAACCTAGACACAGAACCTACACAGAACCTAGAGACAGAAGAACTTCGCTGGAGAGAACATGGCAAAAGATCCTGGACAGAAACTGGCAACAGAACCTAGAGACAAAACCTAGCGAGAGAACCTGGCTGAAGATCCTAGAGACAGAACCTGGCTACAGAACCTGGATAGAACATGGCAAGAGAACCTGACTAGAACCTGGTGACTGAACCTGGCTGGAGAACCTGGACCGAACCTGGCTGGAGAACCTAGCGAGAGAACATGGACACAGAACCTAGCTGGAGATCCTAGACAGAACTTGGCTGGAGATCCTGGCTAGAGGAACCTGGCTATGATGATCACCCGAAGGCTGCCTCCGTGTCATTCCTTCTTCACCGACTCCGTCCACACCTTTGGGGACCCCTGGACCTGCTGGGGTTGGACCCCAGCATCTGGCGCCCGAACAGGGACCCCTAGGTAAGCCCCACTCTCGGGATGGATAGGACTCCACCATAGGAAGAGGGTGGATAGTCTTCGCCGACTCCGTCCACACCTTTAGGAACCCCTGGAACAGGATGCCCCTAGATAAGAAACGCCCTAACCTTTGGAATAGAGATTGATAGGATTGGAATCAACTGGTATAAATACAGATGTAACAAGACAACAGAACACAGAACCTAGACACAGAACCTACACAGAACCTAGAGACAGAAGAACTTCGCTGGAGAGAACATGGCAAAAGATCCTGGACAGAAACTGGCCACAGAACCTAGAGACAGAACCTAGCGAGAGAACATGGCAAAAGATCCTGGACAGAAACTGGCCACAGAACCTAGAGACAGAACCTAGCGAGAGAACATTGCCAAAGATCCTGAACTGAACCTGACTACAGAAATTGGCAAGAGAATCTGACTAGAACCTGGTGACTGAACCTGGCTGGAGAACCTAGCAAGAGAACATGGACGCAGAACCTGGCTGGAGATCCTAACCAGAACTTCGCTGGTGATCCTGAACAGAACTTGGCTGGAGATCCTGGCTAGGCTGCTCAACTGAACGCTGTCTCCGAGTCTTTCCTTCTTCACTAACTCCGTCCACACCTTTGGGGACCCCTGGACCTGCTGGGGTTGGACCCCAGCAGGGAAGAGATCTGATTACTAACCCACCTCCCGGGAAGCATGAGTTTCAGGCAGCAGGTAGCTTCATGATTTCCAGGTTAAGTCTGTGAAATGCTATTGGCTGTTTTGAAAATGAAAAACTAGCTGGTGTCTATTCATTGAGACTCTGTCGGTCTATCTCTCCATAAGTGTTTCACTATGAAGAAAAAAGTGCTATATTTAGAATGGTATGTATGTCTCCATGTAACACAGAAATAAGAACTGTGAACATCCCAAACAGAACTGTTCAAGGCTGATATATTTTGATGGAAGTTCTGATGGTTTACATATATATACTCTATAATCAAAAATATGAATTCTAAAAATAATTTTTAAAATATGAATTCTAAATATGGCATCTGTTTTCCCTAAGGTGTTCAACTTTCAAAAGAAATAACATAAAGGTAAGAGCTTTGCTTACCGTTGCTTGATATGGATAGGACTCCTCCGAGTCAAGGCCACCGTTGGACTTCACGTACTGGAAGGCATTATCCATGAGGCCACCATTGCAGCCCTCATTGCCTTGAGCCTGAGAGCAGTCCACAAGGTTCTGCTCACTCAGTGAGATAAGTCTGCCAGTTTTCCGGAACATCTGTCCCTCAAGGGCACCAGTTGCACTAAATGCCCAACAAGAACCACGGTGACCCTAAGCTCTCAGTCTACAGAATAGCAGGATTTTGACAACTTTGCCAACAATGTGTAAACTCTTAAAAATTAGTGAAACACACATTGTCCCACAGTCTACCACAGCTACGACGCCAACTCCTTTGTGGCTTTAACTCTTGGAGAGAGACCTGCTGAGTACTGTCATACCTGGTGCTTCACGAGAGTTCCACAGCCTTTTTTTTTTTTAATTCTTTATTAGTTAAGGTATTACAAATGTGTCCTTATCCCCCCATTAACCCCCATTCTCCCCCTCCCAACCCCCCCGCCCACTCATGCTCTCATCCCCCTGTTATCCATGTCCACATAGCCTTCTTTTCATCAATCCACTCTTGGGGGGATTTCGGCAACATAAGGTTTCCGGAACACTCTCCTTTTCTTGCACTTCTACTTTTTACCGCAGTGGGTCCGTGCGAATTCTTCTTCGGTCTTCAAGGAAAAAGAAGTAGAATGTTGTCAAGCAAGGGGTTATTTCAGTATAGTACTGAGTGAGGAGAGGAAGCCCAAGGTAAGCCTCCCAAGCCACACTCACCATGTCACTAAAAGCATTCATTCCCAAGGTGTAGCTCGTTCTCCCTAGGTTATATTCCTCGTTGTGCAGGTCAACCATTTTCTTATTCTTCTCCCACACTGTTCTCCTCCATCCTTCTTCATTCTAGAGGCAAACATAGAACCGACCTATCCTCTTGATTTCTATTGAAAACCAAGTCACCTTCACCAAGTGGGTTTGCAGAAGAGAAACCATGGCCAGGAAAGGTTTCTACTTGTTCTCCAGCACGCATACACCAGGGAGGTTTGCCCATATTGTGCTCAGTAACGGGTGTCATGCAGTCATTGCCTTGGGAAGAGCCAGCCTCAAGAGCAGTGGTCCTCAACCTTCTGGCCCTTTAAATACAGTTCCTCATGTTGTGACCCAAGCATAAAATTATTTTTGTTGCTACTTCATAACTGTAATGTTGCTGTTATAAATCATAATGTAAATATCTGATATGCAGGATGGTCTTGGGCGACCTCTGTGAAAGGGTCATTCAACTGCCAAAGGGTTCGCGACCCACAGGTTGAGAACCGCTGCTCAAGATGCTACTGTCTGCCCTAGCTGGTCTGGCTCAGTGGATAGAGCATAGACCAGGAGACTGAAGGGTCCCAGGTTCAATTCCAGTCAAGGGGTTCATATTCCCAGGTTGCAGGCTCCATCCCCCGTAGGGGGCATGCAGGAGGCAGCCAATCAATGGTTCTCTCTCATCATTGATATTTCTCTGTCTCACTTTCCTCTCTGAAATTAACAAAAAATATTTTTTCTAAATATATTTTTATTGATTTCTTTACAGAGAGGAAGGGAGAGGGATAGAGTTACAAACATTGATTAGAGAAAATCGATCTGCTGCCTCCTGCACGCCCCCTACTGGGGATCAGCCTGCAACCAAGGTACATGCCCTCGACCATAATAGAACCCAGGACGCTCTATCCACTGAGCAAACCAGTCAGGGCAATAAAATTTTTTTTTTTTTTTTTTTTTAAAAAAGCTACTTTCTGCTATAAACTCCAAAAAGTCTGGACCATTCTCTGAGGGGTCCCTCTGGGTAATTTCAGATGGTACCAACCGGGCCATATACTTTTCCATGTGCTGCCTTCCACAGTTGCCATTGTGCATCTAAACTTGCATCATGTTTTGGAGCAGATGAAGCTCCTCCTGGATTCATGTTTCAAAACCTAGGGAGGGAGAAGAAAGCAGTATCTGATTACACCAATCCTCCTAGAATGCCATCCTACCTTCTTGGGACGTTGCAGCCACCGGGTGTAAAAAATGAATGTATCCTCCCAAGTATGGATCCCTCCCAAGGGCGGTGGAGGGAGGCTAAGCCTGTGGGTGGAGGAAAACAGCCCAGAGACCCCACTCCCACACCGGCGCGGGGACAGACTCTCCCGACGCTCAGAGCACCGCTGGGGCCGGGCCTGGGGGGGGGGGGGGGCCGCTCCCCGCTCCACACAAGCCCACCCACCGCGGCCACGAGCGCAGGGAGCCCAGCAGACGGAGGTCAGGCTGCCTTGCCCGCCACGCCAGGACCCGGGACGGTGCCTCCTGGGACTCCCGAACCCTCCACCGCAAGGCCGGTTCCCGGGGTGGCCCAGCTGCGTCGGCCCGGCCCGCGACGCTCACCTTCCGGGCGCAGCCGAGCAGGCGCAGTCAGCACGTAGGGACCCAAAAGCTCCCAGCGCTGTGGCTCCGCGGCAGCGGATTTAAAGCCTGGGGATTGGGCCCGAGCGGCCCGCCCCACACGGCCTGCCGGCGCCTCGATTGGCTGATGGGGCCTGTGGGCGGGGCCTGCGAGCGCGGAATTCCTGGCACCTGATTAGGTTCCCACCGAATCGCCCCAGGCAGACCCGAGGGACCGGGGTGTGGAGCAGTGGTTCTCAACCGTGGCTGCACATTGGAATCACCTGAGACTCTTTTCTAAAATCCTCATTTCTGGGCCTCATCCTCCGGAAATTCTGTTTCTTTGTTATGGGGTGGGGCCACAACATTAGTAACAAAGAAACAGAATTTCCGGAGGATGAGGCCCAGAAATCAGGATTTTAGAAGAGTCTCAGGTGATTCCAATGTGCAGCCAAGGTTGAGAACCACTGGTGTGGAGGGAGGCGAGAGGGGGGCCCAGGGGCTGTGCTGGGGAGCTCAGCGCCTCCCTGGGAGCCGGGTCACCCATCACCCCGAATTCATGAGCTCAGCACGTGGTTCACGAACAGAAATACGTGGGGAGCTCCAGGTGCTTTTTCAGGGTCCCTTGCCTGTCCTGACATCTCCCCGAGGGCTGAGGACCTGAGAATCTGGAGAGTGATTCCCGCTGATCATACAGTGAAGGCCGGCAGGGTGCCAGAATGCAGAGCCCACGGGCAGATGCGTTATCAGGGTGTCAGGAGGGTGCAGCTGGGCTGATGAACAATCTGGAATGGTAGGCAACACCCAAATCACTGGCCTCAAGGGCGGGCGCGGGCGGGTTCTCCTGTGAAGGCCTGGCATTTTGTAAGACTCCTTTCCTGCCTTCCCGTCAGGAGTCTTTTTCCCTCCCAAGCCTTTCTCAAAACCGACAGAAAGGAGTTATTGACCGAACAATTTCATTTAACAGAAGGAAGAGGAAAGGCTGAAAGATGACGCTACTTTTACCCCCTCCTTCTGGGTTACGGATTGTCTTCCTCAACGTGCTTTTCCTGAGATTTCGTTTAAGAAATTTCCTTTGTAAATGACATTTACTTCAGTGATTTTTACTTTAACCTGTATTTAGTGTCAGGATTTAAATGAATCTGTGAAAACGTGTTAAATAAAGAAAATATATTAACTAGTAATGTACATAATTAAGAAACACTGTACGTTTTCCTTTTTTATTACATAAACAAACTCATTGTTGAAAAAATCTTTTTTAAAATATATTTCTTTATTGATTTCAGAGAGGAAGGGAGAGGAACAGAGAGATAGAAACATCAATGATGAGAGAGAATCATTGATCAGCTGCCTCCTGCACGCCCCCACTGGGGATCGAGCCCACAACCTAGGCATGTGGCCTTGGCCAGAATAGAACCTGGGACCCTTCAGTCAGCAGGCTGATGCTCTATCCACTGAGTTAAACGGGCGAGGGCTGAAAATGCCTTTTTAAAAATATACATCCTTGCCCTTGCCGGTTTGCCCTCAGACTGAAGGGTCCCAGGTTGGATTCCGGTCAAGAGCATGTACCTCAGTTGCAGGCTTGATCCCCAGTCCTCACCCAGGGCACATATGGGAGGCAACCAATTGATGTGTCTCTCTCACATCAATGTTTCTCTCTCTGTCTCTCCCCCTCCCTTCCATTCTCTAAAAATCAATGGAAAAATATCCCCAGGAGAGGATTAACAACAAAAATATATCCTTACCTCATGTTCCTTTCCACATCACCTTTTTCTATGCATGTTTTAAATTCGTTTGATAAAAATGGAGTCAAGTACCTTTTCCCGCCTTCACTGGGCCTGTAGTGTCTTGCCCACCACAGTCCAGGCCCAGGGAAGCAGATTCTAGAAACATTCCTAAATCCCTTCACCTGTGCAGAACCCTCGGCGTGAGAAGAAGAGACCCAGAGATATGTGAGAACCATCTTCAGAGGTGGGGAGGGTGATTGTGTGGGTCGCAGAGTGGCTTGTGTTCTGTGGCCCGAGTTGGTTGTGAGCATCGCTTGGCAAACTACAGCCAGTGGGCCGGAGCCCGCTGCCTGTGTATGCATAGTCCTTGAGGAAAAACAATTTTTAAACGGCTGAAGAGGAAAAAACACCAAGGAGAATATGGAGCGGAGTCGAGTAGTTGCAACAGAGACAGTATGGCCCACACATCTTCTTGTAGAAAAGGCATTGCAGGGGCTTAAAAAGTGGGATCTGCTACTGCCTTACAGGGGCTAGTGAGCCTGCCTGTCCATCTGGTCCTCAGTTTTCTCCTCTGTACAATGGGTTAATAATAGCACCCATTTCCGAGGGGTTGCTGTGGGAATAGAGGGTGATGATGCCGGGAAAGCCCTCAGCCCAGTGCTTGGCACCTGCAGTAATATTATGAGTGTTAGTGAGGGGAAGAGGCAGAAGCTAAGGGGAGCTGAAGAGGTGGAGACAGCCTGCTACTCTTTCTAAAAGCTTGAGTGAGAAAGGAAGGGAGAGGGAAGGCATTAGGAGATGGAGACAGGGCACAGAGGAGAGGCAGATGTTCCTGGGATGAGGGTGTGAGAAGAGACAGAAGGACCAGGAGAGAGGAAGAGGGGGAAAAGAGACTCGAAGGGGGATGCACATGGGAGGACTGAGGACCTTCCTTAATCACCTGCTGAGTGTCACCCGCTCTAGAAGGAAGCTGAGCAAAGGGAGGGTCACGTGAGGCCCATTTGGTTCTGGCTCCGATTCCCCTCGGAAGACTTCAGTGTCTGCAGAGGGGGTGCTGGTGGGCCGTGAAGGGTGGTTCGACTCTGCCCGGGGCCTCGTGACATTGGCTTATTTCCGAAATGACATCATCTATTGATGACGCCTGCTTAGCCCAGTCAGAATGGCCTTTTCCAGTTAATGTTTTGATTTTTTGGTCTTACTAATGGACCGGCCAAGCTGCCAGCATTTCTAAAGAGGCCAGTTCACTTTTTTGCTTAAAGCCAGAACACCAAATCAATCAATTACTTGGCTGCTGGGAGACATTACCAGTTTAAAGCCACAGGCCTGTTTCTACGGCACAACAGGAATCAGATAGCCTGATTCAGGGCCATGTCCTCTCTTTGTTTTGTTTGTAAAATCCACCTTTGGTGAATCATGACAGGACCTGACTCTCTTTGCTCTTAATGATAATGAAAGAAAGAGCTCCTTGGAGTCAACCTTGGTCATGTCTGGGAGGTTGTCTTTGATGTTAGGAGGTGCTAGGTTCATGTCTGATCTAAAAAACTACACAAACGCAAGCATTTCTTTTATTTCCTCTTTTCTTACATCCTCTTGATTTTTCCTCAGAGAAAAACAGATTTGTGAAAGGGCTGGGCATTACTGTGCATGAGGAGAAACGTGGGGGCGGGGGAGAGGGTGAGGGGGAAGCAAGCCCGGTCCGTGTCCTGTCTCAGCGCTCCTTCTCGAGGTCCTTAGCCCGAGCCTCTTGTCACCCTGGAACTCCTAGGGTGGTGACCCCAGGGCATTCCGGGGGATGATTCTGGTGGACGATGAGCTGTGGCCACTGGGTGTTCACTCTCCGTGCCTGTGGGAACCGGGAAAGCGGAAATGCCTCTTGGCCTCACTCAGCCTCCTTCATGGACTCATCTCTCCTGTCCGTTCTTAAATGTTGGTGCCACTCTCAGCCCTATTCTCTTTTCACTCCAGACCCTCCTAGAATCCCGTTCACCCCATGGCTCCAAGCTCCCCTATAAACTAACAACTCCCAAGTTCGTGTTTCCAGACAGTACTGCTCTCTGGTGACTCCTGCCAATTGGACAAAGCCAATAAAACATCCCAAGGGCGCTTCACCACCAGCAGCCCAGGCTCGGGCTCATCATCACCCAGCCCTCCTCTGGTGTCCCCCCTCTTGGTCAACAGTAACGCCATTCACCCAGACGCCCAGCCAGAAACCACCCTTCCCTTTGCCACCCCATTCCTTTGGTCAAAAATCCTGCCAATTCTACCTTCCTCAATATCTCTCCTATTCATTTCCATACCCCCATCACCACTTCAATCCATTACTTGGCCATCTCTCTCCCGAATCATTGTCAGAGACTCTGTAAAGTTTTTCCACCTCAAGTCTTTTCTTCTATGCTGCTGTAAAAAGATCTTCGTGAAATGTAGCTATGACTGTGTTGTTCCCTTCCCTTTGGGGGCTCCCCATTTCCTACCAGGTCCCTTCGCATTGAACCCCAGGATCATCTAAGACCTGGCCCCAAACCACTTCTCCAAATTCATCTCTTGGCACTGCCATAAATTCTTTTCATGGTGCAAGCATACACCCCTTCATACCTCGCTGCCTTTGTCTCTGCTGCTCCTTCTGCCTGGAAAGCTGGTCTCTCCCTTCTGAACATGGTGAACTTATAATCACCCTTTAAAGCCAAGCTCCTATTGCCTCATCTGTGCTCCCACGGCCCCCTGAATGGACCTCAGAGAATCCGCATAGTGTGCTCTAAGTGGAATCATCCACCTACATCCTTACCTTTGACTAGACCAGTGGTTCTCAACCTGTGGGTTGCGACCCCTTTGGGGGGTCGAACGACCCTTTCACAGGGGTCGCCTAAGACCATCAGAAAACACATATATAATTATATATTGTTTTTGTGATTAATCACTATGCTTTAATTATGTTCAATTTGTAACAATGAAAATACATCCTGAATATCAGATATTTACATTATGATTCATAACAGTAGCAAAATTACAATTATGAAGTAGCAACGAAAATAATTTTATGGTTGGGGGTCACCACAACATGAGGAACTGTATTAAAGGGTCATGGCATTAGGAAGGTTGAGAACCACTGGACTAGACTAATAATTCCTTGAGGATAGAGTTTATGGCTCATTTATTTCTGTTTAGAGCTCTTTATGGTTTTTGTTCTTTCCTTTTTTCCCCCCTTCCCTCCAATCCTTACCAGAGGATATGTTTAGAGAGAGAGAAAGAGAAACAGCGATATGAGAGAGAAACATTGATCTGTTGCTTCCCATATGCATCCCAAACAGGGATTGAACCCACAACCTAGGCATGTGCCTTGACCAGGAATTAAATCCATAAGGTTAATCAAAATTAACCTTTTGATGTATGGGACAATGCTTCAACCAACTGAGCCACCCAGCCAGCGTGCATTTTATACTTTAATAAATGACTGACCACTGAATGAATGAATGAATGAATGAATGAATGGAAGAGTAAGCATAGGAAAGCCCTGTGATAACTATGACAGTCACACAACATCAACCAGCTTCTACACGTGTTCTCCCATCCCACCAAACCCTCAAGCCCATGAGGGCAGAAACCATACCTATTCTGGTCCCTCGCTGACTCTGCAGCCCCTGTCAACCTCATCACAATAAGTAGAACAAGTCCACTGTCTCATTTGAAACTTGGTAATGCTGTAAGGAGAAAGGACGGGTCTTATTACTCCATTTTTGTAGATAGGACAGTGAACCCCAGTAAGAATTGCTCCAGGTCATCCAGTTGGGTGTGTATTCCAGAAGAAACAAATTGTTCTCCAGGGTTTGGTAAACTTGAGAAATGAGAGCCCTGGTGTTCCATACCAGTGCTTCTCTCGTGCTTGAGTCACTCAGAATCTCGTTAAAAATGCAGATTCTGGCTCAGTAGGCCTGGGAGGGACCTGAGATTCTGAATTTCTAATAAACTCCTTGTTTCTAACGAGCTCTCATAAGCTTATTCAGTAATAAGCTTAACAATTCCTAATAAGCTCTAATAAACACCTAATAATGTGATGCTCACCCTGCATACACATTCATACTTTGAGCACCAAAATGAGCGCCAGTTATCCCAAAGTTTTCCCTTGGCTGTTGCATTTAGATAGTGTTCTTATTGAAGTCTATAAATGAATTCCGCTAAGCCCTGACTCAAAATCAAAGTCTCTTTCTGTTCTTTGTTGTGTTCTTCTTTGTTTGTTTTAAATATAGCACATGCGGGCACTCAGAGCATGATGGGGCACATGGGGAGGTGCACAGAACAGGGGCAGCCCATGCCCCCGCCCCCACCTGTGGTCAGACATGTGATGGAACACTAGGATGGGGCACGTGATTGGTGGGCGGGGCATGCAGTGGGGCACGTGCCAATTCATCTTGCCTCCCTTTGTTCAGTGAGTACACTGGTGGGATAAATTCTTAGAAGTGGAATTGCTGAGTCAGGGGTGGGTGCATTTTGATAGATATGGCTTACCTTGTCTTGACAGAGGGTAGTGCACCAATGTAGATCCCCTCAATGTGAGAGCGCTGGTCTCCTCCACATGTTGGGAACACTGGAAGGTCTAGGACTTTTCTCTTTGTCAATCCCGTAGAGGAGCACTGATGTCTCATTTCTCAATTGACTTCTCTATAGCTACGAGTGGGCTTCGTATCTGTTCATAGGCTTATTAGCCATTTGTATTCTTTTTTTTTTTTTTATAGGTCGATGTTCTACCACTGAGCTACACTGGCTGGGCTCAAAGTGTATTCTTTTTTTTTTTTAATTAAATCTTTATTGTTCAGATTATTATATTTGTTCCTCTTTTTCCCCCCCATAACTCCCTTCCTCCCAGTTCCCGCCCCACCCTCCGCCCTCACTCCCCACACACTGTCCTCATCCATAGGCGCACTATTTTTGTCCAGTCTCTTCCCGCATCTCCCACACCCCTTTCCCCCCCCCAAGAATAGTCAGTCCATTCCCTTTCTATGTCCCTGATTCTATTATGATCACCAGATTATTTATTCACTTGATTCTTAGATTCACTTGTTGATAGATGCATGTTTGTTGTTCATAATTTGTATCTTTACCTTTTTTTTCTTCTTCCTCTTCTTAAAGAATACCTTTCAGCATTTCATATAATACTGGTTTGGTGGTGATGAACTCCTTTAGCTTTTCCTTATCTGTGAAGCTCTTTATCTGACCTTCAGTTCTGAATGATAGCTTTGCTGGATAAAGTAATCTTGGTTGTAGGTTCTTGGTATTCATCACTTTGAATATTTCTTGCCATTCCCTTCTGGCCTGCAAAGTTTCTGTTGAGAAATCAGCTGACAGTCGTATGGGTATTCCCTTGTAGGTAACTGAGTTTCTTTCTCTTGCTGCTTTTAAGATTCTCTCTTTGTCTTTTGCTCTTGGTGTGGTCCTCTTTGGATTCCTTTTGTTTGGGGTTCTCTGTGCTTCCTGGACTTGTAAGTCTATTTCTTTCACCAGGTGGGGGAAGTTTTCTGTCATTATTTCTTCAAATAGGTTTTCAATATCTTGCTCTCTCTCATCTTCTGGCACCCCTATAATTCTGATGTTGGTACGCTTGAAGCTGTCCCAGAGGCTCCTTACACTATCTTCGTATTTTCGGATTCTTTTTTCATTTTGCTTTTCTGGTTGGGTGTTTTTTGCTTCTTCACATTTCAAATCTTTGCCTTGATTCTTGCGCTCCTCTGGTCTGCTGTTGGGAGTCTGTATAATATTCGTTATTTCAGTCCGTGTATGCTTAATTTCTAGTTGGTTCTTTATCATAACATCGAGGGTCTCATTAGATTTCTTGAGGATCTCACTACATTTATCAGCGGCTTCTAGACAGTTCTTAAGAGACCTTAAAAGTGTGGTTCTGAACTTAATATCCTCCATTGACAGTTTTGTCCTGTTTCTTTGTCTCCGCATTTTTTTATGCTTTCTTGGTGCACCCCCTAGTGGTCTTTGTGCGCAGTCTTGTTGTAGTTAAGCCTTGATTGTTGTCGGCAATACCGGGGGTGATTTGACCTCCAGGCTCGCCATTTGTATTCTTATATGAATTGCCTGTTCCTTTCCTCTTCCTAAATTTTTGCTGGGCTGTTTCTTTTTCTTTCTTTCTTTCTTTCTTTCTTTCTTTCTTTCTTTCTTTCTTTCTTTCTTTCTCTCTTTCTCTCTTTCTTCTTTTCTTTCATCTATCTATCTATCATCTATCTATATCTTTGTCTAGTAAACAAATTAACCCTTTGTTCAATGTGCAGCAAATATTTTTTCCCTGATTTGCTATTTGCCTTTTGGCATTGTTAGTGCTAATTTTCACATGAGTTTTTTAGAAAATATAAGACCACTCTTCATAAATGTATGAGGCAAGGTGATAAAGTTTGTGCTTGTAAAATGGACAAGAACAGGGGTGAGCGCCACAAGTTTTCCTACCAGCCAGTTTTTATCTGCCAGTGGTTTTGACTTATGACTGTCAAAACGAGTTATCCTGCTCGGCGTTCATTCATTTACGCCACTGACTGCCTCCAGCCCCTGAGAGGTGCGGGCTTTGTGCTGGGCCAGGGGAGGCAGAGGTACTTGCCCTCAAGTAGCTTTCAGTCTGGGGTGGGGGTTTCAATGAGAGGACACCTCTGATGGCAGAACTCTGACGGCCTCTCCCATTTGTATTAAGACATTTGGCTGCTAGACGCCTTTTAAGCTGGTGTGGAGAGAGATGACACAGGAGACAGAGGTTGATGGGAGGGCACAGTGGCCGGAACTAGGGAAGTTGAAGAGATGATCGGAGAAGAAGCCAGAGAATGGAGAGTGACATGGTTCGCAGGGCAGGTGGGCAGGGCAGTGGGGGCAGAGAGATGATCTCAAAGTCCTTTCCTGGAACCCTGTTACTTACAGTGACTGATGCAGTGACTCAGGCACCATGCTGACCTCAAGAGATGCAGAATAAACACACACACTGGGCCTTTCTGACTCCACTCACTGGACATCGTTGCCGGACCTGTGGACCTTCGAGGCTCAGTGTGCCCCGGGAGGGAGCTCTTAGCAACTGCAGAGAGAGATGGAGTCACCATGTTCAGTTTCTCTGGTTTTTCAGAAGGTGCTTTCCCATGTGACTAAGAGAATGAGATCATCCAGGGAAAATAAGTGCACATGGGCCTGAGAGCAGTCTTTTAAAGCCTGCTGGTCTCTGAGTCCCCATTCTGTCCGCTCAGTGGCCCCAAACATGTTTTTCATAATAGAAGCAGGTCTTGAAGGGCCTTAAATCTCAACTTGTCAACTCCCAGTGCCACATACCCGCTGTACTTTTCCAGTTATGTATGTTCAAAAACAGACAAAGCTAATCTACGGTTTTAAAAGTCAGAATAGTAGTTACCATTTAGGGAGAGGGGGTGGGAAGGGGGAGTGAGAAAGCTAGAAATGACCTATATCTTCATCTGCGTGTTTACATAGGTGTGTGCCTATGGGAAAATTCAGGCAGCTGTCCCCTTAAGATTTGCACACTTGGCTGTATACTGTGGCTGTGTACTGTATAACCAATTCCTTATTAAACACACACACACACACACACACACACACACACAGCTCTCCAATCAAAAGTAGGAGCCCAGAGCTGAGCTCCAGCATGAAGCCCAGCAGGACCATCATCAGCCCTGCTGGGGCCACTGTACTTTCATTCATGCAGCAGAGATAGCAGCCTGACTCTTGGGACCAAGGCCTCACACTGTTGACTTACATTTGGGGGGACAGTCACTTGAGAACCCCCAGATCTTTCCATGGCTGTTCGGCCCATCTAGGGCTTGTGGGGCTGGCTTGTTGGGCTGGTGCTTTGTGGGACTGAGGCAGTAAGCTGAACCGCCTCATCCTTCATCTCATTTCCCCTTCACAGCACCCTTGAGAGGTACCTGTTGTGCCCTCACTTTACGAACAAATCCATGAGACAATGAGTGACGTGCCCGATGCTGCCAAGCCAGTAAGAGCCAGAGCGGGGTTTTAGCCCAGGTCTGCAGGACCCGAGTGCGAGCTTTCACCTTTTCCAGGCTGACCTGACAGGAGGCTCATTGGTAAAGTGGAGCTAATGACCCTGTGAGGGTAGTGGATGAAGAGACGATGCATTTGACATTACCCCAGGGATCCTTAACTGTAAGCTTCCGAAGGGCTGGGGACTCCCTTATTAATTTCTGTTTCTCCCACAAAAGCCCACACTGCACAAAGTAGGTCTTCAATAAACACTCAATTAGGTTGTGGAAACGGAGATCCAGAGAGGTACAGCAACTTGCTTCAGATCACACAGCAAGTCCTCAACCAAAGTCAGGACTTGTAACCAGCTCCACTCCCACCTGAGCTCCTCCTGCCACTGTACATGGCCCAGCTTCCTATAGATCCAGGGGACAGGGATCCCAGTGATTTGGAAGAAAACGGGGAGGAAAAGAACCAGGTCAGGTAAGAAAAGGCTGAGCCTGGCCCTGGGGCCTTCGAGGCATGTATCCTGGGAAGGGGGCTGTAGGCTGTGCACAGAGCCCTTTTCTCGTTTAACCCATGCTTGGTTAAAAGCTCTGCAGATGCTTTCTTGAAATTCTTCATTTTATCTTTGGGTTTCTATTTTTAAATGAGGCCCCATTGACAAAGGCGTATGCACCAGTGCTCGGAGCCTTGGCTCACAGGAGGACCCACCTCCTGCTGCCTCTGTGCTTCCTGGCGATGGTTCTTAGACTCCAGCTGCCTCACCTCCCGTCACCCCCAGGTCCCACCAGCCCAGTGATGGCGAACCTATGACACGCGTTTCAGAGGTGACATGCGAACTCATTTTTTTGGTTGATTTTTCTTTGTTAAATGGCATTTAAATATATAAAATAAATATCAGAAATATAAGTCTTTGTTTTACTATGGTTGCAAATATCAAAAAATTTCTATATGTGACACGGCACCAGAGTTAAGTTAGGGTTTTTCTTTTCTTTTCTTTTTTCAGTTGATCAGCAGCCTAGCCACGTTCTCCAGCCAGGTTCTCTAGCCAGTTTCTGTCTTTTTTATTTTTTTTATTAATTAAATCTTTATTGTTCGTAGGGTTTTTCAAAATGCTGACACGCCGAGTTCAAAAGGTTCGCCATCACTGCACTAGCCTCTCTTCCCCACACCCAAACAGCTTCCATTGGGGCTCTCTGCACACCCCCCTCCCCGTTGCATTCAGCTGGCAACTCTGGGGGCAAGCCTCTTATCTCTACCCCTGACCCAGGCACTTAGGCTCATGTGTTGGGGCAGCGGCCTATGGGAAGGGAGATGCCTGGCTCAGCTGGCAGCCACTGGACTTGGTGTGAATTGCTCTGCGATGTAGCTCGTGGGCACCTGTGTAGACGGTGACATTAAATGGTACATTTTAAAAACGCCGTGATCGATCGAGAGAGAGACCAGGAGAGAAAGGAAAAACTTCATGTCTCAGTACCTTTGATAGCACTTTCCCCCCATTTTTGAACAAAGGACCCCACAGCCTCATTTTGCACTGGACCTGGCCAGTTCCGTGGGCAGCCGTGCTTGGGAGAATCAGCAGGGCAGAGGGAGCGGCTCAGGCCTCACGCAGGGCGCCCCGGGGAAGCGGGAGGCAGGGGGTTGGGACCTAGGGGGCTGGGAGAGCTCAGCCCTCAGTCCGGCTGTCTCCCTCTCCCTGTCTGTCCGGATCCCTCACGGTGACAACACACCCAGGCTACAGGGCACGTGAACCTGCAGGCCTGAAAGTGGTGGTTGTTTCATAAGCTGCAAGGGTCTCTGCGCAGCGGAGCGATTGTTGGTATAATTACTGCATCGCATTTTAAGTGTTTTAAAATGTAACCATTGATGAAGCTCCCCAAAAGCTTCCATTACCTGCTATCTACCCCTTTCACACCTACCCACCCCCACCATCTCTGGTCGAGGCCAATGCTGTCCTGGAAGGGGACTATATGGGATGAACCCCAAAAGTAAAGGGTGTCTAGCTGCCAAGGGGGCAGGTGCCCAACTAGGCAAAGAAGAATCAGGTTTTGGTCTCTATTGAGAGACAGTTGACAATTGGCAGCCTGTATACTGTCTTATAGGCCTGCGTGACCATGTCCATGTCAGGAGTAGTACAAACCTCAACTGTAGAAAACTGGGAAAGGCCTGTTTGGAATAGAAGGTCTGAGGCATGGTTATGCATAGAAAGAAGGTTTAAAGGCTAATTTAAAAGTACTGGCCAGTAAGCCAGAGATAATACATTCTGCCTCCCTAAACAGAGGGTAAATAGTTGTGCCAAAGTACTTAGGGAGGACTGATAAAAAGAAATCCAACAGTTACTGTTTTGTTATGACTCTGAAAAATCCATGAAAAGAAATGGCAAGGAAAATCAGAAAATCTTAGAGCAGATCAGTATGTTTTTCTCCTTATATAATTCCTCTGAAATATTGGCAATGCTAAATAAGTCATGGCAATACATTTCTTTGCATAGATTCAATAAGACTGGTTCCTAATAGTGGTTTTATTAATGGAAAACTTTGACTGGAGTATCATGTTTTAAAGAGCCCTGTCTGAGCTCTAAAGACTTAAAGCCAGTAAGAATGCCACAAAGAAAGCCTGGTATCCTACTTGGAAGCCCTGAAGATGGCTGGCACTGGAGCATCAGGCCCATGCCCTACCATCACTGGCAGTTGGTCAGAGTAGAAGGGGAGCAATAAGGATGCCTCTGCATCCCTGTGAAACCCCCACTCACTCTGGGCCGCAACGAGTAGGAGAGCTACTGAGATAGGCCTTAAAGCCTAGAGCGTAGGCTCAGGTGGAGTTGCTACAGGTGAGGGATTCACCTAACTCAGCAGATACTGCAGGCAGGCCTGATAGCAGCTGGATGGCTTGGCTTCCTGGCCTTACAGGGCACATTAAGATTCAATCATGAAATTCCAACAAAGGTAGTCAGTTACCATTCTTGTTGTGTTTATGCAAACATCAGAAGATGGATTAGTCTTGATTTGGCTTTTTGATAGCCATAAAGGAATTTTAAGAAGAAAAATCCTATTTCAATAGAGATTGTTAAAACTAAAATGGTTTCTTTCCCTTCCACCAGCTGTTGACTTTCGGCCCCTGCATCATCAGCAGGCTAGTTCATTTTGTCAAGGATGGGGTAGGGATTGTGCAGATGATGGTTCTACACACCCAGTACAGGCCTCTAGCAGAGAAATGCAAACCGACCTATGATTGGGCCTGTAAGTCTCAAGACAAGGGGGGAATGAGAGGGCGAGGGCTACACCCTCCATCTTACCCCGGATCCTCCATTTTTGGGCAGCAGCCATTAGCCATGTGCTCAGCAAGGAGCTTCTTCCCGGAAGCCCAAGCCTCTGCTAGCCACACCCAGGATTTCTTTAAACTAACCAATGATAATCAAGGGAAGTGCGCACCATAGATACTACCACATCCTGTGTAACAAGACACCGACTTGCGCCCGGCCAATCAGCAGGGCCCACAGTTCTCTCCTCCCCTTACTCCAACCCCCCTATAAAACCCCTCTCCCCACAGAGCTCACTCTCTCTCTGCCTCTGCCGCTGCGTCGGTGAGTGTGGTGGAAGGGGAGCTCAAGCTAGCTCGAATAAAGACTCTTTGCTTTTGCATCGGACTCAGCTGGCTCCCTGGTGGTCTTTTGGGGGTCCTAAAATCTGGGCATAACACTCAGCGCCTCCCTGGGAGTCGGGTCACCCATCACCCCGAATTCATGAGCTCAGCACGTAGTTCACGAAAAGAAATACGTGGGGAGCTCCAGGTGCTTTTTCAGCGTCCCTTGCCTGTCCTGACATCTCCCCGAGGGCTGAGGACCTGACAATCTGGAGAGTGATTCCCGCTTATCATACAGTGAAGGCCGGCAGGGTGCGAGAATGCAGAGCCCACAGGCAGATGCGTTATCAGGGTGTCAGGAGGGTGCAGCTGGGCTAATGAACAATCTGGAATGGTAGGCAACACCCAAATCACTGGCCTCAAGGGAGGGTGTGGGCAGGTTCTCCTGTGAAGGCCTGGCATTTTGTAAGACTCCTTTCCTGCCTTCCCGTCAGGAGTCTTTTTCCCTCCCAAGCCTTTCTCAAAACCGACAGAAAGGAGTTATTGACCGAAGAATTTCATTTAACAGAAGGAAGAGGAAAGGCTGAAAGATGACGCTACTTTTACCTCCTCCTTCTGGGTTACGGATTGTCTTCCTCAACGGCTTTTCCTGAGATTTCGTTTAAGAAATTTCCTTAAATGACATTTACTTCAGTGATTTTTACTTTAACCTGTATTTAGTGTCAGGATTTAAATGAATCTGTGAAAACGTGTTAAGTAAAGAAAATATATTAAGTGTTAATGTACATAATTAAGGAGTCCCTAGAAACACTGTACGTTTTCCTTTTTTATTACAGAAACAAACTCATTGCTGAAAATACCTCTTAAAAAACATACATCCTGCCCGTAACCGGTTTGCTCAGTGGATAGAGCGTCGGCCTGCGGACTGAAAGGTCCCAGGTTGGATTCCAGTCAACAGCATGTACCTCAGTTGCAGGCTTGATCTCCAGTCCTTGCCCAGGGCACATATGGGGGGCAACCAATTGATGTGTCTCTCCCCCTCCCTCCCACTCTCTCTAAAAACCAATGGAAAAATATCCTCGGGAGAGGATTAACAACATATTTATCATATGTATATCGTTACCTCATGTCCCTTTCCACATCACCTTTTTCTATGCATGTTTTAAATTCTTTTGATGAAGATGGAGTCAAGGTCCATGTGAATTTGTACACTAATTTCGATTTAGCATTAAATTGGTAAACCTAAAAGCACAACCAGGTGCATAATGTTCTTTTACTGTGATGATATGTATGTAACAAAATACCTATTTTAACTATTTTTAAGTGTAGAGTTTAGTGGCATTAAGTTCATTCACATTGTTGTCCAGCCATCACCACTGTCCCTGTTCAGAACTTTTCATCTTCCCAAACTGAAAGTCTATACTCATTGAACAATAACTCTGCATTCCTCCCTCCCCCAGTCCCTGGCAACCAACATTCTACTTCCTGTCTCTATAAATATGACTACTGTACTCTATTATTGACAAAAGGAACATCCAAAACTGTAGAGAACTTCCCTGAGTTTATTTGAACCGAACTGACCACGTATGCCACGCAGCAAGATCTGAAATGCTCCAGAGAGTAACAGTTTTGCAGTTGTTGTTTTTAATCCTCACCTGGGGACATTTTTATTGATTTGAGAAACAGGAAACATCAATGCGAGAAACATCTGTTGGTTGCCTCCCATACACGCCTGGACTGGGGATGGAACCCACAACCTGGGTATGTACCCTGACCAGAAATGGATCCCACAGCCCTAGGGTGCACTGGCAGGGATAGGATTACAGGACAGTTAAGATTTTGTGCTCTCTTGAGGGTTAATACCCCCTTGGAGAGGTATTGCTTCTGGCATTTCAAAGGTGTGTAACCTAGGTACACGAGAACATGCACAGGGTGGGCTTAAAACCTTTCACCAAAGAAATTATAGGCCTCGGGCATGACTACCCACCTTGATCTGCACCGTTAGGGATTTTTGATCAGATCACCCTTTTTTTCCCCCTTCACACTGGGTACCTCATATAAGTGGGATTACGTAATATTTGTCCTTTTGTGCCTTGCTATTTCATTTAATGTAATATTTTCAAGGTTCATCCATGGTGTAGCATGTGTCAGAATTTTCTTTTCTTAAAGGTGAATTCCATTGTATGAATGTACCATGTTTAGTTTAGAGAAACAAAAATTCATGCCTGAATAGACATGGTACATGTGAGTTATGTCCACATTTTACTATTTTGAATAATGCTGCTGCAATCGACGTAGTACAAACGTTTGAGGTCCTGTTTACAATTCTGTGTGTATGTGCCGGCAGCCGGTCCACCCTTGCTGCTGCTGCAGGGAAGAAACATCTGCACAGCTTATGTTTCAAGGGACCTGGCGTATATGACATATGTTTGCTCCTCCTCTTAGCGCTATGTGTTTTAACCAGGACCACCTCCCCGAGAAAGGTTGTTTCCCCAGGTTAGGGGTTAACAGGACTAGGAAGAGAATAAATCACTACGGAAATACCACGTACTACTTATGAAGAACTTGGACTAAGACGGTTGGCAATAAATTTGGGACTTGTTGGGCCCACATCCTCAGGGGTCTGCCCACCAGGGAAAGCACCAAAGCCTATACCCCTGGAGACCCACCGACACAGGGCAGTCCCAGGGAAGGCAAGCAGGGGGGCTGGGAGGACATAACCTTTACTGGGGAGGATAAACTCCTTCAGTCGCTTCCTTGTAGCCTATCAGTAGAGCAATAGAATAGTGACCTTGGAATAGCCCTTATAATGGAACACAGAGATTAACCTAGACAAGATTAAAATCAACAGAACTAGGTAGAGACAGGATTATGGAAATGAAACTAGGAACTGTAGAAGGTTTCCCGAAACATACCATGATGTATGCTTATGGGATCAAACAGTATAAATAAAGATGTAACAGGAGAATAAAGAGAGAACCCAACCATGCTGACCAACTGAACGCTGCCTCCATGTCATTCCTTCTTCGCCGACTCCGTCCACACCTTTGGGGAACCCCTGGACCTGGACCCCAGCATGTATGTACATATTAAAAAAATAGAATTGCTAGGTATGATAATTCTATGTTTAATCTTTTTCTGTTTTCCTCGGTGGCTGCACCATTTTACATTTCTACCAGCATGGCATGGAGTTGCCATCTGATATGATTTGCAAACATTTTTTCAAATTCTGTGAGTTGTCTTTGTATTGTATTGGTAATGTCTTCTAATGCACAAATGTTTTTAAATTTCTTTTAAAAAATATATTTTATTGATTTTTTACGGAGAAGAAAGGAAAGGGATAGAGAGAAACATCAATGAGAGAGAAACCTCGATCAACTGCTTCCTGCACACCCCCCACTGGGGATGTGCCGGCAACCAAGGTACATGCCCTTGACCGGGATCGAACCTGGGATCCTTCAGTCCGCAGGTGGACACTCTATCCACTGAGCCAAACCGGCAAGGGCAATGTTTTTTAATTTCTTTTTTTTTTTTTTTTTTTTTTTTATTTTATTTTTATTTTATTTTTTTTTAATTAAATCTTTATTGTTCAGATTATTACATTTGTTCCCTTTTTTTTCCCCCCCATAACTCCCCTCCTCCCAGTTCCCGCCCCACCCTCCGCCCTCACTCCCCACCCACTGTCCTCATCCATAGGTGCACGATTTTTGTCCAGTCTCTTCCCACATCTCCCACACCCATTTCCCCCCCAAGAATAGTCAGTCCATTCCCTTTCTAGGTCCCTGATTCTATTATAATCAACAGTTCATTCTGTTCATCAGATTATTTATTCACTTGATTCTTAGATTCACTTGTTGATAGATGCATATTTGTTGTTCATAATTTGTATCTTTACCTTTTTCTTCCTCTTCCTCTTCTTAAAGGATACCTTTCAGCATTTCATATAATCCTGGTTTGGTGGTGATGAACTCCTTTAGCTTTTTCTTATCTGTGAAGCTCTTTATCTGACCTTCAATTCTGAATGATAGCTTTGCTGGATAAAGTAATCTTGGTTGTAGGTTCTTGGTATTCATCACTTTGAATATTTCTTGCCACTCCCTTCTGGCCTGCAAAGTTTCTGTTGAGAAATCAGCTGACAGTCGTATGGGTATTCCCTTGTAGGTAACTGAGTTTCTTTCTCTTGCTGTTTTTAAGATTCTCTCTTTATCTTTTGCTCTTGGCATTTTAATGATGATGTGTCTTGGTGTGGTCCTCTTTGGATTCCTTTTGTTTGGGGTTCTCCGCGCTTCTTGGACCTGTAAGTCCATTTCTTTCACCAGGTGGGGGAAGTTTTCTGTCATTATTTCTTCAAATAGGTTTTCAATATCTTGTTCTCTCTCATCTTCTGGCACCCCTATAATTCTGATGTTGGTACCCTTGAAGCTGTCCCAGAGGCTCCTTACACTATCCTCGCATTTTTGGATTCTTTTTTCATTTTGCTTTTCCGGTTGGATGTTTTTTGCTTCCTCGCATTTCAAATCATTGACTTGATTCTTGCGCTCCTCTGGTCTGCTGTCGGGCGTCTGTATAATATTCGTTATTTCAGTCCGTGTGTGCTTAATTTCTAGTTGGTTCCCCAATATAAGATCGAGGGTCTTATTAGTTTTCGTGTAGATCTCATTAAGTTTATCGGCAGCTTCTAAACAGTTCTTGAGAGACCTTAAAAGTGTGGTTCTGAACTCTATTTCTTCCATTGACAATTTTGTCCTGTTTCTTTGTCTCCGCATTTTGTTATGCTTCCTTGGTGCACCCCCTAGTGGTCTTTGTTCGCAGTCTTATAGATAAATCTTGATTGTTGTAGCTAATTCCAGGGAGGGTTTGACCTCCAGGCCAAGTGGCTATGAGAATCAGCTGTGTCAGTAGTGAGAGAACTTCTGTCCACTAGGGAGGTGCTAATCTAGCCTTTGCCTGAGGCTATCTGGCAAATGCCTCTGTGCAGGGCGTGGGCAGGGCGGGTCGCACAGGATCAACAGGGTGGGCCGGAGAGAGCAGTTATGGCGGCTCTCAGTCCTGTCCCCAGGGGCTCTGCCTCTCTGAGTCCCAGCACCCACTGCAAAGCTCGGAGAGAAAGCTGCACTCGCTCTGACCGAAGCCAGACAGTCCCGCTTCTCCTGTTTGAGTCTGGGTCCCTAAAGACTCGCCCGGATCTGGAGCTCAGAGTCTGCGACTCCCTCCCGATTGAAAACGCCAACCGCGCCCTCCGCCGCCAGCCCGCTCCGCGCACTCCGCACCTCAGAATTTGACTTCAGCACTGCGCCTCCTCTGAGTGTCAATATGCGTTTCTCTTTCCTCCTAGTTGTAGGACTTCCACTCAGCCAGCGTTCCTGTGGTTCTGGGTGATGTCCGTTCCGTGTTTTAGTTTCACTTTTGAAGTAGTTGTTCAAAGCAGCAAACTCCGGCGTTAACCTATGCCGCCATCTTGGTTCTCTGTTTTTTAATTTCAATGAAGTTTGATTAATCTATTTTTTCTTTGGTTGCATGATGTCATATCAAAAAGATATTACTAGGTCCAATATCAATATCCAGTGAGTCTCTCTTCCTTTGTGTCCTCACCTAAAGTTTTGTAGTTTTAGCTCTTACATTTGGATCTCTGATCCAATTTTTGTTAATAATTTGCACGTAGTATGAAGTAATGTGGATATCTGAAATCAACATTTGTTGAAAAAGACCACCCTTTCCCTATTGAATGGTCCTGGCAACCCCATACCATTTTAAAAAATCAATTTTTATTTTAGCTCTGGTCGTTTTGGCTTAGTGGATAGGGCACTGGCCTGCGGACTGCTGGGTCTCGGGTTCAATTACGGTCAAGGGCATATGCTGGGATTATAGGCTCAACCCCCAGTGTGGGGCATGCAGAAGGCAGCCAATCAATGATTCTCTTTCATCACTGATGTTTCTATCTCTCTCTCTCTCTCTCTCCCTCTCACTTCCTCTCCAAAATTAATAAAAATATATATTTAAAAAATTGTTTTAAGATCATTGAGGAAATTGAAGCATTTCTCTCTCAAACACAACTGGAGGCTGGAGCTTTTAGGTTACAAAAATATATTGTATTGTAAATAAACTGGAGGTTTAAGAAACGCTTTTTAGCCGAATCTGGTTTGGCTCAGTGGATAGAGCGTCAGCCTGCAGACTGAAAGGTCCCAGGTTCGATTCCGGTCAAGGTCATGTACCTGGGTTGTGGGCACATCCCCAGTGGGAGATGTGCAGGAGGCAGCTGATCGATGTTTCTCTCTCATCGATGTTTCTAACTCTCTATCTCTCTCCCTTCCTCTCTGTAAAAAATCAATAAAATATATATTTTTTTAAAAAGAAACGCTTTTTAATACACTAAGGAATTCAACACAATCAATAAGTCTAATATAGGGGTTTAAAGCTGCCCTGGAGCGCAGTGGAGGGTGGGAAAACCTGTGACCTTGTGAACGCCTGCACCTGAGGCAACAGCCTGTGCAGCAGGTGCTGCTCCAAAGAATGGGTGAACCAAAACACACACACACAAGTGGAATCATTTAGACTCAGCAATGGGGAGACAACAGAAGCTTTCCGTTTCTATACAAACGAGAGGGGACGGTGCCCTGCAGGAGCAAGAGGAAACCTGCTGGAAAAGATAACTTCCTGCCCTTCTTCAAATCTGGACCAACTAGAAACTCGGGTTCTGACCTGCATAGCAGCTGAGACACAGAAGCTCTACGTGACCAAAGCCTGTATTTAGTAAAATCTCATGATTGCTTTAAAAGAATGGGCAAAGAAAAAATATTGGAAGGAGGAAGACTAAACCGGTAACAATGGCCCTGGTTGGTTTGGTTCAGTGGACAGAGTGCCAGCCCTCGGGTTAAAGGGTCCTGGGCTCAATTCCAGTCAAGGGCACATACCTCGGTTGCAGGCTTGATCCCAGTCCTGCATGTGTCTCACATCAATGTTTCTCTCCATCTCTCCCACTCTCTCTGTAAGTAAATAAATAATGAAAAGGTAACAATGACTTTTCAAATTATTAACAATAAACATGATTTACCTTTTTAAAAACATGATTTACTTTTATAATAAAAAAAAAAGAATTGCCGAAGCCGGTTTGGCTCAGTGGATAGAGTGTCGGCCTGTGGACTGAAGGGTCCTGGGTTCGATTCCGGTCAAGGGCATGTACTTGGGTTGCGGGCACATCCCCAGTAGGGGATGTGCAGGAGGCAGCTGATCAATGTTTCTCTCTCATCGATGTTTCTAGCTCTCTATCTCTCTCCCTTCCTCTCTGTAAAAAATCAATAAAATATATTTTTTAAAAAAATAATAAATAAAATAAATAAATAAATAAATAAAATAAAAGAATTAATGAAATTAAAATAAAACTTACACATAGGCTTGCTTAGGAAAGATAACACAAATCGAAACTGTGGTTGCCTTAGGACCGTGGTCGGCAAACTGCAGCTCACGAGCCACATGCGGCACTTTGGCCCCTTGAGTGTGGCTCTTCCTAAGCCTTAGGAGTACCCTAATTAAGTTAATAACAATGTACCTACCTATATAGTTTAAGTTTAAAAAAATTTGGCTCTCAAAAGAAATTTCAATTGTTTTACTGTTGATATTTGGCTCTGTTGACTGATGAGTTTGCCCGCCACTGCCTTAGGGGACTGGGACCTCCTTTTCTTGTGGTCAACTCCCTCCTAATTCCAACTCCATTCTTTTCTACTGCAAGAGCACTTTACATCCCAGGGATATAGTATCAGGCAGCCAGGACCCGGAGGCAAGAGGTTTGCCTCTGGCAGCATCAGTATGTAAAATCCGAGGAGCCCTGGCCAGTGTGGCTCAGTTGGTAGGAGCAGCATCCTGTACACCTAAAATCCCAGAGGATTCTGACTGGTACAGCGTGGTTCACTGGGCCATCCACCTGCAAAACATGGTGGTTGAATGAGACTGAGTTATAGGACTGGGCTGGCCCAGGGACCCTGTGTGAACAGGAGAAAGGGGCAGGGGGGAAATGCTGAGCAAATAATCGCAAAGCACTGTACTGTACCAGTCTTTTTTTTTTTTTTTTTTTAATTTGAGAGGAAGGGAAAGAGTGAAACACTGGCTTGTTCCACTTATTTATGCATCATTGGTTGATTCTCCTATGTGCCCTGGCCGGGATCAAACTCACAACCTTGGGGTATTAGGATGATGCTCTAACCAACTGCGCAACCAGGCCAGAGGTGGCTCACATAAATTTTTTAAAATATATTTTATTGGTTTTTTTACAGAGAGGAAGGGAGAGGGATAGAGAGTTAGAAACATCCATGAGAAAGATCCATCAGCGGCCTCCTGCACGCCCCCTACTGGGGATGTGCCCGCATTAGAAACATTGCAACCAAGGTACATGCCTTTGACCAGAATCGAACCTGGGACCCTTCAGTCTTCAGGCTGACGCTCTATCCACTGAGCCAAACCAGTTCGGCATCAAATAAATTTTTATAAAAATTATCTACAGGTTTGGACACCTCCTATCTGTCCTGCATTTCTTACTTTCTTCAGCCTTACAAATCCTCAAGTGGACTTTTAGTCCGGGGACCACAGACAGAGCAGAGCTGTGCTCCCTGAGAGAACAACAGCGTCCACTCCAAGAACATCTGGAAGGTTTTCTCCACTCTGGTCAGAAACAGGACACCAGGGAGAGTCTCAAGAACAAGGACCCTGCCCTAACCGGTTTGGCTCAGTGGATAAATCCTCGGCCTGGGGACTGAAGGGTCCCAGGTTTGATTCCGGTCAAGGGCATTGTTATGGGTTGGCTCAACGAGATAGACCACTGACTCAGAATTTAAATTTAAGAGCCTTTTATTAAGCTGGCCAGCTGACCACAGCGCCTATCTCCCCCTCTGGGAGATTCGGAGCATGTGGCAGAGATCAAGGGTGCAGTATGATCCTTTATAGCACAACAGTGTTACCTTAGAAGTTCATGGAAAGTTCATAAGCACAAAGGGGGGGTAAACAGAGTCACACCTGGCTGGAGCGTATCATAACACATTGTTTTTCTAAGACAATCTAGCAATTTTTCTTCTATGGTTCCTAACCCTGACACAATCCTCCATACGTCAGTCCCCCCTCCCAGCACATTCCGTAACATTCTGTAACCCTTCCATGCCGCAGTCCCTCACCCTAGCACAGCATGTACCTTGGTTTCGGGCACATCCCCAGTGGGAGGTGTGCAGGAAGCAGCTGATCAATGTGTCTCTCTCATTGGTGTTTCTAACTCCTTATCCCTCTACCTCTTTGTAAAAAATCAATAAAATAGATTTTAAAAAAAGAAAAAAAGAGCAAGGACCCGTGGGCTATAAGAAAGGGCAGCGTTCACCTCCTAACAGCCCTTTGGGAGAAGCCTGGTCCTCCCTAAGGGGTGACCCTGACACAGAAGTTTGCGGGTTCAGCCCAAGAAGGCCGCTCTGAACCAAGGAAGCCGAGAGAACGAGAAGGAGCCGCCCGGTGAGACCCACGGCGTCTCTGTGCTGGGTGCCCCTGGGGGGCTCGTTTGCTCCAGAGAACCATCTGTCACTGAGCCCGCGCCCCAGGTCTAAGCACGGCTGAAGGGCGCGGTTACACCCGGGAGACGTACTGAGTTTAATTTTATCCAGAATCTACTTCCAGATTCTCCCGGGTGTGGAACACTGACCCTGAGGAAGATGAATGAGCTGTTCCTTCTCGGTGCTAGGGTTGAGCAGCGATAAAATCTGTCCCTCAGGGGCAGCCAGCGGCCACCTGATGTGTGGCTGGTGCAGTTTAGCTCACGGGACCTGGGCCAGAATCCGCACACCCAGTGAGGACTAAAAGTTCCAGACCATAGATCCAAATAGATCTCTGTTTCTGGTCTCTCTGTCCTACACACACACACACACACACACACACACACACACACAGTCTCCGCCCTCCCTGCTCCCTAGCAGTGGTGCAGACTGACCTGGGCCCACAGCAGGAGAGAGCTGGCCTGCCTCCCTCTGGGTGACACCACAGAGCTGACCTTGAACTAGGAACACCGGCGAAATTACAGTGGCAAATGGAAAGTGTGCACACAAAGCCCTTACTCAGAAGTGGTGTCGTTACTAAGCCGTGGCTCAGGAGCCGGACACTTTGTGAGCTGCCTGCTGTGTGACTCGGACAGCCTACTGCACCCCTCGCGGCTTCTGTAAGACGGTGGTAAAAATACCCCCTAACCCCGACTCATGGATGAAATGAGGTTTCACACGGCCACACTGTGCCCAGCTCCTGACACACAGTTTGTGCTCGGTAAGTATTAGCAAAACCAGTTAGCAACTTTGTAATCATTCTAATTAAAAATCCATTTTGGGTTATTTTTTTCTCCACGTTTCTGCTGTGTTCAGAGACGACAAGTTGAAAGGGCATATAAAGCTCAGTCACCCGTCCCTCACACGAACGCCCCCCGACCTCCCTCCTCCTGGAGAGAAGAATTACATAGAAACCCAAACTATAAAACTTTTGTATTCAGCCTTGGGCACCAATACGACAGCTTTGCGATATGATGCACAGGAAATGAGCCCCAGGCACAAGGCTTCAAAATTGATGTTGCTTAGGAAACTCTTGGAAGGTCTCTATTCTTATCTTAGCAACACTTAAGCCCCCTGCTCTAAAGTGGGGTTCTGGAGAAAGAACACCCAGCTTGCACACCTTCCTCTTGCTCATGGCGGTGTTTCTCCCTGGGGAAGGACAGGTAGCCCGAAGTTCTGGGTGTGAATCACTGCTCACCGTGTCTGAGGAGGCAGGGGAAGGCAGCAAAGCCTGCTGCCCTGTCTTTGTGAGCAGAGGGACCACTGGGAAAACCACTGAGCCTTTCAGAACCACTGAGCAACTCCGAGTGTGTGGGATGCTGATCCCACGTGAACCCAATTTGTTGCTCTGTGTTCCTAGAGCAGTGGTTCTCAACCTTGGCTGCACATCAGAATCACCTGGGAATCTTTTTAAAATCCTGATTTCTGGGCCTCCTCCTCCGGAAATTCTGTTTCTTTGTTACTAATGTTGTGGCCCCACCCCATAACAAAGAGACAGAATTTCCGGAGGATGAGGCCCAGAAATCAGGATTTTAAAAAGATTCCCAGATGATTCTGACGTGCAGCCAAGGCTGAGAACCACTGTCCTAGCAGGAAGCATGGGGGAGGAGCCACTCCGGGGCCAACATTCGGTCTGTGCCCCCAACTTCAGTGAGGCCCTTTCCTTGCTGTTCTGGGGGCAGCTCGCAACTGCTGGGCAATAGCAGGGCAGATACCAGGCCCAGGGCCGGGCGGGCCCACACCTCACAGCCACCAAGGCGCTGGAATCCGGTTGGCCCGGGACCCAGGGCCAACTAAAGCCACCGCTCACCCTGGACCCTGACCCAGAGAGGGCAACCCCCAGCACCTACTGCAGAGCCTGGGGCCGGGGTGGGGGCGCCTACCTGCCGGCTTGGAAGCCAGGGGCGAGGGCGGGAACCTGGTGGAGTTGGTGGAGGAGAGCCGCGGCCGGCGCCGGCGGAAGAAGCTCCTGAGCAGCCCGCACTTGAGCGACTCCACCAGCGTGGTTTTCCCCGAGCCCGAGTGGCCGAACAGCTTCAGTTTGATCCTGGGCTGCAGGTTCTGTGTGGGCCGCAGCTGCTGGATGAAGAGGCTTCGGTGCGTGTCCTAGCAGATGACAGAGGGCCTGTTAGTCCCCACCCAAGAGACGGCCCGAGCGGGCGGCAGTGCTGCTCCCAGGGCTCCGCACCCCTGGCCGGGTCCTCCTGGCCGGCCATTCTCACCCATTTTGTCCTGTCCTCAATACCTGTTTGCAAAACTCACGTAAAGTGCACGTAACATACAATTCACCACCTTAACCGTTTCGAAGTGTACCATTCAGAGGCTTTAGGACATTCACCATGTCGTACAACCAGCTGATCGAATCAATCCTCGTTCTCTCAATTCCCTCGGATCGCTCACTTCTCTCCTTCTCTCAATTTGCCTAAGAGCCGAGCCTAGTCCCAAAGTGCCCAGCCTCGTGCAGGAGGTTGGAGCCTGGCGTAGCCCCAAGGAGTGGAGTTGAGGCCTGAAGAGGTGGAGCTGGTCCCGAAATGGTGCGCCTACACCCGTAGCCCAGCGTAGCCCCTAGCCCGGTACAGCTGAGCCCGGACCCGAAGGGCGGAGCCAAGACCCTCAGAGCACCTGGCTCAGGTGGGCTGTTCCATAAAGAGGGGTGGTGTAAATGATTCAACTCAGGTGCACCCCGTAAGAGCGTGCCCGAGGCAAGCGCCTCCTTTCGGTCTCCGTGTGACCGCAGACCTGGCCAGACCACTGCTTCCAGTTCTAAACCCTGGGAGGCGCTGACTGACTGCCCGGCCAGTTAACTTTCCCCGCTGACAGCCAAGCAAGCTCATCTAACAGACTCAGGACTCTACAGGAGGCTACGAAGTTCCCACCTGTTTTCTATTGAAGTGTGACCCTTCTTTGTCCACAGGGCCACACTGCCCCCTGGTGGACAGTTCAGTCACTACAGAGACATTTTTAGCTCTTTGGTTGGGGGACGCTTCTGGCAGTGGCCCAGGTGCCCAGATGTGTATGAACATGGTCCTGAGCAGGAAGAATTCTCCTGGGCTGATTTCTGCGTGTCTGCTGGGCATTTATATAGGGAATAAACCTGTTTATAATATCTGAGCTTAGGACTTACCTGAATCACTTTACATACGACCCAGAGGGTTTTTTAGGGGTGGCTGTAGAGGGGGCATGGTTTCATACAGACCGAGTTTTCCAAGAATGCAACTACTTTATAAATTGGTGGAAATATGTACAATTTTGATCTTTCATGAGCTCAGTCCTTGCATTTCTGAAAAGCATGCCCACAGTGGCTGCAGCGTTTGAGTTCCAGCCCAGCCCGCGGATACTCTCGGGCATCTGCAGGGTGATTCCGTGGGTGGGTCAGAGTATCTGCCGATTTCACTACGTCCCCGCACGCCCTGAGCTAGAAGCACTGGCCAGGCTCATACACAGGGGCTGAACATCATTAAATCTGGAAAACTAATGGCCTTAGAGAAAGAACAACCCTTCTTATACATATCCTCAAACTGAGCCAAAACGACAGTGGAAGATGGAAAACATTGTGCATGAAAATGTTCTTACTCCGACAGAGTTAAGTATCATTAAAAGATAAATACCGTATTATCTCACTCTTATGTGGCATCCAATGGAGAAATTTAACTGACACAAAACAGAACCAGAGGGAAGGGGTGGGAGTAGGGAACTGGCCAATGGACGCAGACAACAGAATGGTGAAGGCCAGGGGAGGGGAGGCGGGGGCTGGGTGGTGGTGGGCAAAGAGGGGTAAGATGGGGGACATCTGCAATACTGCCAAAACAATAAATAAATAAGCACGATGCATGCCTCACAAGCCAGACACTTCATGAACTGCCAGCTGACAAGCACTCTTGGCAATCCACTAGGTCCGGTCCTCCTTTGACTGCAAGTAGCCAGTTGGTCTTCACTAGCAGGTGGGGAAGATGCACCAAAAACTGTGACATTCATCCTGTAACTCAGCTGGGTTATAATTATCTTGGGTCAAATAATGATTTCTAAGGCCCCTTTTTAATCTAGCAATCCTACATGTGTGTGCTCAACTTTTCTAAAATGTGAATTTTTTCCTTATTAAAATAATTGCCCTTGCCCTGGCTGTTATGTCTAAGTGGTTAGAGCATCTCCCCGAGGACTGGAGGGTCATGGGTTCAATTCCCAGTCAGGTGCACATACTTGGGTTGCAGGTTGACCTTGGCCCCCAAAGGGCATGCACGGGAGGCAACCAATCCATTTCTCTCACATTGATGTTTTTTTCTCTCTCCTTCCCTCCCACCCCTCCACTCTAAAAATCAAGCGGAAAAATATCCTCAGATGGATTAACAAAAAACACATAATTGACCTTTGTCCTTACATATAGTTTCTCAAATTTTGCTCCATTCAAGGGTTGGGTCAGACACAGCCCGTAGACAGCTGACATAAGATCTGCATATTTAGTATTTATAACTAGAGGACCCAGCAAGCCACCCAGCCATTGTCCTAATGGACCACTGGCACCTTCAGTTGTCTTTAGGGGCCAATTACATTTTTGTCTCTAGAAAGTAAATGTATTAAGAGCGGAAAGAACCCCACCTCTACATATAAAATAAAGTTTTAGCCCTGGCTGGGTGGCTCACTGGTTGGAGCATTGTCCCGTACACCAAAAGGTTTCAGGTTCAATCCCCAGTCGTAGCACATACCAGAGGCAACTGATGCATGTTTCTCTCCCACATTGATGTTTCATTCTCTCTCTACCCCTTCCTCTCTCTCTAAAATCAATAAACACATCCTTGGGCGAGGATTAAAAATAATAACAAAAATTAAGTTTTATTTTGAAAGGTAAAAATGTATACATCCTTATAAAAGAAGTGCTAACATTTTAACAAATATAAAACATCACAGAATGCAAATCACAGTTTGGAGCTCCAAGATTCAAGTGTTGTATCCCAGTAAGTAAATGTGCTCAGTTTTAAGATAAAAATTCCTCCTCTGGATCTCCTGTTCTCCATCAAGTCTTTCTTTATCACATCATCTTACACAGTAGGATAGCTGGCCGCGGTGGCGATTCCACAGTGGTTGTTCCGGTCCTTGGCCATCTTTATGTAGCCATTCTGGCCCCAACCTTCACCCCAGCTGAAAGAAGAGAGGGTTTTCCATTTTATACAAATAATCAAACACATTTACTTTTATGAACAACTACACCTGCTACTGAAGCAGTGCACCAGAGAGGCCCAAACAGATTCAGGAAGAATCAGGAGAGGCGGTTCTAGTTCTTGGCTGAGCTCTAAGCCTGCACAGAACTTCTCTCCCCAGACCTTTCACAGAGCTGCAAACTTAGAGACAAAAAGGAAACTGGTGGGGCCAGATGTGTTTCGAATTAAGAAAATTTTCAAATTTAGAAATGTAATGGCACAAAAACTATATCGATTCTCTGAGCTGAGGGAGAATCTTCACGTTATAATCACACATTCATATGCTGTGTTCCTTAAGTGGGATAAAGACTTCTGGAATGTCGGCAGAGGTCTTCATCCCATGTAAGGGACACACAGGTATACGAACGTGTGATCATGTCATTAAGTTTCGGCCCTCGCCGATTTTGCTCAGTGGTTAAGAGCATCAGGCCACGAGTTACATCCTGGTCAAGGGCATGTACCTCGGTTGCAGGCGGGTGTGGGAGGCAACCAATCATTGTGTCTCTCACATATCAATATTTCTTTCTTTGTATCTTGCCCTCCCTTCCACTCTCTCTAAAAAATCAATGCAGCCCTAGCCGGTTTGGATCAATGGATAGAGCGTCGGCCTGCAGACTGAAGGGTTCTGGGTTCGATTCCAGTCAAGGGCACATGCCCGGATTGCAGGCTCAATCCCAGTAGGGGGCATGCAGGTGGCAGCCGATCAATGATTCTCTTCCATCACTGAATGATTCCCTTTCATCTATCTCTCTCCCCCTCTCCCTTCCTCTCAGAAATCAATAAAAATATTTTTAAAAATAAAATTTAAAAATCAATGCAAGAAAAAAAATCCTCCAGTGAGAACTACCAAAAAATGAACAGGACTATAGAAAAAAAAAAAAAAGACTTCTGGAATTTCAGAAGTGTGCTCTAGAGTTTGAAGACCTGTATCCAAATACTGATTCCAAAAACGTCTCCCTTTTCAAATGTAAGTATTTTCAGAAGTTTATACCTGTTCTTGACAATCCAGTATTTATTGTTACTTGATTCTTCTCCTTCAAAGCCATAGCCAACCACCAGAACGCCATGATCTAGATCCACGCTGCTGCAGCGCCGCTCATAATAAATGCCTGGGAAAGTAACACTCAATATTGGAATGAGGACCTCCGAGAGCAGGTGACAGTAACCCCACAGATCAACTACAGTAAGGATGCATCTCAAAATCCAGCTAAATGACATAAAACCAAGTACGATTTGAAAACAAGATCTTTTTTTTTTTTTTTTTAAATCTAGGCTAGGGACTCATCTAATACTAGCAGAAATCTGAATTGGCACAATCTCTTTTGAGGCATAAAGACACGTCTGGAAGCCTTCTCATTCTACTTGTAGGATGTAAGTCTTGGGAAATAGCACAGAACACAGAATTACTTGAGTCAAAGGATCTCTATAGCTTTGATTACAACAGTAAAATTCTTTGGAAAATTTTAAAGGCCTAACAATTGGAAAAAGGTAAAGTATACTAAGCTATACCAATCAAATTATGTAGCCATTTAAATAAATTTTCAAAGTGCTTAAAATCATGAGGATACAGCTCAAGTAATGGCAAATGGAAGCACCTGGGAAAGATACTGTGTGTGCACAATGAACAATGCTAAATCCACACACCCAGAAAGTATGCAAACCAAAGAGTGAATCTTGCTTTAGGTCATGGTGGTGTTCCAGTTCTTCTGCCTAAATTTCTACAGACAATGCTCACCATCTTTATAGAACTGGAAGCTGAGATGACTTGCATCTATAGCCACCGAGATGGGCCCCACGGTTGCCACTGCCTTCATGAGGGCACTCTCTTGCCCAGGGACGTCCACGAAGCCGGTGTCATTGGCAACAGAGTCCTCGGGCCTGTATCTGCAGGGTCCCACCTTTAAAGGTAAAGGGCAAGAGATCTGGTTACTAACCCACCTCCCGGGAAGCATGAGTTTCAGGCAGCAGGTAGCTTCATGATTTCCAGGTTACGTCTGTGAAATGCTACTGGCTGTTTTGAAAATGAAAAACTAGCTGGTGTCTATTCATTGGGACGCTGTGGGTCTATCTCTCCATAAGAAGTGTTTCACTATGAAGAAAAAGTGCTGTATTTAGAATGGTATGTATGTCTCCATGTAACACAGAAATAAGAACTGTGAACATCCCAAACAGAACTGTGCAAGGCTGATAAATTTTGACGGAAGTTCAACGGTTTACATATATACACTCTACTGTCTAAAATATGAATTCTAAAGTTTTTTTTAAATAAATAAAAATAAAATATCAATTCTAAATATGGCATCTGTTTTCCCTAAGGTGTTCAACTTTCAAAAGAAATAACATAAAGAGCTTTGCTTACCGTTGCTTGATATGGATAGGACTCCTCCGAGTCCAGGCCACCGTTGGACTTCACATACTGGAAAGCATTATCCATGAGGCCACCATTGCAGCCCTCATTGCCTTGAGCCTGAGAGCAGTCCACAAGGTTCTGCTCACTCAGTGAGATAAGTCTGCCAGTTTTCCGGAACATCTGTCCCTCAAGGGCACCAGTTGCACTAAATGCCCAACAAGAACCACAGTGACCCTGAAAACAATATAGAAACTCTCAGTCTACAGAACAAATAGCAAGATTTTGACAACTTTGCCAACAATGTGTAAACTCTTAAAATTAGTGAAACACATATTGTCCCACAGTCTACCACAGCCACGACGCCAACTCCTTTGTGGCTTTAACTCTTGGACAGGGACCTGCTGAGTACTGTCATACCTGGTTCTTCACGGGAGTTACATAGCCTTCTTTTCGCCAATCCACCATTGGGGGGATTTCAGCAACGTAAGGTTCCCGGAACACTCTCCTTTTCTTGCACATCTGGTTTTGATGGCCATTCATCACCTGCGTGAATTCTTCGTTGGTCTTCAAAGAAAAAGAAGTAGAATGTTGTCAAGCAAGGGGTTATTTCAGTATAGTACTGAGTGAGGAGAGGAAGCGCAAGGTAAGCCTCCCAAGCCACACTCACCATGTCACCAAACGCATTCATTGCCAAGGTGAAGCTCTGTCTCCCTAGGTTGTATTCTTGGTTGTGCAGGTCAACCATTTTTTTATTCTTCTCCCACACTGTTCTCCTCCATCCTTCTTCATTCTAGAGGCAAACATAGAACCGACCTATCCTCTTGATTGCTATTGAAAACCAAGTCACCTTCACCAAGTGGGTCTGCAGAAGAGAAACCATGGCCAGGAAAGGTTTCTACTTGTTCTCCAGCACGCATACACCAGGGAGGTTTGCCCAAATTGTGCTCAGTAACGGGTGTCATGCAGTCATTGCCTTGGGAAGAGCCAGCCTCAAGAGCAGTGGTTCTCAACCTTCTGGCCCTTTAAATACAGTTCCTCATGTTGTGACCCAACTATAAAATTATTTTCATTTCTACTTCATTACTGTAATGTTGCTACTGTTATGAATCGTAATGTAAATATCTGATATGCAGGATGGTCTTAGGCGACCTCAGTGAAAGGGTCGTTCGACCGCCATAGGGGTCGCGGCCCACAAGTTGAGAACCGCTGCTCAAGATGCTACTGTCTGCCCTAGCTGGTTTGGCTCAGTGGATAGAGCATAGACCTGGGGAATGAAGGGTCCCAGGTTCAATTCCAGTCAAGGGGTTCATATTCCTAGGTTGCAGGCTCCATCCCCCGTAGGGGATGTGCAGGAGGCAGCCAATCAATGGTTCTCTCTCATCATTGATATTTCTCTCTCTCTCTCCCTTCCTCTCTGAAATTAATAGAAAATATTTTTTTCCTAAATATGTTTTTATTGATGTTTTTACAGAGAGGAAGGGAGAGGGATAGAGTTAGAAAGATTAATGAGAGAAAATCGATCAGTTGCCTCCTGCACGCCCCCTACTGGGGATTGAGCCTGCAACCAAGGTACATGCCCTAGACCAGAATCGAACCCGGAATTAAACCCAGGACCTTTCCGTCCACAGCCCAGTACACAGCCCGACGCTCTATCCACTGAGCCAAACCAGTCAGGACAATAAAATTATATATATATTTTAAAGCTACTTTCTGCTATAAACTCCCAGAAGCCTGGACCATTCTCTGAGGGGTCCCTCTGGGTAATTTCAGATGGTACCAACCGAGCCATATAGCTTTCTGTGTGTTGCCTTCCACCGGTGCCATTGTGCCTCTAAACTTCCATCAAGTTTTGGAGCAGCTGAAGCTACTCCTAAGTAAAGGGCAATCAAGAGGAATGAAGGATTCATGCTTCAAAACCTAGGGAGGGAGAAGAAAGCAGTATCTGATTACACCAATCCTCCTAGAAAGCCATCCTACCTTCTTGAGACGTTGCAGCCACCGGGTGTAAAAAATGAATGTATCCTCCCAAGTATGGATCCCTCCCATGGGCGGTGGAGGGAGGCTAAGCCTGTGGGTGGAGAAAAACAGCCCAGAGACCCCACTCCCGCACCGGCGCGGGGACAGACTCTCCCGACGCTCAGAGCACCGCTGGGGCCGGGCCTGGGGGAGGGGGGGCGCTCCCCGCTCCACACAAGCCCACCCATCGCTGCCACGAGCGCAGGGAGCTCAGCAGACGGAGGTCAGGCTGCCTTGCCCGCCACGCCAGGACCCGGGACGGTGCCTCCTGGAACTCCCGAACCCTCCACCGCAAGGCTGGTTCCCGGGGTGGCCCAGCCGCGTCGGCCCGGCCCGCGACGCTCACCTTCGGGGGCGCAGCCGAGCAGGGGCAGTCAGCACGTGCGCGTCCAGGAGCTCCGACGGCTGGGGCTCCGCGGCAGCGGATTTAAAGCCTCGGGAATTCGGCCCGAGCGGCCCGCCCCACACGGCCTGCCGGCGCCTCGATTGGCTGATGGGGCCTGTGGGCGGGGCCTGCGAGCGCGGAATTCCAGGCACCTGATTAGGTTCCCACCGAATCGCCCCAGGCAGACCCGAGGGACCGAGGTGTGGACGGAGGCGGAGGCGAGAGGGGGGCCCAGGGGCTGTGCTGGGGAGCTCAGCGCCTCCCTGGGAGCCGGGTCACCCATCACCCCGAATTCATGAGCTCAGCACGTGGTTCACGAAAGAAGCGTGTGGGGAGCTCCAGGTGCTTTTTCAGCGTCCCTTGCCTGTCCTGACATCTCCCCGAGGGCTGAGGACCTGACAATCTGGAGACTGATTCCCGCTGATCACACAGTGAAGGCCGGCAGGGTGCCAGAATGCAGAGCCCACGGGCAGATGCGTTATCAGGGTCTCAGGAGGGGTGCAGCTGGGCTGTGGAAGAATCTGGAATGGTAGGCAGCACCCAAATCACTGGCCTCAAGGGAGGGTGTCGGCGGGTTCTCCTATGAAGGCCTGGCATCTTGTAAGGCTCCTTTCCTGCCTTCCCAAGCCTTTCTCAAAACCGACAGAAAGGAGTTATTGACCGAAGAATTTCATTTAACAGAAGGAAGAGGAAAGGCTGAAAGATGACGCTACTTTTACCCCTTCCTTCTGGGTTACGGATTGTCTTCCTCAACGTGCTTTTCCTGAGATTTCGTTTAAGAAATTTCCTTAAATGACATTTACTTCAGTGATTTTTACTTTAACCTGTATTTAGTGTCAGGATTTAAATGAATCTGTGAAAACGTGTTAAGTAAAGAAAATATATTAAGTGTTAATGTACATAATTAAGGAGTCCCTAGAAACACTGTACGTTTTCCTTTTTTATTACATAAACAAACTCATTGTTGAAAATACCTCTTAAAAAACATACATCCTGCCCGTAACCGGTTTGCTCAGTGGATAGAGCGTCGGCCTGCGGACTGAAAGGTCCCAGGTTAGATTCCGGTCAAGGGCATGTACCTTGGTTGCGGGCACATCCCCAGTAGAGGGTGTGCAGGAGGCAACTGATCGATATTTCTCTCTCATCGATATTTCTAACTCTCTATCCCTCTCCTTTCCTCTCTGTAAAAAATCAATACAATATATTTTAAAAATATATATACATCCTTGCCCTTGCCGGTTTGCTCTCAGACTGAAGGGTCCCAGGTTGGATTCCGGTCAAGAGCATGTACCTCAGTTGGAGGCTTGATCCCCAGTCCTTGCCCAGGGCACATGTGGGAGGCAACCAATTGATGTGTCTCTCTCATATCAGTGTTTCTCTGTCTCTCCCCCTCCCTCCCACTCTCTAAAAATCAATGGAAAAATATCCCAGGAGAGGATTAACAACAACAAATATATATATATCATATGTATATCATTACCTCATGTCCCTTTCCACATCACCTTTTTCTATGCATGTTTTAAATTCTTTTGATGAAGATGGAGTCAAGGTCCATGTGAATTTGTACACTAATTTCTATTTAGCATTAAATTGGTAAACCTAAAAGCACAATCAGGTGCATAATGGTTTTTTACTGTGATGATATGTATGTAACAAAATATCTATTTTAACTATTTTTAAGTGTAGAGTTTAGTGGCATTAAGTTCATTCACATTGTTGTCCAGCCATCACCACTGTCCCTGTTCAGAACTTTTCATCTTCCCAAACTGAAAGTCTATACTCATTGAACAATAACTCTGCATTCCTCCCTCCCCCAGCCCCTGGCAACCAACATTCCACTTCCTGTCTCTATAAATATGACTACTGTACTCTATTATTGACAAAAGGAACGTCCAAAACTGTAGAGAACTTCCCTGAGTTTATTTGAACCAAACTGACCACGTATGCCACGCAGCAAGATCTGAAATGCTCCAGAGAGTAACAGTTTGGCAGTTGTTGTTTTTAATCCTCACCTGGGGACATTTTTATTGATTTGAGAAACAGGAAACATCAATTTGAGAAACATCTGTCGTTTGCCTCCCATACATGCCCAGAACCTGGGTATGGACCCTGGGCATGGAACCCACAACCTGGGTATGTACCCTGACCAGAAATGGATCCCACAGCCCTAGGGTGCACTGGCAGGGATAGGATTACAGGACAGTTAAGATTTTGTGCTCTCTTGAGGGTTAATACCCCCTTGGAGAGGTATTGCTTCTGGCATTTCAAAGGTGTGTAACCTAGGTACACGAGAACATGCACAGGGTGGGCTTAAAACCTTTCACCAAAGAAATTATAGGCCTCGGGCATGACTACCCACCTTGATCTGCACCGTTAGGGATTTTTGATCAGATCACCCTTTTTTTCCCCCTTCACACTGGGTACCTCATATAAGTGGGATTACGTAATATTTGTCCTTTTGTGCCTTGCTATTTCATTTAATGTAATATTTTCAAAGTTCATCCATGGTGTAGCATGTGTCAGAATTTTCTTTTCTTAAAGGTGAATTCCATTGTATGAATGTACCATGTTTAGTTTAGAGAAACAAAAATTCATGCCTGAATAGACATGTGAGTTATGTCCACATTTTACTATTTTGAATAATGCTGCTGCAATTGACGGTGTAGTACAAATGTTTGAGGTCCTGTTTACAATTCTGTGTATATGTACATATTAAAAAATAGAATTGCTAGATATGATAATTCTATGTTTAATCTTTTTCTATGTTTTCCTCAGAGGCTGCACCATTTTACATTTCTACCAGCATTGCACGGGGTTGCCATCTGATATGATTTGCAAACATTTTTTTCAAATTCTGTGAGTTGCCTTTGTATTGTACTGGTAATGTCTTCTAATGCACAAATGTTTTTTAATTTCTTTTTTAAAAATATCATTTATTGATTTTTTACAGAGAAGGGAGAGGGATAGAGTTAGAAACATCGATGAGAGAAACATGGATCAACTGCCTCCTGCACACCCCCTACTGGGGATGTACCCTTAACCAAGATACATGCCCTTGACAAAATTGAACCTGGGATCCTTCAGTCCGCAGGCTGTCACTCTATCCACTGAGCCAAACCGGCTAGAGGGCAATGTTTTTTTAATTTCAATGAAGTTTGATTTGTCTATTTTTTCTTTGGTTGCTTGATGTCATATCAAAAAGATATTACTAGGTCCAATGTCAATATCCAGTAAGTCTCTTCCTTTGTGTCCTCATCTAAGTTTTGTAGTTTTAGCTCTTACATTTGGGTCTCTGATGCATTTTGTGTTAATAATTTGCACATGGTATAAAGTAAGGTTACAACTTCATTCTCCTATATGTGGATATCTAATATCAACATTTGTTGAAAAGGCCACCCTTTCCCTATTGAATGGTCCTGGCAACCCCATATCATTTTTAAAAATCAATTTATTAAAATTTTTATTTTAGCTCTGGCCATTTTGGCTTAGTGGATAGAGAATTGGCCTGTGGACTGATGGGTCCCGGGTTCGATTATGGTCTAGGATACATGCTGGGGTTGCAGGCTCGATCTCCAGTGTGGGGCATACAGAAGGCAGGAGATCAATGATTCTCTTTCATCACTGATGTTTCTATCTCTCTCTCTCCCTCTCACTTCCTCTCTGAAATCAATAAAAATATATAGTAAACATTTGTTTTAAGAACTTTGAGGAAGCCCTACCTGGTTTGGCTCAGTGGATAGAGCGTCAGCCTGCGGACTGAAGGTCCCAGGTTCGATTCCAGTGAAGGGCATGTACCTTGGTTGCGGGTACATCCCCAGTAGGGGGTATGCAGGAGGCAGCTGATCGATGTTTCTCTCTCATCAATGTTTCTAACTCTCTATCCTCTCCCTTCCTCTCTGTAAAAAAACCAATAAAATATATTTTAAAAAAAAAGAACTTTGAGGAAATTGAAGCTCTTCTCTCTCAGACACAACTGGAGGCTGGAGCTTTTTAGGTTACACAAATATATTGTATTGTAAATAAAGTGGAGGTTTAAGAAACGCTTTTTATTACACCAAGGAATTCAACACAATCAAGAAGTCTAATATAGGGGTTTAAAGTTGCCCTGGAGCGCAGTGGAGGGTGGGAAAACCTGTGACCCTGTGAACGTCTGCACCTGAGGCAACAGCCTGTGCAGCAGGTGCTGCTCCAAAGAATGGCACCCCCTTCGTTTTTTGGAATGTGATACAAATGCAGTGGAGAAAGCATAGACTCCTTTTATAATAAATGGGCCCCAACTCTAAATTTTTAAAGTTTTTTTATTGATTTGTTAGCGAGAGGGGAAGAGGGAAGGATATATAGAAAAATCAAGGAGAGAACATCAGTAGGCTACCTCCTGCACGCCCCCTACTGGGGATCAAGCCATACCTCAGGCATGTGCCCTGACCAGGAATCCTCCTGTTTCCTGGGTCCATGCTCAACCGCTGAGCCACACTAGCCAGGCCCAAATCTAAAACTTGACCAAGAATCACCTAATGCCAGAGAAATATTGGAGAAGGCCATTTACGCAAAAATTGTAACATTTATTTTCACCAAACCTGTTAAATTATGTATTAAAGACCGCATTTTGTTCTTATCTCTACTCTTCTGTGCCAGTTTCTTTGTTAGATAACTCAGATGAGTGCTATTTATTCAAATGGCCACATTTTATATAAGTGACCAGTCCTTAGCTCTGCCTTTGATAAAATACAGTTGGCAGTTTCCCAATTTTTTTAAAAAATGAAATCTCTGAGAAAGTTTTTGTGTGCATCTGTCTAGAGTTCTTTTGCCCGCTAGAAAAACAGGATATAATTCTCTACCCCATCTCTGGAAGTTTTAAACCATAGGGAAATGAACAAATCTAGTGTGGTGGTATTCAAGATCCTGAAGCCACTTAACACTTCTCCCCAATATAACAGCTCCTTCAATTGGTTTTAAGTCAATGAACCAAGACTTACTTTTATAAAGCATTCTCCGGACAGCTGTCCACTGGTTTTGTGGTGCGGATTCCAGATACAATGGCATGGGTTCAAATACCAAATACACCTCTGAGCACCTGGGTAAAGGGAACAATAGCAGCATCTACCTCCCAGGGTTGGTGGAGGAGGAATAAGAGAATTCACTGAAGTGCTTGAATAGTGTGTGTCCTGTGTAGGCAGCAGTGTAGCTACTGCGTTATTTTTTTAGATATATTTTTATTGATTTCAGAGAGAAAGGGAGGCAAGGGATAGAAACATCCATGGTGAGAGAGAATCATTGATCAGCTGCCTCCTGCACACCCACTACTGAGGATGGAGCTCACAACCAGGGTATGTGCCCTGACCGGGAATTGAACTGTGATCTCCTGGTTCATAGGTCGACACTCAACCACTGAGCAACGCCGGCCGGGCCACTACTGCATTATTTTTAACCAGAGGTAACATTTTATGTAAAGGGTTCACTGGTGCTTATAAAGAATATGGGTGTAAGAAGAGTTTTGGCTTAAGAAACCTTTTGTTAAGTTTCTGTGTGTCTAAAGAAAAGTTGTCCAAACTCCTCTCTTGGTGAGAACAGGGGTAATCCCTCTCAAATATCCCCCTGAGGAGACTGCAGACACCCTGGGACTCATGGCGGCAGGAATACACCATCAGCATCCCAGAAAACCTCAAACCACGAATGAAAGTCCAAGTCCAGGTAAGCCAGCTAAAAGGGACCTTGTGTTTGTAATCAATCTTCTTAGGGGGAAATCTGTGAGATTTGGAAAGGAACAAAATCACTTAGTAGGACTGCATTAGACTTAGGAATCCTACCAGCACCCTTTCTACCTGCCCTCACAACATAGTAAGGAGGACACCTGTTGATTTAGTATGTATTTCTATTCACTGCAGAGTTTTCATCATTGTCATTCTTACCTTTCAGCTGTCTCCCATTTCTCCCTATCACAGCCCAGAGAATAGTGATGAAAGCTGGGGGAGAGAACATTACCTAAAAAACACCTTTTTATTATAAAAATGTGAACAAAAAACGCTCTCCCCATCCCCAAGCCTCAGGCATTGATTAGCCCAGCTCCCTGGGCGTGGCAGGGACGAAGTGCCCAGCACCAAGGTCCCAGGGGGATTAGACGCCCAGGTAGAGAGGCAGCTGCTGAGGTCTGTGTCCCAGGGTGAGTGGCTGGGCCAGCTGCCTAAGGGACAACCTTTTTATTTTATAATATATTTTATTGATTTTTTTACATAGAGGAAGGGAGAGGGATAGAGTTATTAACATTGATGAGAGATAAACATCGATCAGCTGCCTCCCGCACACTCCCTGCTGGGGATGTGCCCGAACCAAGGTACATGCCCTTGACCGGAATCGAACCTGGGACCCTTCAGCCCACAAGCCGACGCTCTATCCACTGAGCCAAACCGGTCAGGTAAGGGGCAACCTTAATGAAACCTCTGCTGACCCGAGACCCTTGTATCCACACAGAGCTTCCTGAAATGATGTAGAAAATATCATCACAACATCACTCACTATATACTGCTGCCCGGAGAGGCTTTTTCTAATTCCCAGGCGCCCCTCACCCCCATCGTGTATACCCTGCAGTGCCTTCCAGCGCAGATAAGCCTGCTGGGAATCCCGTTAAAATGTAACTTCTGAGTCAGCGGGCGTGGGCTAGGGCCCGAGACCCGCACGTTCCCAGGCGCCGCTGGTGCTGCCAGTGTGCGGACTGTACTTCGAGCGGCAGAGCTTCTCCTAGCAGAGCACTCGCGCTTCCTTCCGCAGGGGTCCTTCTCTGCTGCTGTGTCCTCGCAGCCGCTGGCCGGGAAGACCTGGCCGGCAAGCATGAGATTTGACACCGACAGGAAGCTCACTGCCACATGGGATTATCCTCCCCTATGTGACCCTCAAGATGGCCCAGGAGGCCCTCGGTTCTTCGGTCTGCACCGGGAGCTGCATCCGGAGGGTGCGCAGCGCCACCAGCCAGCTGAGCGCCCGGTGCAGAACGCCCCCAGCCCCGACAGAGCACTAGAGTTCCTCCAAGCACAAACTCAGCAGTTTCTGCATCCTCTAATTTTGTCAGTCTTTTTAGCTTCTTCTAGAATTTGGAAGTTAGAATGGTGGGAATGTCGGTCGTGCCAGGAAGAACTGAGCTGGTCTTCAAAGTGATGCTGCATTTTCACGCTTAGGCTCTCACTGTTCAGATGAACAAATACGTCTTCTCATAAGGGGTCCCTGTCCTCTTTTTTGTTCCTCTCTGTTCCCGGCTCAATGAGACCTTGCCCTGGAGGGTCACTCGCCTTTGCATATACAGCAGCTGACATGGTAGGTAAGAACTTTTTAGGGCTTCAGACCACAGTGGTGGTTGCAATTCTCCCCTCTCCCGTGACCCCTTGTGGACATTTTCTATTATGTGCCTTTTAATGAACTGACTTTAAAGATATGTGAAGTTTTCTTTTACTATTTTCAAAATTTCCCCCAGAAAAGTCTTCATCTGTCAGTAAGAGAGCTTTGTTTGGAGGTGGTTTTGGAGAGAGACACAGAACATTTCTAATTTGAATACAATTAAATCTATTTTCAAGGAAAATTCTTTTACTTTGAAATTTAATTCTGTTGTGTGTGTGGCTATAGTTTTGGTATATTTAGAGCAGAGTGAACCTTAGACTGCAGCTTCCCGAAGCCCAGTTGACCTCCAATTTCTCCTGATTTTACAACCAATTACATCAGTGCTATGCAGGTAAAATCCAAGTGTTGAGGAACCAACATGATCTCTGCCCTGTTTGGGAGCAGACACGAATGCAGCAGTAGCAGTCATGTAAGGATGTTGAGCTGATCATAATTTTTTGTTTTGTTAATCCTCACCAGAGGATATTTTTTCCATTGATTTTTTAGAAAGTGGGAGGGGAGAGACACACACAGAGAGAAACATCGATGTGAGAGAGACAAATTGATTGGTTGCCTCCAGAATGTGCCCCGATTGAGCCTGCAACCCAGGTAACGTGTCCTTGACTGGAATGGAACCTGAGACCCTTCAGTCCTCAGGCCAATGCTCTAACCACTGAACTACCAGCTAGGCTGATCATAATTTTTTTTTATGTCCTCTAGTTTATCTGTTCAGTTTCATCGCTGAAGTTTCAGGTCATGTCTTAGTTGCTTCTAGCTACCACAACAAAGTACAGATCAGGCGGCTCAATCATCAAAACTTCATTTTCTTGCTCTAGCTGGTTTGGCTCAGTGGATAGAGAATTAGCCTGTGGACCAAAGGGTCCTGGGTTCGATTCCGGTCGAGGGCACATGCCTGGGTTTTGGGCTCGGTCCCCAGTAGGAGGCATGCAGGAGGCAGCCAATCAATGATTCTCTCTCATCATTGATGTTTCTATCTCTCTCTCCCTCTCCCTTCCTCTTTGAAATCAATAAAAATATATTTTTAAAAAACTTTGTTTTCTCATAGTTCTGGAGGCTAGAAGACCAAGATCAAGGTTCCAGCCAATTAATTTTCTGGTGAGAGATCTCACCCTGGCATGCCGATGGCTACCTCTTCACTGTGTCCTCACATGGCCTTTCCTCAGTGCATACATCCAGAGGGGGAAGGAACTGGCTCTCTGGTATCTCCTCTAATAAGGGCACTAATCTTATTGAATCAAGGCCCCACCAATATGACCTCATTTAACCTTAATTACTTCCATAGGGGTCCCATCTCCAAAGAGGCACACTGGGGCTTTCACGTATGAATTTGCAGTAGGAGGGGACATGAACATTCAGACCATAGCAGAGTACCTTATAGATTACAAGTTAATCTCCTTGTAATAAATTTTAAATCTCAATTTTAGCACTCAGGGGATATGGCCTGGTCATCAGAACACCCAGGATTGAGTCTTATCTTCACCTCTTCCCAGAGGAGAGATAAGACAGGTGTCTCTGAGGTCCTGGGATCTAGCTTGTGTTCATGAATAACAATTACAAAAAAACAAACAAACAAACAAACCCACAAACAAAACAAACCACAAACCCTGTTGTACAAAAACAGCCCGTGACCCTCAAATTAGGACCAGCCCTGTCATAAAGACGCTAAGAACGGCTGAGAAAACAGACCTCCGCCTACTTAGCTCTCCATCATTGAGCATCTGGGAGCTGTCTAGCTCCTGGATTTGGAGGTTACAGGTAACAGATTCTTGTGGTTATGACTTCTGGAATGGGGTTCCCTCACTTCTGGATTCTCCTCTACCCCCAAATACACCTTCTATCCTGTTCTTGGCCAGTGTCACATCCTTGCCCACTCCAAGGCTAAACAAATATCCCCTTTTACTAGTACTTGGTTTCTCAAGAAGGCACCGACCTCTTACTCTCCAAATTACGTGTGCTGCACCTGCCGGTCCCCATCCTCTTTCTCTCTGATTCCCATCTTCTTTGTTCTTCGAGGCTTCTAAAGCCATCACTGCCTGAATCCCTCCCAAGGAAACAAGCCTTCTTTGGTGTGCACAGTGAGTTAACTGACAAATGTATTTAATGCAGCAAATGAACACATGTATCTTTGGCTATGGGACAGCCTTCATGTAGGTGGAGAGTAATCTAGGAGAAGAATATATTAGTCATGACTCTCTTTGTTATGGCGGTAGAAGCACAACTCTGGCTTAAGAGAAATAATAATAATAATAATAATAATAATAATAATAATTAGATTTATAGAACTTGAAAATCAGGGGTGGCCATGGCCACAGGATTGGATCTAGTGGTTCAAACTCAGGTTATCTCCCTAACATTCCCCCTCTCATCTGATCTTCCATTTGCAATGGCTTCATTCTTCTGGGCCACTCCAGCTGCCAGGGGACATGGCCACCAGCAGTTCTAGGATAACAGTTAATGATTTGTGACCTTAGAGATTTGTCTCCCAGTATTTCCTAGTCTAAAAATATGGGAGTTTCCTAGTCACTTAAATGAAGAACCTTATTTTGGCAGTTTCCCTTCCAGGGTTACGTTAGGACAGTGTGGTTACCCTGCAGGACTATATAGGAACAACGTAGAGTTACTTTTCCCCCCTGTTAATCCTCACCCAAGAATACTTTTCCATCAACTTTTAGAGAGAGTGGAAGGGAGGGAAAGAGACAGAGAGTGAAAAACATAGATATGAAAGAGACACATCGATTGGTTGCCTCCTGCACATGCACAGGGCCAAGGATCTCTAGCCTGCAACCGAGGTACGTGCCCTTGGCCTTCAGTCTGAGGGCCTACGCTCTCTCCACCGAGCCAAACCAGCCAGGGCTAGAGTTACTTCTTGAAAACAGTAACGAAGGTTCCACTAGCTGCCTATTTTTAACGGTTTCAATAATTTGCATCCCAAGTTCTAAGGCCTACATATTAAATACAGATTTAATGAAATGAATAGTTTTATTACACAGTGTAATGAAAGTTACTGGTATGATCCTGAAAATAATATTCCAATTTGGTTCTGGTTGTCTAGTCAGCATCAGAGCTGTAACCTCCACTGTGCTTCTACAGGATGTTTACGATGTCCCATGAATAACAGGGTTCTAGCCGGCTGGTGTGGCTCAATGGTTGAGCATTGACCTATGAACCAGGAGGTCACAGTATGATTCCCAGTTAGGGCATGTGCCCAGGTGGCACACTCAATCCCCAGTACGAGGCAAGCCAATCGATGATTCTCTCTCATCATTGATGTTTCTATATCTCTTTCCCTCTCCCTTCCTCTTTCTGAAATCAATAAAAACACTTTTTTTTTTTTTAAAGGCAAAGACCTTGTATGCATAACCCATGGACACAGACAGTGGGGTGGTGAGGGCCTGGGGCGGGGGAGGCTGAAGGGAGTTGATGGGGGGATAAAGGGGACATTTGTAATACTGTCAATAATAAAGATTTTTTAAAAAAAGTGTACCAGGGTCAGACCCTGGTTGGGTAGCTCAGCTGGTTAGAGCTTCTGCTTAATATGCCAGGGTTGCAGGTTCGATCCCCAGTCAGGGCACATACAAGAAGCAACCAATGAATGCATGAATAAGTGGAATAACAAATCAATGTTTTTCTCTCCCTTCCTCTCTCTGTGCCTTCCTCTATCTCTAAAATCAGTATTTTTTTAAATTAAAAAAATAAATGAATAAAAGGGTTCCAGGGGCCAAAACCGGTTTGGCTCAGTGGATGGAGCGTCGGCCTGCGGACTGAAGGGTCCCGGGTTCGATTCCGGTCAGGGGCATGTGCCTGGGTTGCGGGCATATCCCCAGTAGGAGATGTGCAGGAGGCAGCTGATCGATGTTTCTCTCTCATTGATGTTTCTAACTCTCTGTCTCTCTCCCTTCCTCTCTGTAAAAAATCAATAAAATATATTTAAAAAAAAAAAAAAGGGTTCCAGGGTCAGTGTACTTGGGAACTACTGGATTAAATGAGTCTTATTACCACAGAACTGACGCAGTGACACACAATCACACATCGGAGGGGAGAGGTGGCAACATATAAACAGAGACCTGCCTGACCACAGAGCGCTTGCTTTCTTTGGAGCAGCTCACAGCACCTGTGCTCCACAGGACACACTTGAGGAAATGCTGATGGTCTGATTATTTGCTTTTTAAATTCAAATATTATCAGATTTAAGGGCGAGGATCAAAATTCACTGACCTGTTGTACAAGCAGGTATTTGCTTGAAGGTGACTTTTCATTTTAGGTGAAAATATTGCAATGTCGGCACTGACAGGGACCACAGATAATAAGATCTGAGATTGTAAAATGAATTGTATAATAAACCACCTGAGGATTCTAATACCGTAATTTTGTGAACTAATATCTAGGCCCGTTGGCAATCTGGTCTCTGACCCTGCGTGAGTAACTGGGCCATTTTCCAGTTTAACCTGTCTACCTGACCAACTGCATTCCCTGCATTGTCTATGCCACCACAAGACTTGCTTTATCAGTTTACTTTATAGACTCCAAGGGCAATTGAGGCACTGGCCATATCTTGTGACTCTACCTGCTGATCATGAGTCAACTGAAACTACCCATTCATCTTATCTCACAACCCCACTTGCTGAGACCACTGGGCCAGTAGACCCTGGAGAGTCCAGTTGCCCTGCCAATCAGAAAATGGATGATATAAGTTTATGGTCTTGTTTACCTAGCAACCCTCCCTTTGATTCTTGTTTTTAAAACCCTTGCCTATTCTTCCCACCTTAGAGAGTGTCTCTGGTTCATGCTGAAGGCTATGTTCTCTGATGTGCAAATCATGTAAGAATCAAACTCTCTTAACTCCTGTGGACTTTCAAGTCCTGAGGAACTTGAAGAAATACACATAGTTGGACACCCTGCCAGGATGTTCTAATGAGGGCTGGGCACATGCCCATGAGAAAGACTCCCATGGTTCTGAAATGCAGCCTCTGATCCAGAAATCCAATGACCAGTATTGGGACATCAGTCAAGAGTTTTCTTTCTTAAAATCTTACGTACTGGTTTCTTTCATTCAATGAATATTAACCAAGTGCCTTCTCTGTTCCAGGCTCTATGCCTGGCAATGGCTTGACTCCATGCTAAAATCAAACAGGAAAGTTGTTCTTGTTTCAGCTTTAGTTTGTCTTCTGTTGGCGGAAGAGAAAAGAGACTATTCACCTTCATCTAGAAAGACTATTAAAAAAAAAAAAGACATATATATATATATATATATATGTATATATATATATATATATATATATATATATTTCAGAGAGGAAGGGAGTGGAAGAGAAACATTAATGATGAGAATCATTGATTGGCAGCCTTCTGCACACCACCTAATGGGGATCAAGCCTGCAACCCAGCATGTGCCCTTGACCGGAATTGAACTGGATCCTTCAGTCCACAGGCCAATGCTCTACCCACTGAGCCAAACCATCCAGGGCTAGAAAGACCCTTTGGAATCTTGAAAGAATTATTCTCAAACAGATTTCTAGCATATGTTTTATATGTCCTATTGGAGTTCTTGAACAGCAGCATCCAAAAAGGCAATTCTATAGTAAAAGAGATACTTGTGAGATTGTGGTTTATAATAATATGTATATTTGTACATTTGGTCTACACACACACACACACACACACACACACACACACACACACACACCTTCTGGCAGAGTTCCTAAAACACTTGAACAAAGATGTCTCTTATTATGTTAATGAGATGATTTTTGGAACACCAACATGAATTACAACTAATCTGAATCTGTTTTAGGAAGAGCTTAAATTACTACAGAGCCTACCCTGAATTAAATACAAAATACCCTGGCCTGGATAGAAACAGCAAGACAGTTGTCTCCATGTCTGAAAAACCTCAAGCTAAGCTCTGGAGCAACAGCAAATCTTGTTAAGTGGCAGGAGTGCCATTTGGATATGCACTCTGATTTTTTAAATAGAAAGAAGAGCCAAATTAAACTGCTCATCAGTATCAGCCAAGGGAGCTAATTGAGAACAGAGTCCTGAAGTGTTGACCATCAACTATTACTGGGAAATGGCTTGGGATGACCAATGAAAGGGAACAGTGGCACAAGTTATGAAAATAATAGGGCAAGATGTACAATAAACTAAAGAAGAGAAATCAACTTTTCAAGAAATGCTGTATCATTTACATGCCCCATTACTAACAGTTGCCTACTATAGAATTTTAAGGTTACATGCCATATATTGCTACATAGAGAACATGATTATATGTAACCATCATCAATGTACATGTGTGTGTGTGTGTGTTGAACCCTTGGAATTATCAACATTTAAGGAACTAGCAAAGGGGAACCAATTGAAAAGAGTGGGATAGAACTAGAAAAGACAGAAGCCAAGAAAGAGTTCCAAGAAAGGAATACTCAACAAGGCCCAAAGCAGCAAAGAGTTCAGAGAGAAGTACTAAGAAGTGGCCAATAAATTTGGCAACCAGAGTCTCTAGTGACCTTGACAAGAACAATTTCAGTAGATTGTTAAAGGCAAAAGCTGGTTTACAGTAGGTTAAGGAAAGAAAGGGAAGTATGGAAAACATTCCATCCATTCATTTATTTATTCTAATGTATACTGAGTGGCTACTGGGTATACACTGACAGTTGGTTCCAAAGGGAAGAATAGAAAGAGAACAAGGTGAGGCTTTAAAATTTGTCCCAAGTACTTAGAGCTCTATGGCCTAGGAATCATTGAGGGTCTGATTCACTCCTATGTGCTTTACGTATATGATATCATACAAACTGTTGAAAACTATGAACAGCAGGTGAGTAAAGTGATAAATATTTAGTACAGTACAAGCCTTAGGTAAATATCTTCATGTGGTACAAGCGATCTGCCTACTAGGGATAATTTCTTCTTCACTCACGATCACCCATTCGCTGCAGTCGAAGCTTGTGGTCCTGAGGTCATTTGGACATTTCTGCAGGATCAAATGGTAGTTTCTCAAAATGAAAGTCCCTCCACTTTGCATACAGTCTCTGCTCTCCAGTTGCAATATCCTCCACCACAAAACTTTCAATTTTTATGATTGGGATCTCAAATGTCTTATACTTCACTTGGATGCCCCAGTCGTGGCTGCAGTTCTGTCTGGCACAGAATACCTTTGCTTTCTTCTCAAAAATCCCCACACTCTTTGGTCTGGGGTGTGCCTTAGTCACGAAGCACTCCTTGAAAGCATCTCCAACCACAGTGTAATGGCATTCCTATGGATAAAGGGATCAAACATAAAATAATAATAAAAAAAAGAACATTAGAACCAGTTCAGTGATAGAGGTTCGCTGTTATTATTTCACACATTGATAATTATAGCATATTTATAATTTTGTGTCCTCATTATTTTTCCGCTTTACCATTAGTTTATAAGGAGTTTTTCATTATTCTATATAAATTTCATAATCATTTTGTTTAATAAACCTGACTTTGGAATAATTTTAGATTAACAGATAAGTTACAAATGTAGTCCAGAGAATTCCTGAATTCACCTTTCCTGAATGCTAACTAACATCTTTTTTTTTTTAAATTAAATCTTTATTGTTCAGATTATTACATTTGTTCCTCTTTTTTCCCCCCATAACTCCCCTCCTCCCAGTTCCCGCCCCACCCTCCGCCCTCACTCCCCACCCACTGTCCTCATCCATAGGTGCACGATTTTTGTCCAGTCTCTTCCCGCATCTCCCATACCCTTTTCCCCCCTAAGAATAGTCAGTCCATTCCCTTTCTATGTCCCTGATTCTATTATGATCACCAGATTATTTATTCACTTGATTCTTAGATTCACTTGTTGATAGATGCATATTTGTTGTTCATAATTTGTATATTTACCTTTTTTTTCTTCTTCCTCTTCTTAAAGGATACCTTTCAGCATTTCATATAATACTGGTTTGGTGGTGATGAACTCCTTTAGCTTTTCCTTATCTGTGAAGCTCTTTATCTGACCTTCAGTTCTGAATGATAGCTTTGCTGGATAAAGTAATCTTGGTTGTAGTTTCTTGGTATTCATCACTTTGAATATTTCTTGCCATTCCCTTCTGGCCTGCAAAGTTTCTGTTGAGAAATCAGCTGACAGTCGTATTCCCTTGTAGGTAACTGAGTTTCCTTCTCTTGCTGCTTTTAAGATTCTCTCTTTGTCTTTTGTTCTTGGCATTTTAATTATGATGTGTCTTGGTGTGGTCCTCTTTGGATTCCTTTTGTTTGGGGTTCTCTGTGCTTCCTGGACCTGTAAGTCTATTTCTTTCACCAGGTGGGGGAAGTTTTCTGTCATTATTTCCTCAAATAGGTTTTCAATATCTTGCTCTCTCTCATCTTCTGGCACCCCTATAATTCTGATGTTGGTACGCTTGAAGTTGTCCCAGAGGCTCTTTACACTATCTTCGTATTTTCAGATTCTTTTTTCATTTTGCTTTTCTGGTTGGGTTTTTTTTTTTTGCTTCTTCGCATTTCAAATCTTTGCCTTGATTCTTGCGCTCCTCTGGTCTGCTGTTGGGAGTCTGTATAATATTCATTATTTCAGTCCGTGTATGCTTAATTTCTAGTTGGTTCTTTATCATAACATTGAGGGTCTCATTAGATTTCTTGAGGATCTCACTACATTTATCAGCGGCTTCTAGACAGTTCTTAAGAGACCTTAAAAGTGTGGTTCTGAACTCAATATCCTCCATTGACAGTTTTGTCCTGTTTCTTTGTCTCCGCATTTTTTATGCTTTCTTGGTGCACCCCCTGGTGGTCTTTGTGCGCAGTCTTGTTGTAGTTAAGCCTTGATTGTTGTCGGCAATACCGGGGGTGATTTGACCTCCAGGCTAACTGGCTATGAGAGTCCGCTGTGTCTGCAGTGGGAGGGCTTCTGTGCTGGATCTCTAGGGCGGTGCTAATCTAGCCTTTGCCTGAGGCTATCTGGCAAACGGCTCTGCGCAGGGCTTGGGCAGGGCGGGTCCCCGAGGATCTACAGGGCGGGCCAGAGCGAGCAGTTATGGCTGCTCTCAGTTCCGTCCCTAGGGGCTCTGCCTCACAGAGTCCCAGCAACCGCTGCAAACCTCGGAGAGAAAGCTGCCTTTGAGTTCTGACCGAAGCCAGACAGTCCCGCTTCTCCCGTTTAAGTCTGGGTCCTTAGAGACTCACCTGGATCTAGAGCTCAGAGTCTGAAACTCCCTCCCGATTGAAAACAACAACCGCGCCCTCTGCCTCCAGCCCGCTCCGCGTGCACTCCGCACCTTAGCATTTCACTTTAGCACTGCGCCTCCTCTGAGTCTGGGTATGATATTCTCTTTCCTCCTAGTTGTAGAATTTCCACTCAGCTAGCCTTCCTGTGGTTCTGGATGATGTCAGTTCCGTCTTTTAGTTGTTTTTTGAAGTGGTTGTTCGAGGCAGCAATCTCCGGCGTTAACCTATGCCGCCATCTTGGTTTCTCCACTAACATCTTACATAACATAATATCAGCAAATTACAATTCACTATAGATTTTACCTTTTTCCTAGTAAAACCTTTTATCTGTTCTAAGATTTAATCCAGGGAGCCACACTGAATTTAGCATATCCATATTTCTAATGGCTACATAATATTTAATTAAGTGGCTGTGCAGCAATTTTTAAAATGATTTCTTTATTGTTAAAATTAAGGTGTTGTGCGTGTGTGTTTTTAACTTTTTAGCTTTTGTAAAATACATGGACCATGACATTAGTTATAAAGAGAGTATGGCATTCTTATAAATATCTCACCAGTAGTGAGTAAGCTTTAATTAGTGCTAAAAAATGACCCAGTATTCTTTGGAAAAGGCTGCTCACCTCTATCACTCTTATATCTGCTGTATGACAAGCAAAGGCTTTGCACTTTCTGCAGAGCAGTTTTTTATTTTTCTTATCAAGTGCAGGTTGTGGTTTTCCTTGACTATCCCTGATGAATTTTTCATGAATCTGGATCTGGTGAATCTACATGAGAAAAAAGAAATACCTCATAAATGTAATTAAAGTATATCTACATAGATCATTCATTTTGCATACATTTCCATGAACATGTTGTACCTGGTGACTTTGTAAAAATCCCATAGGTAATTTTATTGATTCTCCTAACTCTTTGTTAGTCAATGTTTAACTGTGGCCTCCAATTAGTCTTTTAATTTCCTCATCAAAGTTGCCAATAGAGCACTAAAGATGTCCATAAAATAGTCATATGAACCATGTTTTCTACTTTAGTAGCCGGCAAAACTTAAAATGTCCTTCACAAATAAATATATGATACACATGGACTGTTTCAGACATATTTACACCCACTTCCAAGGCATAAACCCAACTGAATGAAACAGCAGGCAGAAGAGCCCTCACCATCCAAATTGGTTTTCTCCTCTTTCCTCTTCCAACCACAGAAAGCACTGTCAAATTACAGTAAAGTTAAGTGTATGTATGGTATGACTGCATTATATTTTAAAATTTAGGCTGTGGCTAAGTACAACTTATGTTTATTATTTTTTTTAAATATATTTTATTGATTTTTTTACAGAGAGGAAGGGAGAGGGATAGAGAACCAGAAACATCAATGAGAGAGAAACATTGATCAGCTGCCTCCTGCACGCGCCCCACTGGGGATGTGCCCGCAACCAAGGTACATGCCCTTGACCGGAATCAAACCCGGGACCCTTGAGTCTGCAGGCCAACGCTCTATCCACTGAGCCAAACCAGTTCTGGCTATTTTTTTAAATTTTTAAAAATATATTTTTATTGGTTTCAGAGAGGAAGGGAGAGGGAGAGATAGAAACATCAATGGTGAGAGATAATCATTGATTAGCTGCCTCTTGCATGCCCCTTACTGGGGATCAAGCCTGCAACCTGGGCATGTGCCCATGGTTGGAATTGAACCTGGGATCCTTCAGTCCGCAGGCTAATGCTCTATCCACTGAGCCAAACTGGCTAGGGCCATGTTTATTTAAAATAAACATAAGGAGTTCAGCTGGCATGGCTCAGTGGTTAAGTTTCAACCTAGAACCCAGAGGTCATGGTTTAATTCCCGGTCAGGGAACATTCCCAAGTTGCAGGCCCGATCCGCAACGTGGGGCATGCAGAAGGCAGCCTATCAGTGATTCTCTCTCATCACTGATGTTTCTATCTCTCCCTCTCCCTTCCTTTCTGAAGTCAATAAAAATATTTTAAAAATAAATAAATAAAATAAACATAAGGAGATTTAGATTTAAAATCTAAAGGGTGAAGAGAGGAAGGCAGACTAGCTAGGAACCTTGGGACCCTATGATAGTAAGTTCCCTGTTTGTTTGTTGTTGTTTTTCACCTCATATATCCTAGGCTGGAGCTGAAGAAACTGGCAACCAGAAATACCTATGTGCACAGGTAAAAAAAGTTTCAACAGCCAGACCAGCGTGGCTCAGTTGTTGAACATCAACCTATGAACCAGGAAGTCACGGTTCGATTCCCGGTCAGGGCACATGCCTCGGTTGTGGGCTCAATCCCCAGTGGAGGTGTGCAGGAGGCAGCCGATGAAGAGTCTCTCTCATCATTGATGTTTCTGTCTCTCTCTCCTTCTCTCTTCTCTCTGAAATCAATAAAAATATATGTCTTTTAAAAGTCTCAACAAAAGCTTATTCTCTCAAGCCAAAAGGCCAGGAAAGGGGCAGCCTAGAAAGACAGAAAACTTTTAGCCAAGAAATATTCTACTCCAGCCAAATACCAAAGAATAAAACAAAACAAATAAAAAAACTGTGACCCAATTTCCACCCATGGCAGCAAAGGCTGAGTGGGGAACCTAGATTTCCACTTTGTGGGGCTGTAATGAAATGCCCCAGCCCACTCACCTGGTGGTGTCAGAGAAGGCCAAGTAGGGAGCTAGGACTTTCACCCCTGCTTAATGGTAGCCGCCCCTCCCCCTTGCCTATGGTGTCACTGGAGACCATGTGGGGAGCAAGAACTCCCACCTCCACCCAGCAGTAACAAGAAGCCTCCCCCTCATTGGTATCAACAGAAGCTGAGTAGGGAACTGTAGAGAGCGCCTGGGAAGGCGCATGAGCTGATTGTTGCCTGAGTCCAGTGGTGTCAGCAGAGCCACATCCTGGAAATATACCTTGCCAGAGGCAGGTATGTTGTCAGCCTGACCTTTAGCTCAGGTGCCAGGGGGTGGGTTTCATTATCTAAGTTTAGCCAGGGCCAGGAACAGGTGCAATTATCCGGGCTCAGCCAGGAATGACAATTACAAAGAAGCCAAAAGAATGAAGAATTGCAGCTTGATCTTTAACCATGACTTCACATAATTTCCTTTGTCTTAAACTCTAGTAAAACTTCCTGGTATCATGCTGTATATAATAAACGCGTTGCTCTAGCTCTGGGTCACTGTCTCTCAATCTGAGGGCAGCGTCCCACCTGGCCCCAGCTTTACTTAAAGTCTTTGTGTCTGTTTCTTTTTTTCCGTTTCTCAATCCCCAGCCGCCCCTACTCAGGACTCGTTCGCTCTCTAGACGTGCTGGTCGAGGCCCAAGAGAGAAAACTTATAGGGAACCTGAACTTCTATTTCCACCTAGCAGTGATGAGATAATGTCCCTGTCTACTCTGCCAGAAAGGTGCCAGAAAAAGCCAGCTAACACAGAAGGTTAAATAAGATCCCAAATCTCTTAATATAATATGAAAATGTCTGGGTTTCAATAAAAAAATCACTCTTCATACCAAAAAACAGAAAAATCTCAAACTGAATGAAAAAAAAGTTAATCAATGGATACCACCACTAGAAGACAGAAGTTACCGGAGAAAGATTTTAAAGCAGCCACGATAAAAATGCTTCAGTGAGTACTCAGAAACACTCTTGAAACATGAGCAACTATAAAGGCTCAACGAAGAAATGGAAGTCATAAAAATCCAAATGGATGTATTAGAATTGAAAGATGTAATAACCAAAATAAAAAGCTCAGTGAATGGGCTCAACAGCAAAATAGAGGAGACAAAGGAAAGAATCAGTGAACTGGAACATAAAATGATAGAAATTACTCAATTGGAACAACAGAAATAATATAGAGCACGAAAAAAAATAAATAAATAAACAGAGCCCCAGGGACCTTTAGGAGAGTCCTGGAAGGAGAGGAGAAAGAGAGCAGAGCTAAAAAGTATTGGAAGAAATAATGGCTGAATACTCCCCAAATTGAACATAACATAATATAAACTTACAGATTCAAAAAGCTGAACAAAAACCAAACATGATAAATCCAAAGAAATCCATACCAAAGCACATTATAATTAAAGTTCTGAAGACTAAAGACATAGAAAAAAAATCTTAAAAGTAGCCTGAAAAAAGTGACACCTTACTTATAGAAGAAAAACACTCTGAATGACAGCAGATTCCTCATCAGAGACCATGAAGGCCAGTATGTTCTTCAAAAATAAAGGGGAGCTCTAGCTGGTTTGGCTCAGTGGATAGAGCATCAACCTGCTGACTGAAGGGTCCCAGGCTCGATTCTGGTCAAGGGCACATGCTCAGGTTGCGGGTTCAATCTCCAGTGGTGGTAGGGGGGAAGGCGCGGGCAGGAGGCAGCCGATCAATGATTCTCTGTCATCACTGATGGTTCTATCTCTCTCTCCTTCTCCTGAAATAAATAAGAATTAAAAATTAAATAAAAATAAAGGGGAAATCAAGACGATCTGAGATGAACAGAAACTAAGAAAATTTGTTTACCAGTGGAATTTCCCTAAAAAAAAAAAAAAAGGCAAAAGGAAGTTCTCTAAACAGAAGGAAATGATAAAAGAAGGAGTCTTAGGACATCATAAAGAAAGAACATGGTAATTTCCACAATATCAGCTATAAAATCAAGCATCCAATTTTTAAAAATGCACTTATATCTAATTATATTCTGTTATATACTAAAATTCAGTTAAATACTAATAATCCCAAATATTTTAAATGTTACTATGGGCAATAAATCCCAGTAAGTTAAAACTATTACTGCTATACTTAAACTCAACAGGTAAAGAGGCTCAACCAATATCACAAATTAAGTTTATAGCTCACTGCCTCTCCCTTCCACCCGTTGTAGAAGAAGCTTAATTCCATGCACTAAGGTGGAAAAAAGCAAAACCATAAAACCCTGATTGTGTGCTGTCCTGGGTACACATCATGTTGGAAGTTCTTTTTGACATTTTATTCTCTACTCCATGAGGAAGAAAAGTGGGCTTCTCATTTTATTTTCAAACTAGCAACTGTGAAAAATGCCCTTTATACCTTATTTCTCCAGAATTAAACACTCCCAAATCCTGAAGCTTCCCCTCATGGAAATCAGTTCTTGGATACCTCTGGACCATCTACATGTTAAAATGGCTGCAGAGTCACCAGAGATTCCCTGGGGACCACCGTGCTCTAAGGGAGGTCGGCCGCATGCAGACAATGGACAAGGTAACTGTGGGGCCAAGCTTACAGTCTCCATCTCCATCTACTTGGTGTCGCCCGAAAGAGTTTCTTCCCTCTCTTCTGCAGGGTTTCTTCCTCCCACTAAAGCCAATATGCAGGGACCAGGGTGCTCAGATCCCAAGCCCTTATCAAAACAACACAAAATCTGTAATACTGTCAACAATAAAATAAAATAAAAAACAACACAGAAAGGGGCCTCACCTCAAGAAACATAATTCCTTTTAGTTTTAAGAATGTAAGGTTGTTCCTACCTTGTTATACTTCCACTAAGCCCCTGAAAGGAAAGCCTTCCTCTACGCTAGGATGGGGTGATGCCAAGACTCCACGCTCCTAGCTGCCACATGATGACTATCAGCTACATTTGTTCCGAATTCCCTCTCAATCTTTACCCTCTCTGCCCATTTGCATTCTATGGGTGTTAGGCGGATCCCAAATGCTATGCAATAGCCCAGTTCGACAGATATGTTGCCCGTTTTCTCCTTACTCCACTGCCTGACCTGATGTTCTGGCTACAAAAGAATGCTCATGCCTGGTCCAGCCTTCATCTTCCTTATTAGACTTTTACTCTACTGTTTCTGCCACATATGAATCTAATAAGCAGCTTGTCACCTGTGGGGGGGATAAAAATTATTTCATATTAAAGCTAATATGGTTTTAAGGCCTTTATTGGCAACATCCTTATGTCCTACATAGGTGGCTCAGTTAAAAACCCCTATCTCTCAGTAAAATTATGGGGAAAAAATTAAGAGAAACTAAGGAATTTCCCTGCAATTCTTCCTGAAAATATGGAAGAGGGGTTTTTAAAATATCTTGGTTTCCAAACTTTAGGAATAAATGTTTATTAAAAATGAGTAAACACCAACATAAAATTGTATTTTTGTCCTAAAATAAGTGTTAATTTGCTTTAATCACTGATTCTCAGTACTTTTTGAGCATAGAGATTATGACTTTTTAAAAATTGTGGCCACTGTGCAGTTGGTCTACTGAAGTGGAAGGTTCATCTTTCTGAAGTTACAGTATGCCTTTCACCTGTGTCCAGTGACTCATTTTTTAGCACTTATTCTATACTAGGCACTGTGGTAAGTAATGCATACATTTTATTTTAGCCCCAAAACTACTGTGAGTTTAATACTTTACAAATTTCCCCAACTTTACAAATGAGGAAACTGATGATTTTAAAAACAGAGTAATGACCTGAGGCTATACATCTTGTAAGTGGCAGAACTGGAACCGGAACCGCTGACTCTAACGTGAAAGCTCCCCCCGGCCCGGCAGCGCTCGATGCTTCCCGAAGTTCTGAGGTGAAAATCTCTGCAGAGTCTGGAGAAAGTCTGAGTGTGCATGTGCATGTGTGTCTATTTTCCCTCATCTGGTTCCATGCTTCTGAGTTATAAAGGAAATGACAATAAAATGAAAGTTACTACCAAGAGGCTGAACTGAACGGGTGATCCACTCCAAAGTATACATTATTATCCACCTCTACAATTAGGCACCCAACACTTGCACAGGGCAATGGGAGCTTTTCTCTGGGGACTCCAGATGTTGGAAAGAGATCTGAGAAAAAGACCAAGAAAGACTATGTCTTGCAGTGTTAGGTTATTGTCCTCAAGATAAACTCAAAGGAAGAACGATTCTAGCTCAGTTTGCCTTTTAGATTTAAAAGCACAACTTCGGGCATCAGCATTAATAAAACATATTTTAATCTCATTGAGACTTAAAAGCAGAATAAACTAGATGTTCACTGCAGGACAAATTTTGACGATTAAACTTATTGTTGTAATGCAACACTCAGCCATCTGATAAAAGGTACCAACCTTGCTCACCTTCTCTATCTGTTACTTATGGCCAGATTCTGAAAGAGTAGCACAGATGAAAAGACTTACCTTTTTTTTAAATACTGTTTCATCCCATGCCTGGAGGCTTAGAATGGAGTCATTCATCATTTTTTCTTTGTATATGTTTATTTTTTCTTTTTCAATTACATCATCATTACTAGTCAGAAGAAAGCATTTGCTACCTCTTGCTCTTCCTCTGCCTGTCAAAAAGAAATATTTCATTTGGTGCCTCTGATTTAAAGCTCTGATAAATCTGAGCATAGGTAAGCTAGGGGGAAAGGGTATTCCTAAAATGCAACTCTGGTTCACTGAATCCCGCTTTCCAGGGAAGCTGGGCCGTCAGAGCACAGACCGAGAGGCGGGTGTGCACCAGCCCGTTAGGCCCGCAGGTGAACTGGGAGCCCGCCGCACACTGGCTTCCTCGCAGTCTCCATGCTGCAGTGTGATCAGACAGCCACACTGTCAGAAACACTGCTTGACAGAGAGTCCAACATGAACCCTCAGGATGACACTGTGAGGGCTCTAAGGTGAATAATAACAGGTCCTCCCTCAGGAGCCTTCTAGGAAATGGGGAAATAAGCTATGTTCACAACCACAAGAATATAGGTGGAAAATAAGAAGTGCTGAAAGACATAGAGTTACGGATGTTCAAAAGAGAGATGACTGACAGCTGGGGGAACTTGGGACAGGTGATAGGGAGGTGGGGGAAGAGGTAAAACGATCATCAGTAGCAGTACATGAGCAATTCCTCCAACAAGGAGAAAATGATGAAGTCAGGTTGGCTGAAGTGAATCATGAATAAAGGGGGAGAACTGGAAAGATAAATGGGTGCTCGATTTGAAAATTCTGTAACGTCAAGCTTGGCTGGTGTGGCTAAGTGGTTGAGTGTCGACCTATGAACCAGGAGGTCACAGTTTGATTTCAAGTCAGGGGGCTCCATCCCCAGTGGGGGTGTGCAGGAGGAAGCCGATCATTGATTCTCTCTCATCATTGATGTTTCTATCTCTCTCTCCCTTCTCTGAAATAAAAAAATATATATATATTTAAAAAAACACAATTCTGTAACATCAAAAAATTGGGGAACCCCTGCAGTTTCTATACAGGGAAGTGACACGTTCAGAGCTTTTTCCAGGAAAGGTAATGTGGCAGCTGCGGTTACAGAAATTGAAAAAGGAAGAGAGACTAGTTAGGAGACTCTGGTGCAAGTGGGACAGAGAGCTCCTTGGACCCAGCGGGCCCAGCGGCACCACATGCACAGCCAGGAGAGGTGTGCATGCCGACTGCCAAAGCCCCAAACCAACGGGAATTATCCTAAACACATGTCAATCAGTGTTGACCAAGTACACAGTTTTCATTGTGAACAAGAATTAAAATAGTGGACAAAACCATAGCCACCTAATCCTCACCCAGTAAGTCACCTTTCGGGCAGTGATACCAGAGTCCACTGTGCCACTGGCCACACACACAAGCAGGACTCGGTAAAGGAGAAAGGCCGGAACGACGGGGACACTCACAAGTCAGACAAATCGGCTGACATTTAAAACAGCACCAAAGCTTCTCACCTCTGGTTTGGATCATTTTGATGACATTGCCCACGTACTCGTACAGGATGACCAGATTGCACTGCGCAATGTCGATGCCTTCATCAGCAACTGAGGTGGCGATCAGAATCTTCTTATCGCCACTGGCTCGAAATGCATCCAGTACACACTTCTGTGCTGGGAGGGTCATTCCTGTGCCAGAGTCAGAGGGCATTACAACTCACCAAAGAGGGAAATTTACCCTTGAAGAAAAGCAGCTATTAACTATGGAATGCTTACTGCATGCCAGGGACTATGATAAGTGCTTTGTATTCATGATCTCTCAACAACCCCAGGCTGTAGGGCCTATCCTATCATCGCTAGAGAGAGCACATGTAGGGTGGTGCAACTTGGACTCTGCCACAACACTGCCTGAGTTCAAATTCCAGTGGCGGCATTTACCAGCTGTGTGGCTTTAGTTGTGTTGTCTCAAAACAAATATTGATTAAAAAAATATATTAACTAATCGTAATACCTTTGCAAGTGTACAGGAGTTTACAGCTGACAAAACATTTTCATCTACTTACTCACGGGAACCTCACAAAGCTCTCTTAGGTTGGCGTGGCAAGTGTCACCATTCCCCTTCACAGATGAGGACCTTGAGGCTTTTGGAAATATGATAACTGACAGGCTACCTTGCAGCAGAACCTGGCCTTGAATTTTTAAGTCTAGGATCCTAAGAGTGAGCAGTTCTCAGCCACTGATATAATGAGAGGAGAAAGAACTTCAGTGACCCCCACTTTAGAGTTAATAGAATTTATAAAAGTTCCATTTCTTTCCTAGTATATCGGCTGTCAAAATCTTGAGATATACTTTGTGAAGGACAAAACTGTCAGGGCCAGCCTGACAGGGTTGAGCCGGGCTGAGGCAGGGAGGTGGGAATTGAGAAAAGAAAGAGACAGGAAAGCGGGGTCAGGAGGACCCCAGTTCTCTTGATGAACTGAAGTGAAGTTTATTAGCTATACAATCCTATTTATACACAACACACTGAATCAGAGGTCTGTCAAGAGGAATGTATTCTTTGTTCCTCTTAATCTCTAAGGGAGAGATACAGCAGAAGGACAAGTTCTCAGTACAGCATATCTCAGTAAATAGTTATAGACTTCTTGGCAAGCTATGAAAGGCTGTTCTCATTCTACAAATGTTACTCCCATTCTACTGATAATCGCCATCCAAACAAGTCTGGGAAAACTGTGTGGGTAAGGGTCCCAGCCTTGCTAGCCCCTGCAGGTGCAAGGACCTTGCCAGCTTACATCTGGCCCCCAACACAAAACAACTTCAAGACAGACACCATACTTCATTAATTTCATTCATTTGTTCATCAAACATTTATTCGGCATTATGGTTGGTCAGATAAGAATACAATGTTAAAGGTCCACTTTTACCTACAAGGAGCTCACAGTCTGAGGAAGAGGGGTATAATAGGAAGCTATAGTTCCATGTGACGAGCAATGAAGTGGAGGCAGAATGGATGCTGTGGGAATGTGGAAGGCTGTCTGGCAGAAGCACATGACTGGCTAAGTTCTAAATAAATGTGGCTGGATGGATGAGTAACTGAGGAAACAAATAAGAAAATATTTTCTGAGTGTTTACTTGTGGGGAAATAACAAAGGTGGAAAATCATATAGGACTCATGTTGGAGTCAGATGGTAAAGAACTTTGACCACAAGAATCTGTGGTGTTCAGCTGGAGAAAGATAAATATCACATGATCACACTCATTTGTGGAATATAATGAACATAAACGTGTTGGGAGCCATGGCATAAACAATTCCATCTTAGAAGTAAAAGTTTCCAGTTCCCAGTTACTGGAAACCACGTGTGTCCTGCGGTTTGGCCAACAATTAAGAATAATCGTCACACACTACCAACAAGTAAGAATAATCGTCACATAACACCAACAATTAAGAATAACCGTCACACACCACTTGTCACACACCACAAGCAAACAGCTTCCACTTGCTGATAGGCTATTACCATAAGCTTTGCTACCCACCCCTGCTACCCACCCCCGCCCCTGGAACAAATATATTCTGCCGCTGTAAAAATAAAAATTTGAGGCTTGATCAGACTCCTGTCTTGCCTCCATTTCTTCGCGTCTCCTATCCTCTCATTCCCTTACAGGCACCTTCACGGCACCCACGTTGCATGCCCCGAGGGTCGGGGCATAAACGGATGAACAAAAATAGAGCCAGAGTCATAGAACCATCTAACAGATTATCCAACCTAAAAGGGAAAGCAGGGGCGTGGGGCGGGGTGAGAGATCAACCAAAGGACTTGTACTCACGAATATGAGCATAACCAATGGATAGAGACAGTAGGGGGGTGAGGGCGTGTGCTGGGGGGCTGGGAGTGGCTGGGGAGAGGTCAATGGGGGGGGGGAAGGAGACATATGTAATACTTTAAACAATAAAGAATTTAAAAAAAAGAATCTGTGGTGTTGGACTTCATTTGGTATGCCAAATTTTCAAAATCTGAATTTGCCCTTTAGAGTCACGGAATTTAAAATTTGTATAAGGGGAAGTGCAAGGGTGATGACTGAGACTGACAGGGTGGGAACTGCTTATTATAACACTAAAGAGGAGGAGCAGAGAGGAGCTGGCATTGCTGGTCACTGAGGCATGGGGAGCACGGCTGTGAGAATGCCAGGTGAGGGCTGGCCACTGGCTCCTCCTGGACAACCACAGAGGCAGCCTTACCTCCTCTGACCACCCTCGCTAGAGTTCAGGCTTGTCTACTTGGACTATTTTTTTAAACTCAAAGTATATAATACACACAAAAGCATCTATAGTTTAAAGAACAATGAAGCAGAAACAGAGCATTTCTACTTCCAATTAATCTACTGGTTGAGCAGAAGAGTGACATGCTCAAACAATATGTAAAAAAAGAATGGGAGGAGGCAATGTCTGCAACTTTCTGGCATGTGAGCATGTGATGGCCTTTTGATATGTCAACTTGCCTAGGCTGAACTACAGTCTCTAGTGGGATTTGCAGTTGTAATTAAAGTTCTTAATCAGTACACATTAAGGGAATCAACAGGGGCTTCACCCTAGGTGGGCCTAACCTAATCAATAATACTGATTAGGTATTAGTATTAGAAAAGGGCTTAGGTCAGTGATGGCGAACCTATGACACACTTGTCAGAGGTGACACATGAACTGATTTTTTTGGTTGCTTTTTTTTTTGTTAAATGGCATTTAAATATATAAAACAAACATCAAAAATATAAATCTTTGTTTTACTATGGTTGCAAATATCAAAAAATTTAAATTTCTAGATGTGACACGGCACCAGAGTTAAGTTAGGGTTTTTCAAAATGCTGACACACCGAGCTCTAAAGGTTCGCCATCACTGGTTTAGGTATTTCCTGAGCTCAGGACTTCAAACAGCTCATGGCTATGGGGTTCCAGCCTGCTCCTGACCACCTACCCTGCAGACCTCAGACATGTTTTGCCAGTAAAATTGTGTATGCCGTACCTTGTAATAAACCCCTGTGTGTATGTATATGCACGTATCTATGTGTGTGTGTGTGTGTGTGTGTGTGTGTGTGTATAAAATCTCCTACTGGTTTTGTTTCTTTAGTTGAACGCTGATACAAACATAAAAAAGATTCAATAGATTACATATATTCTTATATATAGTATACCATATATAAATACCTATGTTCTGATTTGTTTTGCCACGTCCAGTCAATATGTCAGGTTTTAGAAAGCTGAGTTTAGAATTTTCCTCAATCCATTTCTTTAAAGCCTGAAAACAAAAAGCAATTTTCAGTTAGGCCCAATTTGTATGCCATCTGTATTAATTCAATACTGAAATATATGCAAGAAGTATATGTTAAGTTAGTATACAGACAGTTTTCAGATTGATAAATCTAAGAAAACTGCTTCTTGGAATTGAATTCTATGCAATAATTAACCATAAAGGTACAAATCTTTGTCATCAAGGATATTTTTTAAGTTATAAAAGCAAAGTTTAGATTGAAAGTGGGCATGTAAAACTAAAAAGTGAGTTTAGCAAGATCTAGGACACAAGATCAGTAGACAGAAATCAGTTGTATTTCTATATACCAGCAACAGACAAAAGAACCATTTACAACAGCATTAAAAAGTAATACTAAGGTATAAGTCTAACAAAATACGTGCAGAATCTGTGTGCTGAAAACAACAAAACACTGATAAAAGGAACCAAAGAAGATGTGGTAGGTGGCGTCGGAGGTAGCCCTCAACGGTCTGTTTCCCCTGGTATTCAGATCCTTGTGTCCCTTTCCCTCAAGTGTGAACTGAACTTATTAACTTGCTTCTAATGAATAAAATAGGACAGATATGATGAGGTATCACTTCCCAGTTGAAGTTATAAAATGACTGTGACTCCATATTAGGCATTCTTCCTCAATCTCCCTTGGATCACGCACTCAGGGAAAGCCAGCTACCATGCAGCCTGTGGAGAGGCCCAAGTGAGTGAGCTTAGAAGCACTTCTTCTGCCTGGCTGGCCGTGGCTCAGTGGTTGAGTGTCAACCTATGAACCGGGAGGTCACGGTTCGATTCCCGGTCAGGGCATATGCCTGGGTTGCAGGCTCAGTCCCCAGTGTGGGACTAGAGGAGGCAGCTGATCATAAGTCTTTCTCATTATTGATGTTTCTATCTCTCTCACTCTCCATTCCTATCTGAATGGAGATAAACCAATAAAAATGTATTTTAAAAAAAGCAGCACATCTCCCGATGCTGCCAATAGACATCTCAGTGAGGTGGAAGTTGATCCTCCCAATTCAAGCCTTGAGATGACTGCAGCCATGGCCAACACCTCACTGCAGCCTCATGAGACGCTGAGCCAGAACCACCCAGTTAAGTTGTTTCCGCTTCCTGACCCATAGATATTGTAAGATAATAGATGTTTGTTGTTCCCAGTCACTAAGTTTTTTTTTTTTTTTGGGGGGGGGGGCAATTTGTTGTCAGCAATAGGTAACTAATATAGAATCCCTATATAAATGAAGAAATATACTATGGTCATGGATTGGAAGACTCGATATTATTAAGATGTCGTTTCTCCCCAATATTGTTTGTAGATTCAATGCAATCCCAAAAGAGATCCCAAGTAGACTTTTTCATAGATGTGGACAAGGTGATTCTAAAATATAAATGGAAAGACAAAGAAAGACAGCTAAAACAATTTCAAAGAAAAGAAAAAGTTAGAGAACTCATACTAGCTGATTTCAAGACTTACTATAAAGCTATAGCAATCAAGACAGTGTGGGATGTATAACAATAAAAAATGGACAATTTACTTCTGTTTCAACATAGATAGATCTCAAAAACATTATGCAAAAGAATTAAGTAAAATGAAAACAGTCACAAAGGTCCACTCTTTTCCAGTTTTATCTACATGAAATGTCCAGAATAGGCAAATGTATAGAGACAGAAAGTGATAAATGATTACTTAGGACTCAGTAGAATTTTGATGAGGAGTGATTGCAAATGAGTGGGGACTTTCTTTGTGGGGAGATTGAAATATTCTAAAATTAGATTTTGGTGATAGTTGCATTACTCTGTAAATATACTAAACAAAGTAGTATTATATAATTTATATGGATAAACTCTAAGGAATAAAGATTACCTATAAATAAATCTAGTATAAAAAAAAGACAGTGTGGGATGGGTGAAAGGACAGACATATAGATAAATGGAGCAGAATAGAGAATCCAGAAATAGATCCACATAAATACAGTTAACTGATTTTTTTTAAAGTTACGAAGACAAGTCAATGGAGAAAGAATAGTCTTCTCAATATACAGTGCTGGAACAACTGGATGTTCACATACAAAAAGAAAAAAAAAGCATCTCAACCCATACCTCAAAGTGGATTGGAGAGCTAACCATAAAATGTAAAAGCTTCTAGAAGATAACACAGAGAAAACCTTTGTGGTTGTGGGTGAGCAAAGTGCTCTTAGATACAATACCAAAAGCTCAATCCACAAAAAGCAATCATTGATTAACTGGACCTCATCAAAAGTTAAAACTTTCCATCTATAAAAGATACTGTTGAGAGAATGAGAAGACCAGAAGACCAGAAGAAAAAATTTCAAATCACGTTCCCAACAGAGGACTTTTTGTCAGAATACAAGATCACTCAAAAATAACATAATAAGCCCTAGCCGCTTTAGCTCTGTGGATAGAGCATTGACCTGCGAACTGAAAGGTCCCAGGTTCGATTCCAGTCAAGGGCACATGCCCAGGTTGTGGGCTCGATCCCCAGTGGGGGACTTGCAGAAGGCAGCTGATCCATGATTCTCTCTCATTATGTATGCTTCTATCTCTCTCCCCCTCTTCCTTCCTTTCTGAAATCAATAAAAATATATTTTAAAAAAATAACATGATAAACGATCCAGCTACACCCATTTTAAAATGGGCAAAAAATGTGAACAGACACTTCACCAAAAAAGATGTGTGGATAGCTAATAAGTATATGAAAATGTTAAACAGTATTAGTTATTAGTTAAATGCAAATTAAAACCCTAGTGAGATATCACTACATACCCATAGAATGGTTAAAATTTTTTTAAATCAATGAAAAGAATAAAAAACATGTAAAGGTATCAAGACATCATTATAAACTAGAGTAATTACAACAGTGAAGTAAAGAAAAGACAATCTTTCCAATAAAATGGTACTGCTCAATTTGTTATCCACAAGGAGGAAGAAGCTTACATCCACAAGTGCTCTGGTTTTCACAAAGAGAATGGTTCTGGTCTCTGGGTTTAAGTGGTACTCCTCTTGCAAGATGAAGCAGAGGTCCTTCAGTTTAGGGTTCTCGTTGCTGGGATCCATAGAAATGCTCTCTAGTTCTTGCAACTTTTCTGCAAAAGGAGTACGTTTTGTAAACGACTTATAAATTCTAGAAATTTAGAACACACTGGGACTTTCAGCTATAGTTCCGTTAATCTCTTAATCTGACCAGAATTGTGTAAGTGAAAACCACCAACTGAATGCATACATTACTAGTAAATACACCAATAAATGCATATATTTTGTTTCCCTCCTGAAGAGCTGGTTATTCAATGTTTAGCAGCACATAACTGGGTTACACATATGTATAAGTAAATACTTCAGTATAGGCCCCCCCAAATTTTATTTTACTGTTTAAAGTATTACAAATAGTAGTACATATGTCTCCTTTTTCCCCCCATTTCCCCAAAAATTATTAACAGCAATTATCTTTGGGGGGAAAAAAGGGGAGGAGGAGAAGGAAGCCTTACTTTTCATTTACTATCTTCCTATATTTTTCTTAATATGAGGGAGATGGAATTATGAGCCATTTTGGTTTTCCTCTTTACATAGAAGTATATATAAATTACAGTATTTTTAATATCATTAAAACACTTTTTTTTTGTAGTTTGTAATCTTTATAAAATTACTGAAAGTAAAATCAAAATATGCTACTATTAACTATTTCCATGAAATATATCCTTTGCAAGTCCTACTATTTTTCCTTCTTCAAAATTGGAACTAGGGTAAGCCACAGGTTCTTTCCTTTAGTACCAGACTTCACTGAAGCTCCATGGTCCGGCCATCTGCGTAAGCCCAGGACAACATTCTGCGTGAGCATCACCAAATGCTAAATACAATGCCGCACAATTATGCTATCACTGCAGTCACCAGGCTGCATGGCTTCCTCCTCCGGAAACACCACCCACCTTCAAATCTGCGAGTGAGATCTTGCTCTATCTCATCAAATCCTGCTGAGCGGACATTGCTGAAGAAGTCTTTCAAGTAATCCAGAGCATCTTTCGTCCGTGCATGCTCATTGATAAGGAGGGCATCATTAAATTTCTGTTTAAAATGAAAACGGAGTTTCAATGTATTTCTAACGTCCAACACATCTGCTGTACTTAAGTTCAATGAGCTGTAACTTGGCATGGAATTAATTTTAAGAATAAACTTTTCTCAAATATGTTCCAACTTAGTTTTTTTTTAAATGAACAGTCCCTTATGGTACTTAGTGAAATCTTGGAATCAAATACTGTTTTCAAAAAATCTCAGTTAGCTAGAATCAATAATTAATTAGGATCACTTTGGATTCTAGAGGTCTATCTTGGAAGAGAAAGAGAAAATTACAAGAAAAATGCATGTCAAAGACTAAAAGCAAATCAACCTCCATATCAATCTGCCTCAAAATTCAGACATTCAACTCAATCCCTTTATACATCTAAAGTCATCACTGAATGGTGATTGCGCCTGCTCAGAATGATGGCGCTTGACCACCTACACCAAATAGTACGTTCATTAAAATCCTATAAATGCATTCTGGTTGAGTGTATCCTAAAATATCCGTATCTTCCTGTGCACATGTGGCTCTATCCGAGGTAAGAATACATGCTTCGGCCCTAGCCGGTTTGGCGCAGTGGATAGAGCATCGGCCTGGGGACTGAAAGGTCCCGGGTTCGATTCCGGCCAAGGGCACATGCCCGGGCTGCGGGCTTGGTCCCCAGTGGGGGCCGTGCAAAAGGCAGCCAATCAATGACTCTCTCATCATTGATGTTTCTATCTCTTCCTCCCTCTCCCTTCCTCTCATAAATCAATAAAGAATACATGCTTCGGATAGGGCAACAGGAGTCCCGTACTGACTTTAAGGATGGCTGTCACCAGTCACGTATCTACAGTAATGTTCATCCTCACCCAGCTTTTCCTAATTGTGTCAATCATGGGCATGCTGGAGGCACAGCCTAGAGCAGTGATGGCGAACCTTCTGAGCTCGGCGTGTCAGCATTTTGAAAAACCCTAACTTAACTCTGGTGCCGTGACACATATAGAAATTTTTTGATATTTGCAACCATAGTAAAACAAAGATTTATATTTTTGATATTTATTTTATATATTTAAATGCCATTTAACAAAGAAAAATCAACCAAAAAAATGAGTTCGCATGTCACCTCTGACACGTGTCATAGGTTCGCCATCACTGGCCTAGAGCCTCCCCTTGTCCATCCTATTGCCTCCAGTGTTAAGTTCAGAAAGCAGACAAAGACGATGCTGAATGGGGTAATTTTTGGAAGTCTGCTTCATAAGAATCTTCTGGAAAGTTCCTGTATGAGCTGTGGGGGCAGGATGAAAAATTGATGTTCCCTCCTTGGCTGCCACAGCACAGCTCCCAGTAGGTGCTACAACTAAAATATGCCTGCCTAGCCCTGGCCGGGTAGCTCAGTTGGTTAGAGAATCATCCCAATATGCCAAGGTTGTGGGTTTGATCCCAGGTCAGGGCACATACAAGAATCGACCAAAGAATGCATAAATAAGTGGAACAACTCAATCTCTCTCTCTCTCTCTCTCTCTCTCTCTCTCTCTCTAATCAATAGATAAAAAATAAAATATGCCTTTCCAAAGAAGCAACGTACCCGCAGATGTGAAGTGTACAAAAACAGCGCTGTACAAATCCTGCTCTCCTTGTCTTTGTCTGGCAGGTGCAGCACTGCGCACTTTTTCTGAACTGCAACGATCCACTGTTCATATTTCTGTGTTCCAAAATTCCTGTTTTGAATCTGAGATAAATTTTCTGGAAAGAAAAAGTTTTTCACTGTGTCATATGTCAGTCATTTCAGGTTCTAAGCGTGCCTTACCCTCTAATTTTCTTTCTTATTCTGTGCACAGAGTGGTCAGGGTTCAGCAGTCCGGGCTCTGTGCAGGTGCTGGGGCCTCGGTAAAGGAGGAGGGACACCCAGCCCTGTCCTCCAGTAGCTCAGTCTGCGAGTGACTCTAGGAAGAGTCAGTTCTCAGGGCTCCCGGGGAAGAGCACAGTGCAATAAAATTCACAGGAAGAGCTCTATTTCTGGGCTAAAATGTTCCTCTTTTTAAATAAAAGGAACAAAAGAGGCTTCTGAGACAAGTGGCCTTGACATGCTTCTTCCCCAGGCCAACTACAAACGAGGTGGCCAGCAGTAAATTACATGAATCAACAAGTATTTATTGAACTTGGGGAAGCATGAAAATAAGCAAGGCTGTGGTCAGGGAGGTATATGGGAAATCTCTGTACATTCTGCTCAATTATGCCATGAACCTAAAACTGCTCTAAAAAAATAAAGTCTAGTAAAAAAATGAGCTAAGCAATCCAGAAATGAACAGTTGACAGGATTTGGACTGGCAAAAAGGAGGAGGTACGATATTAGAGATGGAGGGAATAAGAAGGTAGAAATTCAAGCCCCCTCCCCAGGTCAGATCACATCATAACACTCCTGGATGGTATCATGGCCTCCTAACTGGTCTCCCCACTTCTCCCCGGATTCCCTTCAACCCATTCCTCACTCAGCAGTTAGAGGCAGTTTCCAAACTGAAGGTGAGGAACTGCTATCCCACTGCTTCAGGCAGGTCCTCTGTGACCCAGCCCTCCCTGCTTCTGATCCTCATCTCTATACACTCCCCTCCCTGCATTTACAGGACTGATGTGAGTCCCCACTCTCTGCTCTCCCAGCCTCAGTCCATGCTGTTCCCCGCCTGAAACACCCTTATCCCACCACCCACCCACCCCATCCCGTTGCTTTATGTTTATTACTTCCTAATTCTGGTTTTACTGTTACACTGGAAATGCCATGAAGGCAGGAGCTGTGTCTCAGGGTCCACAGTGTATTCCCATCACCCAGCACCTTGCCAACACTGAATGAACAAACGAATGAGTGAGCATGTTCAAGGCTAAATAAAAAAATTTAGTCGGGGAAGGAGGGGAAGGTAAAAGTGGAAAGAAGTAGAACCAGGTTGTGCAGGCAGGACTCAGACGGTCAAGGGAGAGACCTGGAGGGTTTTGCCTGTAAGCAAAGGGATTCAAGCAGGATGCTGATGCGGTAAGACTGGTACTTCAGGAAGACTAGCCAGGCAGTGGGGGAGGGAATGGATGGAAAAGAGAGTGAAGGTGGGCACACCAGCTAGAAGGCTGTCAGAAAAAGCCCTAAATCAAGCTGTAAAAGAAAAGAGAAGCAGAACAAGTGTGAGAGAAGGTGAGGCACCATGAGATACCTTGCAGACATTAGAAATTCAATTGTCTCCCAAACTCTCAACTCACCCTGTGCCTGCCAAAGCTGCTCCTCGTTCTAGAACCAGTACCACTCACAGGCATATGCACAGGTGCCCAAGCGAGAAGCCTGTGGGGAAATCTTCCACTCCCTTCCTCCCTCCCTCCCACCCAAATCCAGTTAGCCATTAAGTCTGAACACTTCCTGTTTGCAGTGCTTTGCACAAGCCTCCTCCCTCCCCAGCATCTCCACAGCCTTGGTCTCTCTTCCCTCACTGGTATCCTTATCACATCAAAATCTTCAGTTGCTTCCCATGCTTTTAGGGAACAATTTAAACTCAGCTTGGCCTACCAGGCCCTTCCCTGTCTACCCCCTGCTTCTCCCTTTAGCCTCACTCCTTACTCACATGTTAAAATTATCATGAAAAAATATGTAATATATAAATAAAATTATCATGCAAAGCTTGTACTTTTTAAAACTCACTGCACTCTCTCTTCCTTCCATGCCTAATGCCTTTCGATCTCACGTAGCTGTCTCTCCTTAACCTGGCTGACTTCTAGATCTGTCCCAGGAAGCCTTCCCCACAGCCCAGTCCTGTTCCCACGTGCTCCCATGGCACCCAGCGTGTGACGCTGCCCGGTCCCATGGAAACTACTCGCATCTGATTCTCACTGTTTCACTGTGAGCTCCCGGAGGATGGGGACTATGTCTTTGATCTTGCTGTTTCCATCTCTACCACAGTGCCTGGCACAATAATCTCTGGTGAATGAATGAGTGAATAATGAGGAGAAGAAGAGAACTTGGTGACTTCATGAGAGAGCCTCAAAAGAAGAAGGATCAAAGGTCACCTCTAGGCCTGAATCTGAGCCATAGAGGAATGGTGGTTTCATTCCTGCAATAGGAAGCCAGGACAGAAAGCTAATTTGGAAGTCAAAAGAGCAATGAACTGATTTACATGTAATATATTTCAGGTGTGTTGTCCTGCATTCACTTTGGATTTACAAAGGGACAAAAAGCAATAGAAAATAAAGGAGGACTTGGAAGGTTCTTGAATAACCTATAAACAAGAAAGTCAACCTCTGGATAGGTCTTGGCATTGTCTGAACTAAGGAAATTGCAAACAAATATTAGTAACAATATGTGGCTATTCCCAAATGGAGAGGACAGGAAATGAAATTTATCTCACCGAGACTTATGGTACCAAGTTCACCAAAGATGCTCTTTGCCAGACTCTCTGTCTCCTTCATCAGCTCAGAGATGATACATTTAAATCTGTTGGTGGTCCGTGATTTCACTTTCCTGAAAACTAGAGCCATCAAAGGAAAGTTAGCATTTTTCAGGAAGCTTATGTCAGATTTAAAGCAGGCACCCCCAAACCTTTCTCTCTGTTGTTGCTTCCTCTGAGGCCCGAAGCTCACAGGTAACACACCGAGGTGATCCAACAAACAGAAACCTTGCAACAGATCCCTCCTGCTAACATGTCTGCTGTGCTCTGGGTCTGACCCAACTTCTCACTCTGGCTTTCCTGTTACTCCACACCGAGCCCCTGCTCTAAGGAGGCTGGTGTCCAGCTTGTCTCTGCGAATACCGCTTTTTAAGCCTGTCTCTGTTCTTTGATTCCTTTCCACACAACCCTCAGGACTGTTTGCACTGTTCCTGACATTCACTATTGCATTGTTTCAGCAGAAATGTATTAACAGATCACCATGTGCCATATTCTGGTGACAGACAGTTGAACAGAACTCACTCCGTGTGTTCTTAGGGGACAAAAAGACACACTGCCAAGTAACCACAGCAGAGTGCGGTAATATAAGTATGCACAAGTGTCATGGAACACAGAGAGGAAAAAAAAACAAATTCTTCCGAGGGAGGCAGTGGTGTGGGATACGCAGGGGAAGAGGAAAGGAGGAAGCAAATGCAATCATGTACAAATAGAGCATGGACCAACGTTAGAGAGAAAAGGCATTTGACACATTTGAGGAGCCCACAGGAATGCAATGATTGTGTTTATGGGACTTGGGAGGAGAGGAAGCTCAGAGGGCAGGGGGGACCAGGTTATGAATAAATATGTATTTGATACTAAAAAGTTCAGAGTGTGTATCTTCTCTAAACCCCTACAGGCAGCTCCAGAAAGAAACGGAACTTCCTCCTCCCTGACTATTTCATGTCTGTCTGTTCTGCCTTGTACAGTCACATGCTGTTCAGACAAGCATGAAATCATGTGTATTTCCTCTCCCTGCTCCCTCTTGCTGAATTAGTATAGCACTGGTATCCAATAAACATTTGCTAGTCAATCTTATAAAAATCATATTCTCATCTTTTGAGGTATGATGAATTCAGATAATTTCAACCAAAATTATCAGATAAATACTGAAATGATGAATGACCACACAGTATCCTCCCCAGGCATGGACACCAGGAAGGACCGAGCCCGGGTCTTGGCCATTTACATGCTTAGATTTTCTCATCACCTCTCCCTCTCATGGTTCTCTGTATAAGAGTTTTATGGAAATGAAGAGTCAGATTGTTTGCTTCCTACAGGCCATTGCTGAGGTTCATCCATTGCTTGGGGAGAGAGCTCCGTCGAGGAGAGAGCCAGAAAGGTGATTATTTTCCAAGTTTGGGGTTAAATAGTTTCTACTAAACAGAGAAAGTGTACAAATTGAGTGTCCATTCAAATGGCTCTGAACTAGGAATAACAGAGGATTACAGAGTCTAAAGGGCTTGTTACTGGATCTCACTTACACTTCTGGGGCTTGTAAACAATCTCCTCCAGTTCCTCCAAGTTGTCTTTGACTGTTGCCACCACTGATGTGTCAAGAGAAGCGCACAGCTTGCAGACATACTCCGTGGCTTCCGTTGTGTTTTTGGCATCCCCAACGCCAACCGAGGCAGTCAGCCCAATGACCTGTGAAGAGCACTCCAAGCCATGAGATGTCCGGGGAAAGCATGGTATTTCCTCAGCCCCTCCTGTAACTCTCTCCTGCTACCGCAGGCTTCCCCCCAACTTCAAATAAAGAACATTTATTTGAAGTTGGGACATTTTTCCCCCCTGAAACTCTCTATGACAGTGTAAATAGAAAGGTCCTCATTAAGTAAAGCACTGAATAAATGCAGAAGTCACAACGTATGAGTTGAACACAAATCAGCATAGATATGAAGAGAGGAAACCCTTTCAAGGCAGGGCTTCTTTCTTCTTTACCCGTGTGTCCCCCATTATGAGTAGAACAACATACTGAAAAGGAAAAGGGCTGCAATTGGACATACTTCCATTCCAAACCCAGCCATGTCACACTGGCTGTGTGTCCTTGGTTGGACAAGCAGCTCCCACTCTAAAGCTGGGTAACAATAGCGATTTAAAATGGTAGCTGTGCAAATTTAGTAAGATAACATTTGTAAAGAATATAGGTTAACAGTCACCTAGTAAATATTTGTTTCTTCCTCTAATAGCTTCTCAATAAATATTGAATATTGAACTACCAATTTCTGTTTCTAGAAGAAAAGGGTGTAAGAAATGTGATTGCAACTGAATTTCGTCTATGGGCACCATCCCGAATTTCTTCCCACCTGTGTTTCCTAAACAGGTAATTATTAGGGTTAGAGAACTGTACACAAATGTGAGATTACTATGCTACAAATTCATGATTCCCAACTTCATCTGAGCCCCCAATATAACCAGGCAATTCTTCTGTGGATTAGTTCTCTCTTCCATTTCAAATCCTCTCTATGCATCTTCCATTCCCATCTTCTACGTTCAAGAGAAAAGAGGGCTTATATCCAACTTCCCTTCCTTTCCTGCTCCATCTGAGAACTACTCTCTGTGATGACTCCTCTTACCCTCTCCCCTCTAATGACACCAAAAATAGCAAAAATGGCTTTCCATCTGGTCTCCTGTACTAATCCAGCTACTTGCCTACTTATCTAAAACCTCTGGTCTCCCCTGGCATCTTTTAAAAATAAAAAAGTTCTTATTGATTTGAGAGACAGAGGAAGGGAGAGGGGGAGAGAAATATTGGTGGGGGAGAAACATTGATCAGCTGCCTCCCGCATGCCCCCGACTGGGGGTCAAATCTGCAACCTGGGCATGTGCCCTGACCAGGAATGGAACCAGCAACCTCTCAGCACATGGGACACATGCCACCAACTGAGACACACTGGCCAGGGCTCTCTTGGCACCTTGCTCTATCAATCATTCCCTCTCTCCCATCCTTACTCACCTACTGCTATTCACTACTTTACACTCTACACTCAAGTGATACTTAAAAGCTTCAAGATTCTTAAGCACACCATGTTCTTTCATCCCTCTGTGCCTCTGGACACACAGTACCCTTTCCAGAAAACCACCCCGCTATCTACCTTGTAAACTCTTGTTAGTGTTTGCTTAACCTAACTTCTGTTAGGACTTGCCTTACCTTCACAGCACACTCAGGAGCTCTTTTACTTCTCTTGTGACTGCACCATGTACTCACCTCCATAGTGTGCCATCATGATATACTATGACATAATTCTAACATAACCAGCTCCCCATGAAACTTCAGCTGTTTGAAGGCAAGGAATATGTCTTTTTATATTTGCATCCCCACTGCCTTGCACAGTGCATGGAGGCACCTGATACATATTTGTTAAGTGGATAAATTAACCAATGAATCAAATTTAATCAATGAGTTATATAATATGGACTTAGAACCTGAGAAGGACATCTTCACTGTGGCCATAAGAGTAAGTCAAGCCTGGCCAGTGTGCTCAGTTGTTGAGCATCAGCCTATGAATCAAGAGGTCACTGGGTCGATTCCTGGTCAGAGCACATGTCCGGGTTGCAGGCTTGATTCTCAGTAGGGGATGTGTAGAGAAATGATGATGTTTCTCTCTCATCGATGTTTCTATCTCTCTATCCCTCTCCCTTCCTCTCTCTCTAAAAGTCAACAGAAACATATATATATGTAAGTCAAGCCTGGTATATGTAGCTCAGTGGTTGAGCGTCCATCTATGAACCAGGAGGTCACAGTTCAATTCCTGGTCAGGGCACATGCCTGAGTTGCGTGCTCAATCCCCAGTGTGGAACGTGCAGGAGGCAGTTGATCAATGATTCTCTCTCATCACTCATGTTTCTATCTCTCTCTTCCTCTCCCTACCTCTCTGAAATCAATAAAAAAATATTTTTTAAAAAGAGTAAATCAATACGATTTAGGAAGGTGACAGCTCTGCCGAGGAATCCATCTGATGTTGCAGATACCTGGGGCAGTGGGTCTGAAGATCCTCCAAGTTTCTGATCTAGATAATGAAACATGATCACATTGTAAGGATGGAGTTTGCTGGTGTTGTGGCATTCATCAAATATCATCAAAGTAAAGACAGACAGTGATGGAATAGTCCCATTTTTAAGGCTGTTCACCAGAATCTGTGGAGTTAAAATGATGATGTCATTGTTCTCAACAATCTGATCCACTGAGATATTCTCAACTGTGGCTCCAGAAATGCCTGCAATTTTGTACCTGGAAATGACAGAAACTGCCTATTACCAACCACGGTGTGAGTGAGAAACCACAAAGACATGAAACACTAGATCAGAACATTAATTGACTGCATTCTCCCTAAGTCAAAAAGGCGACAAGTGCTTAGCAACGTCTTACACATAGTAAGTGATCAATAAATGCAAGCTAGGTAAAATGGCTAGGAGTATATATTAAGTCACTAAGAAACTAGTACTTAAAGAGTCATAGTAAATAAATCATAAAATCATTAAAAAGTTAAATGTAAAATGTATCTCTTAAGTCATTTACTTAGGATTTCAGGTATAGCTAACAAAACAGACTTGAATCCTGAAGGAATTACATCTGGATTCTATAAAAGCTGAATCTACTATGAATTTTTTGAATCATGGTTTCCCAAAACCAAAACAAAGCAGAAAGCACCCAGTTACATAAAGCTAGAGAAAAACAAGTTCGAACAACTGTTATACTTACCCATGTCTTTCAAAATATTTTAAGAAGACGGATTTCTGCTGTTCATACACTGGGAGTTGATTAGCAAAAAACACAATCTTCCCCTTTTGTCCTCGTGGAAATTTCTGAAGATGATGTTCACATATGAGAAGTGCAACAAAGGTTTTCCCACAACCTTTTAACATAAAGAAAAAGAAAAGGTCACTAATATCCTATTAAAACATTTCTGTCGAATGGTAATTATTTTTGGCTCTCCTAAAACCACTGGATGGACTAGTAAACCGGTAATGTGAATGGGTAAACAATGGCAGAATTACACCAGGACTAACAAATATTAACCTACTCCCTAGGTAACATGAACTCAAACAGTCAGGGCCTGCAGCAAGCGAAAAGATGGCTTTTTTCTTTCCCCTCGGGTTCTTTAAAATACCTTGAGACTATATTAATAACATGGTTTTCTCAAAAGACAAATGGAACAAGGAAAAAACTAAAACTTGCTCATTTCATCCCAGTATTCAATAAAAGGGGGGGGAAAAGGAAGCAGAGAAACAAACCATCTAAGTTCTGGCAATCAGCTTACCAGTAGGAGCACATATTATTATGTTTTTCCCTTCTAAAGCAGGACGAGCGAGCTCTAGTTGGTAATTTCTTGGCTTAATTGGGCTCTGAGTACAAGATGCTTCTGAAACACAAAAGGAACAAAATTACCAAGGAGTTTCTGCCTGAGGGATCAAGGCAATAGCTATCTATTGTCAGACAGACAGGAATGCTGACTCCAGTAAGAAGGGCCTCATGTCGGAAAGTTTACAATCCTTGTTTTTAACATTCTAGCTTCTCCACTGATTTGAAGTGAAGAATTCTCCCTCAATGACAAAGTAGTGATGGCAAAAAGGGAAGAAAAAAATAAAATAACAAATGGCTTAATTCAGGGCAACACAGATGCCCACCGGTTAAAGGAAATGCTACATGGAACAAAACAGCAAGAAATCTTTGAAAAACACTAAACTGTGTAAATCTTGAATTCTCAAAGCAATCTCTTCTTGAAGAGCAGTCATGCTTTGTAATTCTGAAGGCTTTCACATGCTATTTTCTCTCAAAAGTGAAGGGGAAAATAAGACATTTGGGGGCTAGCTATCTGAATTCTGACGCACACTCTTGCTTGCAGATAAACTCCATTCTATCTGTGATGCCTGTCCTGCCTTGCAGAACCTGTTTCCCAGAATACTCCCATTTTACAGAGGCCATCAACCAAGAACCATATACAACACCCTGAGGGGTTTGGCAGTGCTGGCACCAGACAGGCCTCTGAGTGTAATCTCACTTCCCCCATCCTAACTCACAGGGGGCTGCAAAGCCCATGAAAAGTCCAGAAGCCTGTACTATATTTGGGGGGCAAAGAAACTAAAGGGTATAAAGGGAAAGCTTCATCCATATTCATCACTCAGGATTTGGAAACTGACTCCCCTGAGTCACGGCACGTGTGCATCTAGAAATAAAGGCTATTTTTTCTGAATATCCTCTGAGTGCCCAGCTGATTAATTCTTCTGCATTAATCTGGTGTGTTGGCTGGGAAAATACCAGTCATGCTGTCTACTTAGGGCACCGCTGGTAAAGGCCAATGGCCGGTCCTTTTGCCCAGCTCCCTCCTGAAGATGGGAAAGGCATGCCTCCAGTGATTTACTGGATTCCAGTCCTCATCGGACCTGGATGACCGGGACCCCCGCCTGCGCCCCAGTGGACTTCAAGCAGGACAGAAAAGCCCTTTCTGGAACCAGACGTCTGACTGGTAAGTTTTCCCCTGGGGGAGCAGTCTGAGTTCAGGCCTGTCTTTTGGGACAGAAGTGGTGGCTGATCACCACTTAGGCAAAATATTTGCCTCGGACTTTCCGTGAGTGGAAGTCAAAGCTCAGACTGACTGTGAATTTAAGAGTCTGTGTGAAGCGAAAGTTACCTTGTGTTTGTCCTGTGTCTCTTTAACTGGGAGGTATTACATGGTTTAACTGCAAATATGGGAAGTAGTTCCTCCAAACCCACTGTTTTAGAATGTATGTTAAAGAATTTTAAGAAAGGTTTTCCTAGGGACTATGGGGTGAACCTAGTTCCCTGGAAGTTAAGAAAGATGTGTGACACAGACTGGCCATCTTTGGGTCAGGATGGCCAGAGGAGAGCACATTGGATATCCCCGTAATGAGGAATGTTTACAGAGTTATAAAGGGAGTTTTTTGTTGTTAATATAAATTTTTATTAATTTCAGAGAGGAAGGGATAGGGAGATAGAAACATCAATGATGAGGAAAGAATCATTGACTGGCTGCCTCCTGCACCCCCCCCCCCCAAAAAAAAGTACTGAGCCCACAACCTGGGCATGTACCCTGACCAGAATCAAACTGTGATCTCTTGGTTCATAGGTCTACGCTCAACCCCTGAGCCATGCCAGCAGGCAAGAACCAGAAGTTTTAAAAAACAATCAGAGGCTTTATATCACTAATAGATAAGCAAATGGAAATATGTTAAAAGCCACAAATACCTTGAAAATCATCTATTGAGTCCAAACTACCCATTTGAAAGAAAAGGAGACTTTCTAAAAGGTTTAGAGAGTTCACTAAGGACCTTTCACATGTCACAAAAGTTGAAAGCAACTTACATTCATTGATTTTATTTTGAAATGACCAAAAACTTGAATCATTCAGTTGCAGAAGTAATCTATAAATTTGCTTCTCATGGTGTTATCCCCAAAGCACATCTTTCTTCTAACACTACTCATGTATATCATAATTTTCCCCCTGGTGGCCTTTGGTAAATAACTTTTTACTATGGCTTATTATGCAACTTTCTGGTCTCATGAAAAGAATAAGATGGGCCGTTTACAGCCACAGGTAACTCATACCGGGCCTTTGTATGAATTAGAAAAAGCTCTCTGCTCAGAGGACATAGCCCCTCAACACACTGTTTGACAAACAGCACAAGCTGGGTCTCAATCCCCTCTCAACCCTCAGCGCACATGGGCAGCGCACAAAGTTCATCAATTTACACTGCAGCCCTGGGATCCTAGAAGGAAAGATAGCAAATGACTCTCAAATAGTAGAAATATTTCATTAGAAAGCAGGGCTGATTTTTAAAATCCTGTCTGTGAAAGCAGGAGCTCATGGACATTGAGTTTCTGGGAGGACAATTTGCATTTTCATGTAGAGATGCCTATATTTTCTTAGTGATAAAAGAAGACCAAAAAAAGAAGATAGAAGAGGAAGAAGTTGACAACTGAATTCCTAACCATAGAAAAAAGTATTTTTTGTCATGTAAATTCTCTTTTCTTTATTACTTTCCCTTAAAAACCTTTTCATAAGACTGTGACTTCTGGTACTGAGAACATGTCCCCACACAAAATACTTGAAGGGCAACATATGGAAAAGAAAAAAGAGTGCTGGGTACCTGAAGGTGGACATGAATTCTGACTAAGATTCTGGCATTCTGGTTCTTCCTTGTAGAAAATCTGTACTTCGGAAGTTTCTGTTTCCTCATCCTCAAGCTCTTTCGTTTCCTCTTTTGCACCTTTATGAGACCAAAAAGCATCTTAGAATCTTTACATAAACTAATTGATTGTGAAAGCCTCACAATGAGGTCATAATACTAAAATTGTAAACTCCCATTAAGATTTCTCACAAACATTCCTGTCACCTTTAAAACAATTAAAAGAATCTTTTCAAGTTTGCTATCTCAATTTGGAGTTTGAACTCCAAAGTCATTTCGGACTTTATTATTCAAAGTGTAGGACATAGATCAGCAATTTCAGGAACTTGTTAGAAATGCAGACTCCTGAACCCCTGCTGCATCAGAATCTGCATTTGAGCAAGATCCTGGGTGGCTCATATGCACACTAAAGAAGATATTCATGTCTTCCTTTCCTGGCCTCCCCACGAAACCAGATGTGTATTTCTGGAACAACTTGTGATCTAAAGAAGCCACAAAAAGCTAAGAGGGTTTACCAAACTCAACCTTTAAAATAGTAGTTCTCAACCTTCCTAATGCTGCAACCCTTTAAAACAGTTCCTCATGTTGTGGTGACCCCCAACCATAAAATTATTTTCGTTGCTACTTCATAACTGTAATTTTGCTACTGTTATGAATCGTAATGTAAATACCTGATATGCAGGATGTATTTTCATTGTTACAAATTGAACATAATTAAAGCAGAGTGATTAATCACAAAAACATTATGAATAATATATGTGTTTTCCAATGGTCTTAGGCGACCCCTGTGAAAGGGTCGTTCAACCCGCAAAGGGGTTGCGACTCACAGGTTGAGAACCGCTGCTTTAAAATGATGCTTTGAGGTTAGCTTCAGGACTCAGATACTTAATCACAATAGATTCTTTTTTTCAATCCTGCTCTGGTTCAGTTCCAGATGGCTTCCAGGCAGAGAACCAAGCAATGTCTATCATGAATCTACTGTGAAAAGGGATAAGTCCTGGTTTGGACCCTCTTAACTCTTGAATTTTCAAGAGATTTCTCTGATAATCTAAACCCAAATATAGTGAGCTCAGCCCCTGCCTCCCCCAGGTCCTTTGGGCCAGATGGGCTAATTCTGGATGAGAACGGTTTGCCCTGGTCCATATTTAGGGGTTATATACACCCAAACTACTTCTGTAGGCAAGTAGCCCCTGGCCTTCCAGAATTCAATTTCATGCTGATCTCTCATTAGAGAGGTAGCGATGGGTATCAGAGGGGAAAAATGCCTCTGACAGCGAGTGAAAAACAGGTAGGAGTGAAGGAAGCCCTAAGGAGAACTATGAGGAAGCAGAGTATGTTTTCAGACCCTCCCCTACCCCACTCAGAACTGTTCCTTCAAAATCCTACCTTTCTCTATAATCCACAGTTCACTAAAATTGCTCTCTTCTTTCTCCAAAGCAAGTTTCAAATATTTGGGCCAGTTCTCCTTGTCTGATCTGAGAAGGCATTCAACCATTTTCTCTGCACCTGCCATCGGCCCCTTGTTGGAACAAACCTGAGCAAGACAACTGCAGTTGACTGATCAATTATTTCAAAGTTTTCCTTTTATGAGGTTTTATTGAAGAAATACCAACTTAAGTGCTATCTGATTTAAAATTATTGTTTGGTTCAATAGGTCTTATTCATGAACATTTTTGCCCCATCCCACACAATTTTTTAAAAAACCCTTCCTTTGCCCTAATCCCGTGGTCGGTAAACTGCGGCTCGCGAGCCACATGCGGCTCTTTGGCCCCTTGAGTGTGGCTCTTCCACAAAATACCATGTGCGGGTGCGCATAAACAGTGAGTTTGAAATTTCGTGGCCCATGCACAGAAGTCGGTATTTTGTGGAAGAGCCACATTCAAGGGGCCGAAGAGCCGCATGTGGCTCGCGAGCTGTGGTTTGCTGAGCCGCAGTTTGTCGACCACTGCCCGAACCGGTTTAGCTCGGTGGATAGAGCGTGGATAGAGCGTCGGCCTGCGGACTGAAGGGTCCCAGGTTTGATTCTGGTCAAGGGCAGGTATCTTGGTTGTGGGCACATCCCCAGAAGGGGTTGTGCAGGTGGCAGCTGATCGGTGTTCCTCTCTCATCAACATTTCTAACTCTCTATCACTCTCTCTTCCTCTCTGTAAAAAATCAATAAAATATATATTTAAAAATAAATAAATAAATAGAATAAAAAACCCTTCCTTTGTCCTTGTCCTCTTCATAGTGTATCACTATGTCAAGCCAAGTATTCTCACCCCCTCTGAGATCTTATATTCAATCATTATCAGCAATATTAGGAAAACAACCCACATACTAGCCATTCAAAATATGGGTATATTGGCAAAGAGAGATATTTGAAAGGACATAACCAAATATTAACAAGTGGGTTTTTCAAGGTGGTGAGATTTACATGACTTTTATTATTAATCATAATCATAATAAGTAAAATTTATTGAGCACTTATTATGCACCAGGCGTATGTAAGCACTTTACATATATTATCTAATTTAGTATTTATAAAAATATAGTAATAAGACGCCATTTTAAACATGAATAAACAGAGGCTTAGAGAAAGTAAGTAACTTGCCTAAGATCATATCACTAGTAAGTGGTTGAGTTAGGATTCTAACAAAGTTTATTTGTGTCCAGAGCCTGAATACTTAGCCACTAGATTATGGCTTTTTTAAATTTGTTAAGCTAGTTGATTTTATTTAAATTTTCATAAAACATTATTCAGAAAGCAATAAAAATCTTTTTAACTGAAAATAGGACAAACCTGAAAAAATTTGACATAAAAATTACTCAATTCACAATTAAATTACTATTCTAGGTAATTAAGCCTGAGATTTGAAGACTTTTGTGGGTTGCAGGATCTTTCTTAGGTCTAAAGCATTATAGAAAACAGAAAACATTTTCCATGTTCAAATTATTTCCCAATTCAAAATTTTATTTTAATTAAATTACCTGTCTAATTTCTTCACATTCCTGATTAATTAAACATTCAGATAGTTCAGGAAGGATATCATTTGGATTAATTCTGGTTTTAAATTCTGGTTGCAAACGCCTTAAAAGCGATCTATGTTCCTCCAACTTTTCTATTTTGTGGAAATCCCAACTTTCAATGGCTTCATAAAGTCCAGAATAACCTGAAAAAAAAAAAAAGAGAGAGAGAGAAAGAGAATTGGGGGCTTTTATGAGACCAACTAAAAAATACTTTGAGATTATTTAATATCAAGAAATCATGTCTGGCCAAAACCGGTTTGGCTCAGTGGATAGAGCATCAACCTGCGGACATAAAGGTCCCAGGTTCGATTCCGGTCAAGGGCATGTACCTGGGTTGCGGGCACATCCCCAGTGGGGGATGTGCAGGAGGCGGCTGATCGATGGTTCTCTCCCACCAATGTTTCTGACTCTCTATCTCTCTCCCTTCCTCTCTGTAAAAAAAATCAATAAAAAATATATTTAAAAAAAAAGAAATCATGTCTGAATGTACAGTGAGAGAACTCAAAAATATCTAAATCTCCTTAGTTATTATGGACTTTTAAAAAAGAAAACTCGATATTCATTTTAGGTACCCAACATTTTAGATCTTCTAACAATATTTATCATCTCTTGGGAGAAAATACACAGGATATATGTGAGGTTTTACATTTGATCTTAGTATAAAATCTTCCTTCCAAAGTGCATCCATAGATCCCACCTACAACTCCTGATTTATCTTTCAATGAGCCAAGCCATCATGTTAAGTTTCTTGTCAGTGCAAATTAGTAAAGGCAAACAGAAATCTAGATTATAATTCTAGCCCCTTAGGAGATTACCTTCTGTGTTATTCCAAGAAAATAAAACTAAGTATAATGAGAAAATCTGAGGTGGAAAAAAATTACTTCCAATTATAATAATCCAAGAATGCTTCACTCTAAAGTTCTCTAAAGAATTACCAGGCTTGTCCAATCTTAAGGCCCACAACCTTTTTATTTTTTTATTTTTTATTTTTATTTTTTTTTAATATATTTTATTGATTTTTTACAGAGAGGAAGGGAGAGAGATAGAGAGTTAGAAACATCAATGAGAGAGAAACATCGATCAGCTGCCTCCTGCACATCTCCTACTAGGGATGTGCCCACAACCAAGGTACATGCCCTTGACCAGAATCGAACCTGGGACCTTTCAGTCCGCAGGCCGACACTCTATCCACTGAGCCAACCTTTTTATTAGTATGCTAGTGGCCTGGGGCACAAAATTTGTGCAGGGAGGGTGGGGGGTGCGCCCCTCAGCCCGGCCTGCACCCTTTCCAATCTGGGACCCCACGAAGGATGTCCTACTGTCGGTTTACAGGGATTGGGCCTAAACTGGCAGTCGGACATCCCTCTCACAATCCGGGACTACTGGCTCCTAACCACTCACCTGCCTGCCTGCCTGCCTGCCTGATTGCCCCTAACCACTCTGCCTGCTGGCCTGCTCACCCCCAACTGTCCCCTGAGCCAGTGTGCTCACCCCCACCTTCCCTCCCCACTGGCCTGCTCACCCCCAACTGCCCCCCTGCTGGCCTGCTCACTCCAAATTGTGCCCCCCGCTGTCCTGATCACCTCCAACTGACCTCCACTGATGGCCTCCTTGCCCCCAACTGGCCCCCCTGCTAGTCTGCTTACCCCCAACGGCCCCGCCCCCCATCAGCCTGATCACCCACAACTGCCGTCCCATCCTGGCCTGATCACCCACAACTGCCCTCCTCTCTTGGCCTCTAACTGCCTCTACCTCGGCCCCGCCACCATGGCTCTGTCCAGAAGAATGTCTGGAAGGTCTCCCAGTCTAATTAGCATATTACCCTTTTATTAGTATAGATAGAGGCCTGGTGCACGGGTGGGGGCCGGCTGGTTTGCCCTGAAGGGTATCCCGGATCAGGGTAGGGGTCCTGTTGGGGTACCTGGCCAGCCTGGGTGAGGGGCTGATGGCTGTTTGCAGGCTGGCCACAGCCCCTTCAGGGTGGGGGGGGTCCTGCTGGGGTGCCTGGCCAGCCTGCTTGAGGGGCTGAGGGCTGTTTTCCTCCATTGCTGGGGGCAACCCAAGCCTCCTGTTTGCTCCAGCTCTGTGGCTGCTGCCATCTTAGTTGGGTTAATTTGCATACTTGCTCCTGATTGGCTGGTGCGTGTAGCAGAGTAATGGTTAATTTGCATGTTCCTCTTTTATTAGTGTAGATAAATAGCAGAACAACAAAATGAACACATGTAAATCCATTCACAACTTAAGAACTAGAATATTCCATTATATTGCAGGTGTGTGCCTTTTTCTCCCACCCTTCTATCTCCTTGCAAATATACTCCTACCCTGTATTTGATGTATCAATCCCTTAATTTTTTTGAGTAGTTGCATGACATATCTTTGATTCTCTAAACAATGTTTTGTTTAGCTTGCTTGGAACTTTATAATTATATTCTACTAAAAGGAATTTTCAAACAGTTTAATATTACATTTCTAAGCTTCACCTGTGTTGTTGTCTGTAGCTTTGCTCATGCTGAGGAGGAAACTGGTCTAGCAAGGCGTGTCAGGCCATAAAAACTGTGAACAATGCACTGCCCTAGGTGGGGGAGGGTTGTTATGCTGGTGCCAGGATGTGGCCTGATACCTGGGGGCCTTTCTGCAGGGCCACGAAGGGGGCAGGGGGCCTATCTGCAAGACAAAGACCCCAGTGGGATATACAGACAGGCTCTCTGCATGTTTCTTCACTCTCATTTGGAAATTATTCCCGGAGTCCCTTTCTCTACGAAGCGAGCTTGGTATTTCTTTGGTCTTCTGTAACAATACCTTTTCATTGCAGTATATTCAACCATCATGTGAATATTTTAAAAATTATTTTTCCATTCTCCTCTTCTCAAGGTTGCTTCTAGTTTTGTTTGCTTGCTTGCTTTTGTTAATACAAACAATTATACTATGAACATTCATGTATGAATTTGGGAATATATGTGTAAGAATTTTTTTAGGGTACATACCTAAGAGTAAAATTGTTCAATAGGATACATGGGAGTTGAACTATGCCAAATTGTTTTTCAAAATAGTTTTATCAAGTTACATTCTGTAGGGTGATTTTTTAAAATTAAATATGTTTTTATTGATTTGAGAGAGAGAGGAAGGGACAGGCAGAGAGTGAGAAACATCCATTGGCTGCCTCCTGCACGCCAAGGATTGAACCCACAACCCAGGCATGTGCCTTGACCAGAAATCAAACTGGCAAGCTTTTGGTTCATGGGACAACGCACAACCAACTAGCCACACTGGCCAGGGTTGTAGGGTGATATCTAAGATTACCTGTTATTAAATGTCCTCTTCAAGCCTTAACACTGTTGGACTTATTAAGTTTGGCTCTCTACTAGTTATAAAATGTTACCTCATTATGTTCCTAATTTATAATAAATATTAATTATTTTTATAATAATTATTTTTAGAGAGAGAGGAAGGGAGGATAAAGAGAGAAACATCAATGTGAGACAGAAACACTGATTGGTTGCCTCCCATACACACCCCAACTGGGGATAAAACCATGGGTTTGTGCCCTGACCAGGAATTGAATCTGCGACCCTTCAGTGCATAAGACATTACAACCAACTGAGCCACACTGGCCAGGGCTGAAGTTTTCTTTCTTTTCCTAATTGATTTTAAAGCTTTTTAAAAAACATTCTATAAATTAATTCTTTCGTAATAATGTATTTTGCGGATATCTTCTCCCAATCTGCTTTTTTCACTTTCTTTATAGTGTGTTTTGACAAACGAATGCTCTTAATATTAATGTCATGGAACTTTTCAATCTTTCTTTTATGGTTAATGCTTGAATATCTTGTTTCAGAAATCTTGCCATAATCCAAGGTTATAAAAACATGATCCTATATTCTCTTATAAAATTGTTAAAATTTTACCTTTTAGAATTAAATCTTTAATTCTTTTGAATTCATATTGTGTGTGTATATATGAATGGAATGAATTAAGGAACACAAATTTATTTGTATCCGCTTGGATAGGAAAGTTAAGGTTTGTTTGGTTTTTAATCTTATCCTCTTTAAACTATCCTGTTTATAATGGCCCACTGCAATTAATCAAAAAGCCCCTCCTTTCCTAATAATCCTCCTTTCCCAGAGATCTATAATATAACAGGTTTCCATAAATACATGAGCCTAGTTGAAGACTCTATTTTATTTCATTGGTCAGCTGGTTGGTTCTAGGAACAGAGTCGCACTGTCTCAATGCCTACAGCTTTACAATAAAACTTGATATCTCAAAGGGAAAACCCCAGACTATTTAATTCTTCTTTAGAGAGTTATTGATTGTTCTTGGGTCATAATTCTTTCAAATACATTTTAGAATCAGCTTGTCAAACTCATAAAAAAGCATGTAAGATTTTTACTAGAATTGTATTGAATATATAGGTCACTATAGGGAGAGATGACATTTTTATGATATCAAGTTGTCCTCTTCATACACATGGGTATGTATCTCCATTTAAATAAGACTTCTTTAATATCTTTCAACAACATTTTATCATGTTCTCCATTCAGACTTTACCCACCTTTTGCTGGGTTTATTTCTAAATACGTGATAACTTTTGTTACTAATATAAATGATATTTCTATTTGCTTCCAGTGGGTGAAAATGCAACTAACTTTTGTATACTATCTTCTATCCAATGAAGATGCTAAATTCTACCATTACTTACAATACTCTGTAGACTCCTTTAGATATTTCAGGTAGACAATTATATTATCTGCCTGAAAATAGTCTTTACATTGCCTCAGATTAAAAGACATGAACTAGACCTGCTGGTATGGCTCAGCAGTTGAGTGTCAACCCAGGGACCAAAAGGTCACTCGTTTGATTCCTGGTCAAGGCACATGCCTGGGTTGAGGACTCAATCCCTAGCAGGGGGCATGCAGAAGGCAGTCAATTGATGATATTTCTCGTTCATCAATGTTTCTATCACTCTATCCTTCTCTTCTCCCTTCCTCTCTCTTTAAAAATCAATAAAAACATTTTAAAAAAGACTAATTATATGTGGACACCTCAAGATTAATAGCATTTCACTTTTACAGCATTTGGAAACAGTCAAGTAATATACTTTGATTTGTGAGGGAAAAGAATAAACAAACCTGCATGGTGAAGAGCATCCAAAAAGCCACGAAACCAGCCTTCCTCCTGGAGCTTCAACAGGAACTTGAGAAAAAGTGTAGCAGCCTCCATCACACCCTTGTTGTTTTTCTCAGCTTGAATATACTGCACCTCATCTACAGAGAGAAGCAAGAGTGATTCATCAAACTGTAGAACCATTAACCATTGTGTTATTGGTGGCGTGCTCTCTGTGGCAGCCTCTGTAACCTGTGGAAGTGGAATTCCTGCGATGTTGCAAGAAAATGAATTTTCTGAGACTCTTGAGGGAGGAGGAATGATCTTTATTTCTGTGGAATTGAACCCCTAGATTTCCAATGTCCCATTTCCCTCCTTCCCACCATGGAAAAAGTCCAATCTTGCCTTCAGCAGGCTAGAATTAAGGCCACTGCCCAGAGTCTCCACTTCATATTAAAGCACAGTCCAATCCAGCATCTGGCTAGCTTAGCTTGTGTTCCCAGCTCCAGTCCATTGCATGCTTAAGGCCTCATGGTGGGCAAGTGCAGGTCAAAGAGCAAGAGAGCTCAAGAGAGAGGAACTCTTTGGGGACTGTAACCAGGAGCTTAACCAATTAACCCTTCAAGACTTCATGTGCTTGCAGTGGCTTCACCCCCTTAGCCAATTATCTTTTTCCCAGGGTAGACTGGCAAACAAGGACCTTCCCTATGACACCCAGACTTCACTGCACATGTGCTTATCTTCCTCTTTGTTGGGTTCCTTCCCCCAGTGATCTGCAGGGTATGGACAGGTGGTTCCCTGGGAAGCTTGAAGCTGTAGTTTCCTGGTGAAGCTGCCCAGATGACCATGCTTATTATGTCTGGCCTCCCCTTTGCTCTCTTCATATTATTAATATTAATACCTAGCTAATTATGACAATAACTGAAAGAAAAGCCTGAACAGGGTTGTCAAAATTTATGAAGTGGAGATGGAAATTATAACAAAACAGCCATAGAAGGCACAGCAGGAAGGCAGCAAATTCTCTGCTCATTCTTCACCAACCCCGCCATCCTTTCTGGAAATGCTCCTAGTTTGGTATGAAGTCTAGGAGCACACTCTAAGGCAGTCCTAAAGAAAAGGAGTTTATTGGCTTCTGCTCAAGATGGTGGAGGAGGTAAACAATGTGCTTACCTCCTCCCTCGACCACATCAAAATTACAACTAAACTACAGATCCATCACTGAGAATCACCTGAAGTCTAGCTGAAAAGAAGTTCTATAACCAAGGATACACAGAAAAGCCCATCGAGGGAGCTGAGAAACAAAACGATTATTATAAAGAAAAGAAGTTTCTTACAGATATACGAAAAAGTCTCCCACAACAAGGGCAAAGTCATGGTAGTTCTGGTTTAGATGGAAGAAAGGCTTCTTCCAACATTTTCATAGTCTCTTGTTCAAAAGTCTGAATTAACTGTAGGACTAAGAGTGTGAGGATAGTACCACTCCATAGCATCAGTAACAATTACAGTGGATTCAGCAAGCAAAGTTAGAAATAAACAGAGATATTTTCATGGTCCTTTTTCCAGGTTCTTGCTAAGACAGTAGGCAATATGGCAGAAAAGAGAAAGCAAGAGGAGCTAAAGAGAAAAAAAGTGAGGCCAGGTAGCAGGAAAGTACCCACCAGCAGGTTGTCATACACACTTTGTACACTAACTCCATGTCTGAGGTGGTAATCAAACCGTTGCCTTCATTATGGCCTGACATTTGGTAATTTTCCACGTTTCCCCACATTGCCAATGGAATGTAAATCCCAAGGGAGTAAGCCAGATGTCTGGATGGTCAACCATCATATTCTCAGGGATTAGAAGAGAACACAGTAGGTAACAGATACTCAACAAAGGTATGCTGAATGAAAGGAAGGGATGCCTTCCTTCTCTGTCTTAGCAACAATAAAATTCAATGATTTTTAAGAGTTGTGAAACTATCACCATATCTAATTTGGGTACCATTGTAATTAACCTAGTATTAATAACAAGAACAAAGGAGCAAAGAAGGCCAGATATTACAGGCATGTCATTTGGGCAGCTTCACCAGGAAGCTAAAGCTTTACATTCCCCAGGGAGCCACCGATCTGTTCCCCACAGATTGCAGGGGGAAGGGACTGGACAGGGAGAAGGATATACGGACGCATGCCCAGTAAAGTACCCGGGAAGGTACTTGTCTGTCAGTCACACCTGGGAACAGATCATTGGCCAGAGTGGGCATAGCCACTGCAAGGAGGAGGACATTTGGGATAGTTAATTCTCTGAACAAAGAAGCTCTTGTACTCCTGGTTCCTCTTATGCTTTTGGGACTCGGATTGCTCGAGGTGTGCTCCCCAGTATTTGCCCTCATTAGTGTTTCCACTCTCTGACTGAATCCTGACTGATAGAATATACTTGTCACAATTAAGGTTGACCCATAGAATCCACAGCTTCCAAGAGAAAAAACAGGAGATATAGAAACTTTATCAATCTAATAGAAAACAGAAAAAGATGGGGAGAAAACAAAAAGTTTATGGACCCATGTATATGCACTGTAGGGGTGGGAAAGAGATTAACCAGGAACTTAGATGCACATATGCATAGCCCATGGACACAGACCGTAGCTGATGAAGGCCTAGGAGGGGCCGGTGTGGGGTGAAGGGGGTCAATGGGAAAAAAAACACAAAGGAAATATCTGTAATACTTTCAACAATAAAGATAAATTAAAAAAAAAAGAAATGAACAGTAAAGATACAAACCAACTAAATGATAAAAGTTGCCTCTGGTGAGGGACTTGAAATAAAGCCTCTATGGTACCTTTAACATTCAAAATGAAGATAATATACATAGTGTTCTTCAGCTTGTTTTTTGTTTTACTTATCTTTAAAAAAGATTTTTTTTTTTTTTATTGATTTCAGAGAGGAAGGGAGAGGGAGAGATAGAAACATCAATGATGAGAGAAAATCATTGATCGGCTGCCTCCTGCAGGCCCCACGCTGGGGATTGAGCTTGCAACGCAGGCATGTGCCTTGACCAGGATTTGAACCATGCCCTCCTGGTTCATAGGTCAATGCTTAACCACTGAGCCATACCAGTCAGACTAGAATTTTTAAAGACATTTTACTTATCTCTTGGTTATTTTTACTGTGGTTGCATTGTAACTGTAAATTAAATCTAACATATGCATTAAAAACTATCCTACCTATGCACTCCCACAGCATACTATGGTTTTCCATCAAAGCACTTGCCACACTTTATTATCTATTGTTTATTTAGTTACCTGCCTTCACATATGCACTCTAATCTCAATCAAGACAGGGACCATTTCTATCTCATTCACTATGAATTCCTTAGTCCTAACATGATGCTTCCTATTAGGTTATATATGCAGAAGTATGGGTAAATTATCTCCAATGCTAGCATAAGGCCTGACACGTGAGTTGTTTATTGAATCAATATGGAAGAATGGAATTCGCACCAGTCTGTTAGTGTCTCACCCATCCCAGGAAATTCTAAAGGAATGTCTTGCATGGGCTTACAGTCTTCAGGGGCGGAAGCTACTCTGTAGTCACTAGGGTGTTATTTTGTGACTTCACTCTGAGCACAACTAGGAAGTGGAGGTTCACTGTTGGTGGTATACTCTCACTCCTCACTCCAGAGCCTGTAGTCTGGTTTGCAGACAATCAGCAGAAAAGTTATCCACCTGCTTTTTAAAAATATATGTTTTATTGATTTTTTACAGAGAGGAAGGGAGAGGGAAAGAGAGTTAGAAACCTCGATGAGAGAGAAACATTGATCAGCTGCCTCCTGCACACCCCCTACTGGGGATGTGACCGAAACTCAGGTACATGCCCTTCACCAGAATCGAACCTGGGACCCTTCAGTCCGCAGGCTGATGCTCCATCCACCCAGCCAAAGTGGTTAGGGCGGTTATCCAAATGCTTTAATGCAATTTCCAAAAACTGACTCACATCAGGAAAGGCATGTAGGCACTTGGAGTCTGAAAAGAAATTGCCAGATCCACTCACCTGAATTCCCTCCCAGTACCATCTCCCTTCTGTTTCCCAAAGTCTGTGCTTACCTCCAGCACAAAGCACTTCAATATGGGGGGGTGGGGGGTGGGGGTGGGGGGGGTGGGAGTGGGGGGATAACGACACATATGTAATACCTTAATCAATAAAGAAAAAAATCAGTAAAAAAACATTATTCACTGTAAAAATAAATAAAATATACCATGAAGTATATTAAAAAAAAGGCATTTCAATACAAATGTACCTAATGGCCATTATCCATCATCATATGCATCAAAAGCTGAATGGAAACACCTGAATTAAAGCCTAAAGTCATTCAGTCCAAGTCTCCTTCCCACATTTTCAGATATTTTGGAAGTGACCTGCAGAGTCAGCATGAACTTTCTTGCAGCTCTGAGTGTTTTGTAATCATTTGTGTACATCTGTTCTCACCCGTGTCCCACCCCCAACACCGTGGGCTGTGAAGTATTTAAAGGCAAGGCCTGTATCTTATTTCTGAATCGCTGATGTCAGCACAAAACAGTAGCCATAACTACTAATAGAAATAAATGGACAGCGACTTGTTTCTTCAGCTTTGAATCTAAATAGATGTGTACCCCTAAGTAAGTCATTTCACCTCACTTAGACTCAGTTTCCCCAGTTGGGTCCTCAAGTGTCAGGGCCAGCCTGACAGGGTTGAGCAGGGCTGAGGCAGGGAGGTGGGAATTGAGAAAAGAAAGACAGGAAAGCGGGGTCAGGAGGACCCCAGTTCTCTCGATGAACTGAAGCGAGTTTATTAGCTATACAATCCTATTTATACACAACATACTGAATAGGAAGTCTGTCAAGAGGAATGTGTTCTTTGTTCCTCTTAATCTCTAAGGGGGAGATACAGCAGAAGAACAAGTTCTCAGTACAGCATATCTCAGTAAATAGTTACAGACTTCTTGGCAAGCTATGAAAGGCTGTTCTCATTCTACAAATGTTACTCCCATTCTACTGATAATCGCTATCCAAACAAGTCTGGGAAAACTGTGTGGATAAGGGTCCCAGCCTTGCTAGCCCCTGCAGGTGCAAGGACCTTGCCAGCTTACATCTGGCCCCCAACACTCAAGGTCACCCTCAAACTCTGACAACCACTAGTCCAGTGGTTCCCAACCTTTTTTTGTCCATGCCCCACCTAAGCATCTCTAAAATCCTGATGCCCCCCCCCCGACATAAAATTCTTATTATTCAAAAAGTGAACTTCTATTCATGTGGAGGAAGCCTAAAAGGCCATTAACTTGGTCTAAACAAGCTTCCAAAGAACATGACATCCATGAAAGAGAAAAATAAAAGAACATGAGGGCAGTTGAAGTACTGAGGAAGAAATTGTTAAAAAAAAATAATATGAAATGATATGAAAAAATAGCAAATAAAGTTTCAAAACTGGAATGCATAAATATATCACAATATATATTTACATACTGTATATGAGGCCCTTAGAACCACAAGAAATGCAAAAACTTCACTGTTAATAACTCATTCTTGAATTGCTCCCCTTCAAAATCAAATTGCCCCCCTGGGGGCATGTGCCCCACGTTGGGAACCACTGCTCTAGTCTGAAATGCTGTGGGGATCTTGCCATAAACCCCGCGTTCCCAGCAGTCTACCCGTGTTGATTAAAAGAAGGGGTAAAAAAACCAACGGGAAAACACGTCCTGAACAGGTTTCCTGTCCTAAGGGGGGCGCCACTGCCGACCACTCACCCTCCTTAAACCAGGGGGCCATGTAGCTCAGGATGTAGGTAGGGTCCAGAATCTTGGTGACATAGTCCCGGAAGGCGTGCAGATTCCGCCGCTCCTCGGCCGTCATGCCTGCAGCTGGGCTCCCGCAAAGACCCTCCTCACCAGCGCCCCACTTTTAAAGCGCACAGCGAGCAGGAGTTGCTTTTTCAGGATGCCGGCGGGGAGAGGCAGAGCTGCCGGGGAAATCGAAACCGCAACTAGCGGAGAGGGGCAGGGCAACGCCAGGGCGCAGCCTCCCCGCCCCGCCTTCCCCACGCGGTTTCCTTTCCTCTCCAGCTCCCTGCTTTTCCCACCTGTGGGGACCCGTGGGGGTTGCTTTTTTGATTTTCATTTTATCTTATTTTTTTTTGTTTTGCTAATATAGGGGTAAAGTTTAGATTAAATAAAGTGCACAGATTTGAAGGGTACAATTCTGAGTTTTCAGAAACGTTTACAGTGGAACCGCTTCCCCCGGGTTGTGCGGGCGTATGTTTAACTTCACAGGAAACTGCCACCTGTTTTCCCAGATCCTTACCACTTGCATTCCCACCGGTAGAGTAAGAGGAAGGAACTAGATACACACCCAGTAAATACACACCCTGGCCAGTTTTCTTGTTTATGTAACTTGGTGTATTGTGGTTCTAATTTTTAACTCCTCGATAATGATGTTGGGCACATTCTCATGTACTTATTGGCCACTTTTTTTTTTTTTTTTTTTTTTTTTTGGTGTGTGAAGCATTTGCTCCTCGGTTTTGCCTGAGTGGTTTTTGTTAGTATTATAGATTTACAGGTTTATTATTTATTTATTCTGGAAACAAGCCCATTGTCAAATATATGTATCCCAATGTCTTCTCCTAGTCTGTGATTTACCGGTTAATTTTCTTAAAGTTGTCTTGAGCAAAAGTTTGTTTTTGTGAAATCCAAACTTCAGTTTTTTCTCTGTGTACTGCTTTTTGTGTCTTCTAATAAATCTTTGCCTACTCCTAGGTCATTAAGGTATTCTTTGTCTTTTATTTCTTTGACAGTTGGGTCTATGATAATTTCAAATTAATTTTGTTGTGCTATGAGGTAGGGGGTCAATGTTTCATTTTTTACTTCTAATTGTTACAGCACAAAGTATTTCATTTGTTGAAAATTTTTTCTGCTCCCATTGAATAGCTTTGGCACCTTTGTAAAAAAAAAAAAAAGACTATGTATGCAGGTGTATTTTTAACTCTAATTAGTTCCATTTGTGCGCTGACACTGCTTTATTCTGCTTTGTAAAGATTATACTGGATCTCTGCATTTTGTTATGACATAAGAATAAATGTCAATTTCCCCCGCTTGCCACACACACCCACACACACACACACACACACACACACACAGGTGATTAGGATTTTGACCAGGACTGCATTGAACCTATAGATAAACTTTGGGAGAATTGACATTTTAACAACATTGAATTCTAATCTATGAATTTGTTTTCTATACTTTCAGTAGTATTTTAAGTTTTAACAGTACAGGTTTTGCCCTGGCCAGTGTGGTTCAGTTGGTTGGGGTGCTGTCCTGTATACCAAAAGGTGGCCAGTTTGATCCCCGGTGTCAGGGCACATACTGGGTTGGGGTGCATGAGGGAGGTAGCTGATCAATGTTTCTCTCCCTTAACTATTTTATGTTCTTTAATGCTACTCTAAATAGAATTGTTTCTAAGGTTTCATTTTCAAATTGTTTGTTGATAGTAGATAGAAATACAAGTTTGTTTGTTTTTACCTTGTTTTATGCAACACTGCTAAATTCACTTATTGGGTCTAGGAATTGTTCTGTAGATTCCTTAAATTTTCCTAGGTAAATAGTCATGTAACTTGTGAATACATGGTTTTTACTTCTTCCTTTCCAATCTTTTAAAAAATTTTTAAAATATTTTATTGATTTCAGAGAGGGAGAGGGAAACAGAAACATCAACAATGAGAATCAGTAATCAACTGCTTCCTGCACGCCCCCTACTGGGTATTGAGTCTGCAACCGGGGCATGTGCCCTTGACCAGAATCGAACTCCAGCACCCTCAGTCTGCAGGCCAACTCTATCCACTGAGCCAAACCAGCTAGGGCTCCTTTCCAATCTTTATGTCCTGTATTTTGTTCCCTCATTACACCACCCATGACCTCCAATAGCAAGTTGAATTAAAGTGGTGAGGGGGTGACATCCTTATTACTAATTCCAGCAGGGAAATGATCTGTTTCACTTTAATTACAATGTTGGGCATAGGTTTTTCTCAGATGCCCTTTATCAGATTGATATTCTTTTATTCCAGGTTTACTCTGCTTTTATCATAAATGGGTGTTGAATTTTTCAAATTTTTTAAAAATGTATTTTTATTGATTTCAGGGAGAGATAGAAACATCAATGATGAGAGAGAATCATCCATCAGCCTCCTCCTGCACACTCCTTAATGGGGGTGGAGCCTGGAACCTGGGCATGTGCCCTTGACCCAAATCAAACACGGGACCCTTCAGTGTGCAGGCTGATGCTCTATCCACTAAGCCAAACCGGCTAGGGCCAAATGTGGTTTTTTTCGCATCAATTGAGGTGATCATATATTAATGAACAAAGTGAATTTCATTGATTTTTTAAAAATATATATTTATTGATTTTAGAGAGGGAGAGGGAGACAGAAACATCAATGATAAGAGAGAATCATTGGTAGGCTGCCTCCTGCATGCCCCCCACTGGGGATTAAGCCTGCAACCCAGGCATGTGCCCTTGACCAGAATCGAACCCGGAACCCGGGACCCTTCAGTCCTCAGGCTGACGCTCTATTCACTGAGCCAAACCAACCAGGGCGAATTTCATTGATTCAACCTAATCTCTGGGATAAATCCCATTTGGTCATGATATAGCATTTTTAATTCAATTAGCTATTTTTTTTGTGTGCTAATAAGAGATATTGGTCTATTTTTCTTATAATGTAAGGATTATGCTGGTCAAGAGTGTAATACTTCTTAAATGTTTAAGAGAATTCACAACGAAACTATTTGGCTTGGAGTTTTCTTTGAAGATACCTTGATTCAATTTCTTTACTAGATATACAGCAATTCTGATTTTAAATTTTATCAAGTCAGTTTTGGTAAGTTGTGCTTTTTAAGGAATTTGACCATTTTCTCTAAATTATTAAATTTACTGGCATAGTTATTTTTATATTCCTACTGATCAAAAAATCAGTGTTGCCAAGAATTTAATAATTTTTATTTTTTCAAAAAACCAACTTTGACTTTGATACTTTAAAAAAATTATTTTATTTTCTATTTAATACATTTCTAATCATTATTCTTTTCTCTTACTTCCTTTGGGTTTAATTTGCTTTTACTAGTTTGTTAAGGTGTAAGTTTAGATGACCAATTTTATACATTTTTCTTTCCAATATAAGTATTTGAGGCTAAAATTTCCCTTCTCAGCTGAGTTCTAGCATCCCCATCACTTGATATTATGCTGTTTTCAATGTCATTCCTTTTTAGTGTATATTATTCCTGTGATTTCTTCTTTAACCTATGAGTTAATTATAGAAGTGTGTGTATTTTTCAAATATTGGGAATTTCCTAAACATTTGAGGGTTATTGACTTCTGATTTTAGTGTTGAGATGTTCATTATGTTTTAAGACTTTGATCTTCTGAAATTTATTGAAACTTGTTTTATAGCCCAGCATATAGACTGGATCATCATTTAAGAATATTTATGTTGCAGTTCTTGGGTAATGCTTTATAAATATCAATTAGGTTAAGTTACAGTTGGCTCTAGTCGCCTACATTAATACTTTCTGTCTACCTGTTCTGTCAAGTACTGACAGGGGGTGTTAAAATCTCCAACTATGGATATTTGTCCATTTGTCCCTTTCGTCCTATTGGTTTTTGCACCATAATTTGATAGCTGTTATTAGATGCATAACATTTAGGGGTGTGATGGTACCATGTATTAAGATGGGGTTTCATTGTGTTTAACTGAAAACATCATGTAAAATCAGAATGTGGAATAAAATAGCATTAAGTTTGGAATACTTAAGAATAACTACAGTCATTTTATAATTTTAAAATATAGTCCTTGGTCAACTAGTCTTCCCATAATTTGTCATCAATTTCTGAACTTATTAAAAATTATCAAATCAATGTTAGATTCTTGTCATTTTAAACCAGTTTCCTACTGCCCTTAAGATAAACACAAACTCTAAACATGGCCTACAAAGCTTGGCCCCAAAGTCTTTGGCCTTTAGCTAACCCAGTCTTGGACTACTTCAGGCTTCCCTTCTGCCTTTGGACCTTTGCACATCTTTTCCTTTCATAACAACTCCATGTCTACCTATTTACTGGATTTCAGTTCAACCATCACTTCCACTTGAGAGTAGAGCCCTATTGTATGCTTTTAGAGCAAATTATACTTTCTCACCAGAGAACTTAGTTATATGTCATCTGTTTTGTTCTATCACTGAATCCCTAGTACAGAACCCTTCACACAGCAAGTATTCCAATTTCTGTTAACAATGAATGAACATAGTAGCAAGGTAAATTTGAAGGCTAAGTTTAGATTTAATCCAAGTTCTGCTGTTTACTGGCAATCCTACATCACACTATAGATGTAGAGCAGTTTTTATCTCTAAAACTGGATAAAACATAAACACAGTCACTTTGTGTAAAAGAACTACCAATGTAAAAGTCTGGTAAGGGTTTTTGTTTGTTTTTAGTAAGCTAAATGCCACATAACTGCATTTTTCTGTAGAAGGCAAATATTATACTTTTCACAATCAGGTTAAATAACTAAAATAAAATTGTGAAATGCACTTCACCTGAAATTCAGAATTTATAACACAAGTATATCCTTAATTATTTTTTAGTAAAATAGTTTCTTAAAAATTTACCAGCCACTCACTATATAGGAAAATTTCTAGATTTTAAAGTGTTACTGTTTATTTTTTTCTTTCATTGATTATACACTTTTTTACTGGCAGATCAGATAAACAAGTATATAAAAGAAATATTTAAACTATTCTTTTGGCAGAGGATAAACTGTGCAGATTAAATGTCTCAATTTAACCTTAAGTAATGGTTGGGAATCATACAAATTTTTAAGAAGAAAAATAAAGACTATCTAAACAGATTCTCTTAGTTTATAACACACTTCCAGAATAACTCTCAGAAAAAAAAATTCAAAAATACTCTACTTTAAAATTGTCAATACCATATGGCTTTATGAAATAACTTCTAAAATTATATATTTTTATTTAAAAAGGATCCCAAGTTTTAAATAAACTGCTAGCAATAACAATTTCTTCACTTAAAAGTGCATATTTGAGGGTGCGACATACTTTTTGAACAAATAATTTTTACAAATTTTTAACACATAAAAAAAAATAAATCACAAAATATTTTTAAGGGGGAAAAGTTTTCACCAAAACTCATCTTTATATAGATTGCAATAGATGACACTTTTCCTTTTTCTTCTTTTTATAGCATCAGAATTCTCAATGAGGTGCTTTGGCAGTTTTAAGATATATCATAGTCTCCACCAAGACATACTGGCATTAATGATTTCCGTGGAGATGACAATTGCCTTGATGACTCAGTGTGAATAGACACATTTCTGGGCTGGTTCTCCAAATCAGCAGCAAAGGTGCTCTCTTCTCTTACATTGAGAGTTTGTTCAAGTGAAGCTGGCTGGAGTGGAATATTATCTACAGTTTTGTTGGCATTATTTAAGTCGTTAAGAGTGGTAATATCACACTCTTTGTCCAGAACACTGACTTCATCTTCTATTGTAACTATATCTTCAGTTTCAAATGTTTCCAAAGGAGCCAAAAATTCACTTTGTAGAGGGTCTTGAGGACCACTATTGTCACATTCTGTATCCTCCTTTACTTCAGAATCCTTATCACTATCACTGTCAATGGTAATTACAACTGGGGAATGTGAAGCACTATCTCCATGGTGTTTCTTATGCTTCTTCTTATGTTTCTTCTTTTTCTTTTTATGATGTCTATTTGTATCAGTAGCTTTCCCTTCATAAATTATCTCTACACTTAGGCTCCGGGTCCTCCTTTTCCTCTTCTTGTGTTTTGTGTCTCTGTCTGATAATCGGCTATCTGAAAAACTATCACTCTCATTTTTATAATTTCCACACAATTTTGATGATGATTTTTGGCAATGACCTTCCTTTACTTTAGAAGTAAACTCACGAGATGGTTGAGCCACTTCGTTAGTACCCTCCAAATGTCGTGTTTTGTATTTTCGTTTCCCTCCAGGCTTTTCATTTCTTACCCGGTCCGGCCCTGTAGATGCAGTCTTTGATCTATTACTAGATAGGCTCCTTGACCTGTGCCTTTCATAGTAGTAATATTTTCTTTCACTGTGATTATTTTTTTTCCTAGCATTTGTTCTTTCAGAAAAGGATTGAATTCTAAATTCTGGACTTGAAGATTGTCTGGAATAATGAGCTCTAGACAGAGTTCTCCTCCTGTAAGATGATTCATAGCCATCTCTATCCTTGTTTCTACTATAGTAAGTATACTCCCACTTATATCTCCTTCCATAATTATTTTTTAAATAATAATGATCTCTAGTTCTGCTCTGTGATCTTCTTTTACTATGATCACTGCTACGAGATCTTGATCTGCTTGTGCTTTCACTACTTAGAGAAAGAGTTTGGCTTTTTCTCGACCAACTACTATCTCTAGTTCTTGATCTTTTTTTGTCTCTTCTACTTCTAGGTTTACTACTCTCCCTGCTTCTGGATCGTTTTCTTTTCATTCTTTTCTTTCCATGATGCCTTCTACGATTCTTCTGATCATGCCCACTTCTACTCTGGGAACGTGAATCTGAACTTCTCGATCTTCCTCTCCTTCTGTGTCTATGGTTATATGGGGAATATACTCTGTCTACTCTGACAGATGAGCTCAGGTCTCTGGGAGAGGACAATGATGTACATTGTTTCTCTTCCTTCTTTGACTTGATTCTTGTACTGGAATCACAATGACCTTTATTTATTTGCTCATCCTTTCCAAGGACATAGCGTGGAGATGAACATCTGCTAACATCACTATCACCAGAACTGTAAGATTGTTCTTGTTCTTGTGTCTTCACAGTCTCCATTTTCTCATAAGAGCCTAATTCCTCAGAATCCGAGGACAGTTCAACAAGTTCTGGAGTCCTCTCAGCTAGTGGCTTAACAAACCCAACAATGACACAATTATCTGAAGAAGAATCACTGTCATTATTTAGGTCCTCATTGGTTTGTACTTCCTGTATCTGAGATGTGGCTCTTTCTGTTACAAGTTCTTCATCTGAACTATCAGAAGTATTTAAAAGGGAAGACATGACAGCATGTACTTGCTCTGAGCTTGAGTAAGATGGCCCTGGCGTCTCGTCATCCCATGGTGCCCGACTGACAGTGGCCACATTAACATCCATCTCTCGGGTCTCAGCCTCATCTGGGGAGATTGTTATGACAGAAGAATCCGAATGGCTACCTTCTTCGTAGGAAGGAGCAGGGCAATCATAATTAGCATGCTGATCAAAGGCTGCCATGTTAAAAGGAGACCTAGCAAAGCTGATGAATTCATGTATAAAATGCTCAGTCCGATTAAGTAAAAATGGCCTTAAATCAGACACAAATGCCTGACTCTCCAAGTCATAGCGAGTAACATTACTCATAATGATGTGCTGTACTATATTTACTAAAGATCCATGAGCTCCAAAAAGAACTGTAAGTTCGCGTTTTAACCAGGGGACTAATCTGTGAAGACAAGCTGGATTTCTACGGAAAAATTCAGCTGAAATATCCCTGTAGCGACCACCATCTTCAATATTTCTAACACGAGCACCAGCTCGATAGAGAGTTCGCCTAAAATTAATAATATCTTGCTCTTGAATTTTCCGCAAAGATCTTTCATCTGTAGTAGTTGGCCTCCTTGGAATCTGTCTCATAAATTGAGAAATTTCACCATCTCTGGGTCTTGTAGAAATGCCTAACCCTTCAAATAATACTCCACTATCTGGTGGAGTAGTTGTTCTTCTATTCATGGTTCTACTGGGTGAATAAAAAGCATTTCGTTCTCTTGTCATAGTTGTACGATAGCGAAATCTTCGACCATCAGGGGTGGCAAAAGAACCATTACATGATGAAGGCCTTAGGACGTACTCTTGGAAGTCATCTTCTGCCCTCACAGAATGGAAAATAGAATCAAAGGGCTGTTTACATAGCGGACATTCAGCTTTGTTTTTAGACCACTCTTGTACACAGCGAAAACAGAACTTATGTAAACAGCGATCTAAGTAAGACACGTTATCAAATCTATCCAAACAAATAGGACACTTAGAATCAGGAGATGCATCAGCTGGTACTGTCTGTTGCAATTTGCTAGTGCCAGCTTTAGGTGAAAAGTTGTCCATTTTATATTCCTTAGCTGCTGATGCCATTACCTGTAAAAGGGAAAAATTTGCATCAATAATCCTGTAAAAGAGAAATGACCAAACTTGCAAAAAAAATACAAACATACTTTGGTGAAAATAGTTCAGTATTTCATTATCTTTAAAGGGGCAGTGTAACCTACTAACATAATACTTAAGTACAAGTTCAAAAGATAAATTGTCTGGGTTTGAATCCTGAGTCCATACTAGCAGTATGCCTGTACAAGTTACTATCTCTATGCTTTAATTTCATCTGTAGATTACTGCATCACAGGGTTTGTGAAGATGTAAAAAACCCTTAGAAAAGGTGCCTAGTACATAATAAGCTCTCAAAATATTATATAACACTCTGTTATTCTTTTAAAAAATAATTTAGCCCTAGCTGGTTTGGCTCACTGGATAGTGTCAGCCTGCGGACTGAAAGATGCTGGGTTCAATTCCAGTCAAGGTCACATGCCCAGGTTGCGGGCTCCGTCCCCAGTAGGAGACATGCAGGAGACAGCCGATCAATGAGTCTCTCTCATCACTGATGTTTCTATCACTCTCCCCGTTTCCCTTCCTCTCTGAAATCAATAAAAATAAATTTTTAAAAAATAATGAGAAATATTTGATATATACAAAAAAGTACAAAGAAAAATATTCCAAGAATCCATGTATCTACCACTCAGATTTAACAGCATTTTCTCTGGTTAGTCCAGATTTCTAAAAAAATCTCCCTTATGTATCCTCCTATCCTCTGTAGAAAACAAAGACCCCAAAACATGAAAGTCCTCAGTTGGTGTTATTTCTATGTATAGTTTATATCTTTCATATACATACCACAAATAATATAGACTACTGATTTATTTGTGGTGTTGTATATGCACCTTTAAAAATAGCTTTAGTAATAACTTTCTATGGTGACAGGTGGTTACTAGGCTTATTGTGGTAATCACATAGTAGATATATAAATGTTGAATTACTATATTGTACACCTGAAAAATAATATTGTATGTCAACTATACTTGAACTTAAAAAAAAAGCATTAGTGAGATAATTTGCATACCAGAAAGTTCACCTGTTTAAACCAATTCTGTGTTTTTTAGTGAAATATTCTTTTAAATACAAAAAGGACTTTTAGTGAAAATTAAATTAAATACTAAATGTAAAACCACCCAAGGGCAGTACATGGCTCACAGCAAATGCTCACTAAATATTATTATGCTGTGATTATTATTACTACACTATTGTTACTATGCTATTATAGTCAGTTAATCACTGATTTCCTTTCAACCCCCTTAAACAGCCTTTCTTAGCCTTTTTATTTAATCAAAAGTCAGCCAAAATGTGTCCTGAATTATGCTTTCAGTCCCTTTCCCTTATTATCTTTCCCACAAGGATCATCAGAATCTTAAAGATTAGGTTTGTTTATTTTAAATTCATCAGTTTATATTGTCTATAACTTAACAAATGAATTTGCCAGAGCTGAAATCTAATTTGCATTACATTTTAGCTTTATTATCTTATAAAATTCATCTAGCTGCATTTTACACAAATCATTTTATATATGTTAAATATTAGTTTCTTCCTTTACGTTTTCCTGAGCCTATTATTAATCTTAAAAAAATTTTTTTTAATTGATTTTAGAGAAGAGTAAGGAAGAGGGATAAAGAGAGCAGCATCAATGATGGGAGAGAATCATTGATTGGCTGCCCCCTGCATGCCAGGAATTGAACCTTAACCACCTAATTCATAGGTTGATGCTCAATCACTGAGACAAGTGGCCTAGATTATTACTCATCTTTCTCTACTCCTCTATTACAGGAACTCCCACCACTAGTCAGCTACTGTCAAGTTAGTCAAATAACAGAACTGTGATTTTCTAAACAATAGACTCATTGGTTACACCAAGTTCTAACAAAAACAAACAAACCCCACAACAAAACTCTGAAATTGTAAAGTATTTCATCATAGATTTCACATTAAATGTGCTCATCTAGGGCATCTTAACTTTCTCAGAGCAGTAACTTAATAGGAACTCAGTGCTGAACAAGTTTCTTCAAGGGGTCCAACTATTTCTAGTTTTCTATTTTCTACAGTGGAAATGCAAAAATCACCACTGTCCTTAAAAGAATAGAATCATAAATATAGAACACCAATCGTTTTTCTGTCAACATATTTACATTCTGAAACCTTAATATTGCATACATTTCTCAGCATTTCCTCCTATGTCTATTTTTTATTGTCCTACTCAGGAAAAAATAACAGACAACAAACCTTTAGGATAAGGCACAACTAAAAAAATTAGCCTGCTATAATTGGTCAAACATTGAATTAACATACCCCTAATGCCTTGGCAGAGACAGACCAAATGATCTCGAGGGGCTTATACGAGAGGTTCCCCATCCCTGCTCTCTATATAATAAAGGGGTTATTAGACTTTTAAATACATTGTTTCTAATTTTCTATTTATTGATTTTAGAGAGAGAGGAAGGAAAAGAGAAGCATCTATTTGTTGTTCCACTTATTTATACATTCATTGGTTGATTCTTTTTTTAAAAGGTTTTTTAAATTGACTTTTAGAGAGAGCAAGGGAGAGGAAAAAAGAAACATCGATCAGCTGCCAGGTTCGAGCCGAAACCTGGGCATGTGCCCTGACTAGGAATCCAACTGGCAACCTTCCGGTGAACCAACTGAGCGACACCAGCCAGGGCCATTGGTTGACTATAGTTTTGCATGTCACTGATTAAAAACAAACGAATCTCACCCCCAATCTTCACCACAATTAAATTACCTACCAAAACTTCCATTCACTTTCCACTTCTATTCACTAAGTCACTATGCCTCATCTCAGTCCCGCCCCCTTCCAGTGTAGGAAACTGCGGGCCACGAGGAGCCACACTGACTGACTGGGCAGCCGGCCCACGGTGTCTAACACTGCACGGACAACTCCATCAGGCACGGACTATGTCCACGCTTCCTTTGGTTGAGAACTGCCACCGGCCAGGATCTAACACAATCACCACGTGCATTACATTATCACAACGAACTAAAATACTGTTATTCCCATTTTACACACAGGCTCAGAGAGGTTAGAGTGGTTCTCAACCTTCCTAATGCCGCGACCCTTTAATACAGTTCCTCATGTTGTGGTGACCCCCAATTTCATTGTTACAAATTGAACATAATTAAAGCAGAGTGATTAATCACAAAAACAATATGTAATTATATGTGTTTTCCGATGGTCTTAGGCGACCCCGGTGAAAGGGTCGCGACCCACAGGTTGAGAACCGCTGGTTAGAGAATCCGTCCGTCACACCTCTGAGAGTGGAAACGCCACGGTTCAGACTCGAACATTTAGTGCTGGTGCCCCCATCCCTCAGAGACCAAGGTCTTTCCAGGACACGGCTCGGCTTGTCGCCCTCCCCGCCCCAGCACCGACCCACAGGTGCGCTGCAGGTGTCCCGCCGTGCCCGCCGAGGCCCGGACGGCCTCTCAGCTCCCGAGTCTACGGAGTCTACCGGCCTCCCTCTGGGAGCTCCGGCTCGCCCTGCCCTTCCGACCCCCGCGCCCCATTGTTCCCGACCTCACTCACCTCGGAGAAGGTCGGCGAATGCCGGGCTGGGGCACTGGTGGCCAGCTCCCGACGGCCGAGGAAGCCAGGTCGGTGACGGCAGGATCCGCGAAGGCGTACCCGGCGACTTCTCCGCGGACCCTCCGGCGTCGGGGCGTGCGGGGGCGCTTCACCCTCCTCGCGAGACAGCGGAGACCCCGGCGGCTGTTGCGACCCCTGTGACGTAAAGCGCTCATCACCAATAGTAGCTGGGAGGCGGCGGCAAGAGCCCAGCCCACCCCAACGCCCCCCGCGCGTCAAAACAAAACACCCGCCCGCGTGACGCATGCGCAGTAGGAGGGCGCCGGCACCGAGGGCGGAGCCAGGTGCGCTAGGCCCTTCCCCCCCCCACCCACCCACCCACCGCGTTCCTGGAGGGTAGCCCGCCGCCCACCCTCCCGGGCAGAAAACCCAAAGCTCCCTCCCCATCACCGACCTCGATGCTAATCTCTGGAGGTTACAAAGGCAGTAATTTAACGTTCGCTCCTAACTTGGCAGGGAAACACGATAACTAGCTGGTCTCCTCCAAACCTCACCAAACTTGGCGAGCAGTTACTAAAAGACTCTAGAGCAGCGGTTCTCAGCCTGTGGGTCGGGACCCCTTTGGGGGTCAAACGACCCTTCTCACAGGGGTCGCCTAAGGCCATCGGAAAACATATATAATTACATATTGTTTTTGTGATTGACCACTATGCTTTAATTATGTTCAATTTGTAACAATGAAAATACATCCTGCATATCAGGTATTTACGATTCATAACAGTAGCAAAATTACAGTTACGAAGTAGCAACGAAAATAACTTTATGGTTGGGGGGTCACCACAACGTGAGGAGCTGTATTAAAGAGTCGCGGCATTAGGAAGGTTGAGAACCACTGGTCTGGTGTGTAAAGGAACTGAGTGACAAGGAGGTGAAGTCACTTGACCTCCTAGGTCTAGGTCCTCCTAGACTCTAGAAAATAACACGGAGATGTGACTGGAACCCAAAGCCAGGGCCCAACCAGCAGCTACAGTCTTCAGACAGAAAGCGCTAGTCCAGTCGGGATACACAGGAGCCAGCCTGCGGACATGGCCTTGAAATCTCCGCCAAATAGACCGTTTTCCTATCAAGACGGCTTCCCCCTTTTCCCACCCCCGGGTCAGGGTTAAGACCCCATTGTTTGATGAGCTCGGAGATGGACGAGGGAGAGCGCTGCGCCCGGCGCGGCCCACTGCCCGGCCTCGGCCGCCAGCGTCCCCGACGCCGTGGGGTCGCCCCGGTGCAGCCGCGCGGGCCAAACCGCCGTCCTCCTGCCTCGTATGTGACACGCGCTCACGTTCCAGCGCAGCAAACACGGGCTGACTGGCAGGCAGTGTGCCGGGCACGGAGGCCACGTTACTTCGGAGAAGTTACCATTTACATTAAACCAGGCACTGCGTTATCAAAGACGTTTTGTTTCTTGAAGAAGGGCTCAGTTAACAGGGATCCCCACAACGATTTGTCACTGTTACATACATGTGGGTGGTATTGTTTCCGCCAACGATAAATATACGAAAGACTCTCAATATGAGGTGGGAACAGATGCAAGAGGAAACGTTAATCCTTCCAGAGTTAGACGCCGGTGTCATGTTTGAAATACGTATTAGTTTTTCAAATACACGTTAAAATGCACAAGACGGTACATTACCTTGCATTAAACTGCACTGCAACTGAAAGAACCCGCCGACGAGGTGCGCCTAACTCTCTAAACGGCCAAAAAGGCCACTGAAATCCTGTTCTCGTTGGTCTAATCCCGGCCGGAAAGGCGGGCAAGGCCCGCGGTCCGTAAGCCCGCCCCCGCTCCGGGCGGAAGAGCCGCCCCGCGCTCGGGAAAGGCCCCTGGAGGCGAGGGGGCGGGCGCTCGTGCCCGGATGTAGGATGGCCGCCGCCGCCGCCGCCGCCGCCGCCGCCCGACAGCCGCCGCCCCGGAGGTCACTCTAGGCCGGCAGGCCTGCCCGTTCCCGCGGATCGCCGTGGTCTCCTTACCATGAGGCCAGTGAGTCGCCGCACCCTGGACCGGATTTATTCCGTGGTAGGTCCCGGGTCTGGCGAGGCTCCACGGTGTCGGCTCCCTCGCCCCCGGGCGGAAGCCCCCGTATTCCTTCAGCGCCCAGAAACCCCAAGACCCATTCCTGAATTAAGCTCTCCACTCCCTCCCCGGACTCCGCCTCTTCCTGGAGGACACGCTCTTCCGCTTCTTACGTCAGGACAGTGGGTGGATTCGCCTCCGGAATTCCATTTATTCGTTGGTTACTGTAATTTCCACCTTAGCAACGTACATGGCAACCAATGGGGAGAGGGCAGCGAGGAAGCCCTACCCACAGTGAAATTTTTGCTGTTACTCCCCCTCTTGCATTTTTATTTAATTTTTTATTTATTCATTCATTTATATTTTTTAGGTGCTCCTCGCGATCGTATTACTTTCCTGGGGATATGTCATCTATGCATCGACAGTAGCCGCTCGGCGACAACTAAGGAAGAAATACCCTGACAAAATATTCGGGAATGAATGAAATTTTTAATTCCTCTAGATTTTATTCTATGCAAATACTTCACTTTAAGCTTACCTGACACATGTCTATATTTAAAGTAAAATCCATAATATAAAGTTTTCAAATTTATTATTGCATACAGTCCTTTATAATAAACCATGAATGTGCTAACTTTTCCAATACGTGTACTTTTAAGTTCTCATATAACAAAGCAACCTAGATCTGACAGCCTTTGAGTATCAGATCATAGATGAAATGACATGATTTTCCATTTAGAGTTCCCAAAATACTTCTTTTAAAATGCCTCAGAAAGCCACCTTTAAAACAAAAGTGTGTGGAATTTCTAACCTTATATTTGTTTATTACATTTCATTCTGTTGCATACCTACACAACAGACTAAGTATTACGTAAGAAAAAAAATATCGTGTGACTCATTTTCTACATCTTATTTTCTGACTCAAGAATGGCCAGAAAAAGGTGATCGTTCATATCATTTTTTTAAGCAGGTCCAGTTTGTACTTACTGTTAAATAACTAAATAACTAAAAATGTCTTAAATTGTACAGTGTTTGGGAAGAAATAGGCAACACATATCCGAGAGTAAACTTTATTAAAGTTCCTTTTCCAGAGAATATAGTCAGTAAATATGGTAATGTAGCAACAAAACTTAGGTTCATATGCCTTTGAAATTTTAAATTAATCTTCAATGATGTTGATCAGGAAATTCTTTCATTGGTGGAATTACTTCTCCAGTCTCCAGAATTATATCACCCTAGGAAAACAAACATGTATTAGTAGAAGGATCTTGTCTGCAAAGTATATCCACTCAGTCAGACCTCACACTGAAAATCTAGTTCAGCTTTGCCATTCACATTATAAAGGGACTTAGACAAAGCAGTGTCTGTCTAAAAATGAGAAACCAGTATTCAAAATCTTAAGGTATAAGTGAAAGAATAGGGGAAGTTTCACTCAAAACAAAATGACCAGAAAGAGCATAAAAGTGGTCTTCACAAAGTGACACAGGAATAATGTTTACTTGCAAGGCCCCAAGAAATAGAAGAAGCCCTAGAAAAAAGTTACAGGGAAACACCTTCAGCTCAATCCTGGAAACTCCATTGACAAAGTATATAATTAGTTAATATAATTTCAGGCAAATTACTTAGCTTTAGTTTCAGCTTTGTGTTCAAGATAGCAGATTCTATCAACCTGATAGTCCATGAATGACTGGGTAGAGTAGAATTATTCCTCATCCCCACCCCAGCCTTTTCCTGACCTGGTACTGCTCAGGATTGTTATTTAATAAAAAAAATAAACTTTATGTTTAAGCCATTATACATTTTGGGGATAATTTATTACCACAGCTAACATTACCCTAACACAGACATGAACATTCTGAAGTGGTACTAATGCTGCCATAATAAAAATTAAACTACATGGCGCTGGCTTAGCAGTCTGGAGGCAGGGACACTGGCATTGGAAGGTAAAAATAAAATGAAAGCCAGTAATAACTTGGAAGCAGACTGTCTAATGAGCTTGAGGTTCTAGGAGAGGAAGCTGGAAAAAAGTTAGGAGTTCAACTATTAGTTGCCTTGGAAAAGTACCTTAGGAAACATGAGCTCTGGCAAGAAGTAGCTGATTTGAAAGCAAAAATAAAAAAGATATCCAGGACCTTTCAGGATTGGAAAAACAAATTGCTTCTGAATCTTTAAATAGTAAGGGTTAACAATGAAGACATTCTGAGAAACAGAAGCCCAATAAAGCTCAGTAAACAGGGACGCAGCCCTGTGTCAAAGATCAGACTGAAGTGGAGTCTGTCTCAGACGGCCTCCGAGGAGCTGAAACCGCGTTGAGAGGCAGCGGCATGAGGACCGCGAAGGGAGAGAGGAAGGCCGCCTCCGCCGCCTCCGCCTCCCCGCCCCCCGCCGCGATCTCCGGAGCTTCTCGGGCAGCGCGGCGCGGCGCAGGAGCTGGAGGTTCGCTCCGCCGCCCCGAGCCGCAGGGCACCGGGTGGGCGGCAGCGGCCGGTAGCCCGGGGCTCTGCACCGCCCCCCGTAGAGTGGCGTGGCTGCCCTCGCCCCTCGCCATCTCTGCCGCTCACGCCCGCTCGGGGACTGGCGGGCCGCGGCGCATCTGTGCTCTGGCGCGCAGCCGGCCCTGCCCTGCCCTGCCCTCCGGGTGTAGCGGGCAGTCATGCCGCGCCCCACGGCCGGCAGCGCGCGTCCAGCCCGCTGGCCTTCCCTTAGGGCAGCCCAGCCCCGGAGAGCCCGGCGTGCCCGGCCGGCGGCGAGATGAGCTTCTTCGGCTTCGGGAAGAGCGTGGAGGTGAAGATCGTGCTCAGCGATGCGGAGAGTAGGTAGCGGGCGGAGCACAAGACGGAGGATGAGAAGAACTATTTCCTCTTCTACGACGGCGAGATGGTCTCCGGGAAGGTGAGCCTCGCGCTCAAGCACCCCAACAAGCTGGAGAACCAGGGCATCAAGATCGAGTTCATCGGGCAGATCGGTCAGGAGCAGATGTCACAGTGAACACCCCCGTGTGGGTTGAAAACCTCTGGCAGAGAATTCATGCCCTATACACCACATGCTGCATGTTTAACTCCGTTTTTAGGCACTTCCTGGGAAAGCTTGTTAGATGCTCTCTCAGGTCCTCAGGGTTCAACGAAGAATATCTGTTCTCCCCTTTTGCAAAGGCCAGAAGCACTGACCCCAGGTAGGAGGGGCCTGGGGAAGGGGAGTCCCTGCGCAGGTCTCTGCAGGCAGTGAGCCTGAACTGTTCACCTCTGGCATTTCAGAGAATGAAATCAGGTGGAAGACCAGCTGATCCCGCAGGAACCTCTGTCTTTTCGTCAAATCCAGAATGAGTGTGGCCTTTTATGTATCGGAAATAGGTCTAAAGAATGAGTTTCATACCCTCTGCTCTCCGGCTTCTAGCTTAGATAGGATTTCTCAACAGCATGCTGTTGACATTTGGGGCCCGGTCATTCCTTTTGGTGTAGAATGTTTAGCAATGCCCCCGTTTCTACCCACCCAATACCAGAAGTACCCCCCAGCTGTAACCTCAAAAATGTCTTGAGATACTGCCTTACCTACCCTACAGGGTAAAAATCCCCCTAATAAAGACCCACTGAGTAGATAGGATGAATCCAAAATATTTTCAGCTGAGTGTAACATGTGAGGTAGCGAAGTCCTTGCCTGCTTCACATTAGGATTTTCAAGTAGCAGCTTTAACACTGTTGCATGGATTCTTTGGCTCTGTCATAGCAGTGTAGACAGGCAGGGTTAGCCTGTGTCTGAACCACCGTTCCAGGTGGCAATACCTCGTCAATACAGAAAGATAACCACAATGTCTGCTGCCCCAGCGGGATTGACTGAGCTGCCCCAGCTGGGGTGGGGGGGTGGGTGTCAAGATTTAGTCTGAACGAAGAGGCTGCTTGCTGTACCTGCCCTGACTGGTTTCTGGTCTAACTCCTTGGATCCCAGAATAGTGTCACTGCTGAGTTTTCTCAGTATGTTTTATTGCTTCCATTGATAACTCTTCCTGGGCCCCTGAGCACTCTGGGCTGACTTGACCTTGTGCCTTTCTCTGGGCTGCTTTCTTCCCTGTAAGATGAGGATAATAAAATCACCCCGTGAGAATGTTGTGATGTCCAAGGGTTGTGCTCCATGCAGCGCGTGGCATATCTGTGCCATATACCTAAGGCAGCCTACCGACTGACCGCAGGGCACCAGAGCGAGGCCAGTAATTTTGTTGAAGTTGTGGTCTTGTGGTTTCCTCCTTCATTGCACTCTTTGGCTATGTATGAAGTGGGTGGGACTCGGTCAGATTCTTTCTGAGATCTGGCTGTATGGTAAGAAAGTTGATTGATATCATTGTGCTCTGTCCCCTTCCTCATTGATTTCCATTTTAACTCAAATTTTTTCTTATAAATAGTAGTCTCTTTGACTTGGTTCTTTTCTTCTCTCTCTCTCTCCTTTCCCTTCCTTCCTCCCTCCCTCAGAGGAGTTAGTTCTGTATTTTGAAAATGAAGTGCTTTATGTAATTAACCTTATCCTTATGACTAATTTATTTTTCCTCCTGATGAAAGTGTATTTGTCACTGGCTGGGGGGGGGGGGGTGTCAATGGAGGGGGGGGGAAGGGGACATATGTAATACTTTCAACAATAAAGAATTATTTTTTTTAAAAAAGAAAAAAGAAAGGAGAGAACTTGGTAACTGTATAGAAAGGTGGCCACCTCCCATTTTCAACTGTAACTACTACCTTACACTATTACACTATTTTCTCCTCTTTTTCTTTATTTTTGTACAAGAATATACAAAATAGGCACTTGAAGTGACAGTGAAAAAAAAGGAACATTTTAGTCAATCACTTAGCAAGGGAAAGGAGAAAGAAAAATAGTGAAAAAAAAGAAAAATCAGGTGTTTTAAGACTTACTGGGAATATTCTGGGCTTCCTTTCAACCATGCCATATGGTTTTGTCTGCAATGAAAGTAATGCTCTGTTAATTATGGTTTTAGAGTTTCTTCTAAAGAAATAGATCATATACCAAATGTTTAACTTAGTCCCAAATTTCCACCAAACTCCAGACTCATACAACTGTATACTCAATATCGCTACCAGTATTTGGCTGTCAAGCAGGCACCTCAAACTTAACCATGTCCAACACTTAAATTTCCCCAGTCCCTAACTTACCCCTGTCTTGGTACAAGACCCTTTCATTCTCCCAAGTAAGTAGGACAAAAACTTTGACTTCTCAGCAGATCCTGTTGGTTCTGCCTTGAGATTATTTTCTGAATGTGCTGCTCACCACCTCTAATACTACTATCCTTGTCCAAGTCTATCATTTTTCACTTGCCTGCCGTCCTACAGTCTAATCTCTACACTGCAGGCAGAGTCAAGTATTCTTTTATCATGTATCACTCCTCTGCTCAGTTTCTTAATTCTTTGAGACAAAGCCAAAGTCCTTGCAGTGATCTCTAAGACCCTGCACAATCTGGCCCTTGACTATCTCTCTGAACTCCCACCTCTCTCTCCTGTACTATAGTACTTACACTAAGGTAGCTCCTTTGTTATTGGTCCAATCAGTTGGGCCAGCTTGAGCCTCAGAGCGATTATACTTAACTAGAGGCCTGGTGCATGAAATTCGTGCACTGGGGGGGTGGGGGGGGTGGGGGGTGTCCCCTCAGCCCAGCCTGCGCCCTCTCGCAGTCCGGGACCCCTCACTCCTTACCACTCGCCTGCTCACTGCTCCTTACCACTTGGCTCGCTTGCTCCTTAATGCTGCCACGGAGGCAGGAGAGGCTCCCACCACCGCCACTGCACTCACCAGCCATGAGCTCAGCTTCTGGCTGAGCAGTGCTCCCCTTGTGGGAGTGCACTGACCACCAGGGAGCAGCTCCTGCATTGAGCACCAGCCGCCTGGTGATCAATGTGTATCATAGCAACCAGTCATTCTGGCCGTTGCACTGTAAAGGTCCCTTAAGCTTTTACTATATAGATGATTCCTCTACCTGAAATGCTCTCCTAGTTATTTGCTTGGTCCATGCCCTCAAGTCATTTATGTTTCTCTTCAAATAACACTTCCTTAGAGAGATCTAATTAAAAAAAAAAAACCCAGCTCCTATCATTCTCTAGTCTTTTACCCTGCTTAGTTTTTCTTCTACAGACTTATCACCTCCTTTTATACCTCTTTGTTTATCTATTTATTACCAGTCTCCAAGACCAGAATAAACATTTCACAAGGGCAGGGATTCATCTGATTTGTTCACTGCTGTATCCCTGTTTAGAACAGTGCGTGAACATAGGAAGAACTAAATAAATATTTGTAGAGTAAATGTATTGATTAAGCATATACATCTTCATGAAATACCAAACCAAAAAATGTATGGCATGATATAAAATTCAGAGAAACTGAAGCCAAAAGCAGGAAACTTAGAATACAATTAGAGGACATTAAAGTGTTTTTAAAAACATTTTACATAATACAATGTGAAAACATTAAAATGTCTTTAAGAACTCTAGTCTGGCTGGTGTGGCTCAGTGGTTAAGCATTGACCTATAAATCAGGAGGTTATGGTTCAATTCTCCAACAAGGCACATGCCCTGGTTGCAGGGCACATCCCCATTAGGGAGCATGCAGGAGGCAGCCGATCAGTGATTTTCTCTCATCATTATTGTTTCTCCCTTCCTCTCTGAAATTAATTAAAAAATATTTTTTAAGAAGAAATAAAAAGCTCAGAAAGAAAACAGCCACACACAAACACAAAAGAAATGGCTACAAACAAGTACCTTTCAATAATAACTTTAAACGTAAATGGACTAAATGCTCCAACCAAAAGACATCGAGTGGCTGAATGGATAAAAAAACATGACCCATACATCTGCTGTCTACAAGAAACCCACCTCATTAGAAGGGACTCACACAGACTGAAAGTGAAAGGATGGAAAAATATCTTTCAGGCAAATGGAAAGGAAAAGAAAGCTGGGGTAGCAATACTTATATCAGACAAAATAGACCTCAAAGTGAAGGCCTTAACAAGAGATAAGGAAGGCCACTTCATAATACTAAAGGGATCAATACAACAAGAAGATATAACCCTGGTAAACATATATGCACCCAATGTAGGAGCACCCAAATTCATAAAAAAACTCCTGGAAGATATCAAAGGAGAGATCGACAACAATACAATCATAGTAGGGGACTTTAATACACCATTGACAGCATTGGATAAGTCCTATAGACAAACAATCAGCAAAGATACAGCAATCCTAAATGACTCACTAGATCAGATGGACTTAATAGACATCTTCAGAACACTTCACCCCAAAGCCAGGGAATATACGTTCTTCTCAGGTGCTCATGGGACATCTTCAAAAATAGACCATATATTGGGTCACAAGCAAAGTATCCCAAAATTCAAGAAGATTGAAATCATAAAAAGCGTCTTCGCAGACCACGATGGCATAATATTAGAAATAAACTACAATAAAAACAACCCCAAATACTCAAACACCTGGAAGCTGAATAGCATGCTATTAAATATTGATTGGGTTACCAATGAGATCAAAGAAGAAATTAAAAACATCCTGGAAACTAATGACAATGAAAACACAACAATCCAAAACCTATGGGATGCAATGAAAGCAGTCCTGAGAGGGAAGTTTATAGCTCTACAGGCCTATCTCAAAAAACAAGAAAAAATGGTAGTAAATCATCTAACTCTACAACTCAAAGAATTAGAAAGAGAGCAACAAGAAAACCCCAGAGTGAGCAGAAGGAAGGAGATAATAAAGCTTAGAGCAGAAATAAATGACATAGAGACCAAAAAAACAATACAGAAAATCAATGAAACCAAGAGCTGGTTCTTTGAAAGGATAAACAAGATTGACAAACCTCTAGCCAGACTCACCAAGAAGCAGAGAGAGAGGACCCAAATAAACAAAATCAGAAACGATAGGGGCGAAATAACAACAGACCCCACAGAAATACAAATGACTGTTAAAAAATACTATGGACAGCTCTACTCCAACAAACTAGACAATCTGGAGGAAATGGACAAATTCCTAGAAAAATACAACATTCCAAAACTCAATCAGGAAGAATCTAAAAATCTCAACAGGCCAATAACCATGGAAGAAATTGAAGCAGTCATCAAAAAGCTTCCATCAAACAAAAGCCCAGGACCAGACGGCTTCACAGGGGAGTTTTACCAAACATTCAAGGAAGAACTAAAACCTATCCTCCTCAGACTACTACAAAAAATTCAAGAGGAAGGAACACTTCCAAGCTCATTCTATGAAGCCAGCATCACCCTGATACCAAAACCAGGTAAAGACAACACAATGAAAGAGAATTACAGGCCAATATCCCTCATGAACATAGATGCCAAAATCCTCAACAAAATCTCAGCAAATCGGATCCAGCAGTACATCAGAAAGATCATACACCATGACCAAGTAGGATTTATCCCAGGGATGCAAGGATGGTACAATATCCGCAAATCAATAAACGTGATACATCACATAAACAAATTGAAAGAAAAAAACCACATGGTCTTATCAATTGATGCAGAAAAAGCATTTGACAAAATTCAACACCCATTTTTGATAAAAACCCTCACCAAGGTGGGAGTAGAAGGGTCATACCTCAACATAATAAAAGCCATATATGACAGGCCCACAGCCAACATCATACTCAATGGACAAAAACTAACACCATTTCCCCTAAGAACAGGAACAAGACAGGGATGCCCCCTCTCACCACTCTTGTTCAACATAGTACTGGAAGTGTTAGCCATTGCAATTCCGCAAGAAGAAGAAATAAAAGGCATCCAAATTGGAAAAGAGGAAGTAAAACTGTCCTTATTTGCAGACGACATGATATTATACATACAAAACCCTAGAGATTCCATCAAAAAGCTACTAGACTTAATACATGAATTTGGCAATGTAGCAGGATACAAAATTAACCCCAAGAAATCTGAGGCATTTCTATACACCAATAATGAACTTTCAGAAAGAGAGATTATAAAAACAATCCCGTTTACCATTGCACCAAAAAAATTAAGCTACCTAGGAATAAACTTAACTAAAGAGGTAAAAGACCTCTACTCAGAAAACTACAGGACGTTGAAAAAAGACATAGAGGAAGACATAAACAGATGGAAGAACATACCGTGTTCATGGATTGGTAGAATCAACATCATTAAAATGTCCATACTACCCAAAGCAATCTATAAATTCAACGCACTTCCCATTAAAATACCAACAGCATACTTCAGAGATCTAGAACGAACTTTCCAAAAATTCATCTGGAATAAAAGAAGACCCCGAATAGCTGCAGCAATCCTGAAAAAGAACAAAGTAGGTGGGATCTCAATACCAGATATCAAGTTGTATTACAAAGCCACTGTTCTCAAAACTGCCTGGTACTGGCACAAGAATAGGCATATAGATCAATGGAATAGAATAGAGAGCCCAGAAATCGGCCCGAACCAATATGCTCAATTAATATTTGACAAAGGAGGCAAGAACATACAATGGAGCCAAGATAGTCTCTTCAACAAATGGTGTTGGGAAAATTGGACAGATATATGCAAGAAAATGAAACTAGACCACCAACTTACACCATACACAAAAATAAACTCAAAATGGATAAAGGACTTAAATGTACGACAGGAAACCATAAAAATTCTAGAAGAATCCAAAGGCAACAAAATCTCAGACATATGCCGAAGCAATTTCTTCACTGATACAGCTCCTAGGGCACTTGAAACTAAAGAAAAAATGAACAAATGGGACTACATCAAAATAAAAAGCTTCTGCACAGCAAAAGAAACCATCAACAAAACAACGAGAAAACCCACCCTGTGGGAAAACATATTTGCCAATGTCATATCTGATAAGGGCCTAATCTCCAAAATTTATAGGGAACTCATACAACTTAACAAAAGGAAGATAAACAATCCAATCAAAAAATGGGCAAAGGACCTAAATAGACACCTTTCAAAAGAGGACATTCAGAAAGCCAAGAGACATATGAAAACATGCTCAAAGTCACTAATCATCCGAGAGATGCAAATCAAAACAACAATGAGGTACCATCTCACACCTGTCAGACTGGCTATCATCAACAAATCAACAAAAGACAAGTGCTGGAGAGGATGTGGAGAAAAAGGAACACTTGTGCACTGCTGGTGGGAATGCAGACTGGTCCAGCCACTATGGAAGACAGTATGGAGTTTCCTTAAAAAATTGAAAATGGAACTCCCATTTGACCCTGTGATCCCACTTCTAGGAATATATCCCAAGAAACCGGAAACACCAATCAGAAAGGATATATGCACCCCTATGTTCATAGCAGCACAATTCACCATAGCTAAGATTTGGAAACAGCCTAAGTGCCCATCAGTAGATGAATGGATTAGAAAACTGTGGTACATCTACACGATGGAATACTATGCTGCTGTAAAAAGGAAGGAACTCGTACCATTTGCAACGTCATGGATGGAACTGGAAAGCATTATGCTAAGTGAAATAAGCCAGTCAATAAAGGAAAAATACCACATGATCTCACTCATTCATGGACAATAGAGACCATTATAAACTTTTGAACAATAATAGATACAGAGGCACAGCTGCCTCAAACAGATTGTCAAACTGCAGCGGGAAGGCTGGGGAGGGTTGGGGGGCAGGAGGTAGGGGGGTAAGAGATCAACTAAAGGACTTGTATGCATGCATATAAGCATAACCAATGGACATAAGACACTGGGGAATAGGGGAGGCTAGGGGACTGTCTAGGGTGGGGGGATAAAATGGACACATATGTAATACCCTTTGTAATACTTTAAGCAATAAAAAAAAATAAAATAAAATAAAAATATTTTTTAGAAGAACTCTGACCAGAAGTAATAAGACATTGAAATGTCATCAGAGAGAGATGGTAAAATTCAAATAGGCAGTAAAGATGTTAGCAAAGTGGCTGCAAGGGTTATTAAGAATGCAGTCCTGCCGAAACCGGTTTGGCTCAGTGGATAGAGCGTCGGCCTGCGGACTGAAGGGTCCTAGGTTCGATTCCGGTCAAGGGCATGTACCTGGGTTGCGGGCACATCCCCAGTAGGAGATGTGCAGGAGGCGGCTGATCGATGTTTCTCTCTCATCGATGTTTCTAACTCTCTATCTCTCTCCCTTCCTCTCTGTAAAAAATCAATAAAATATATTTAAAAAAAAAAAAAAAAAAAAAGAATGCAGTCCTGCCCAAATCAAGAGAAAATAAGGGAAGAGAGAGGCCTTCGGACCTCTACTGACACATAACCTTTAACAAATTATGTCCATCTTTGACCCAGGAAAAATCACCTGGAAGTACTAATCCCTCAAATAAGCAACCATATTAATGTCTTGAATTGTTGATCCAATAGCTGCAGCTTGTTAAATTCACTTCTTTTAGTATATAAGTGTCTTTTCAATCCTAGAAAAATTGTTAAATACAGATATTACAAAGTAAATCAAATCCAGAGTATAAACCGGTGAATGTCAAATTTAATAAGTTCCTAAAACAACAGACAATCCATATATTGTTTACAGTATTTGTAATGTGTAAGGTAACCTGGCTATTAGAGGTTTTAAAATACTAATTCTAGAATTCTAGAATTAAAGAGCATAATTTATTTAGACTTGTGATTTTAAGTTTTAGATGATTTTGTTTCTTAAGGTCATTAATTTGCCCTATAAATATTTAAAAATAAAATGTATAAATGTAGTTTGAAACATTTAAGAGAATTTGATTATGTTTGTAGGTAGAATTGTTTTAGGAAAGTTCAACTTGAATTAATCCAAAAATAATGAGAGCAAAAAAAGGAGACTGTTAATATTTTCCTAACTATATAAGTATTTTAACAGAATTTAGAAAACAAATTTAAAGAATTAGAAAAATGTTTTTTTAAATTTGAAACTAACAAACTGAATATTAATTTATATTCCAGATAACTGTGAACAGTTCTTTCTGCACATAAAAACCACTCTTGGATGTTAAAAACAAAACTGACAGAAAATAATATATTTTCTTTTCTAGGGTCTTGCATGTTAAGGAAAAAATACAGACCTATAATCATATGAAGTGGCCTCTGTACTTGTAGGTGAACATAAATACAAAAACTTTAAGCCCATCAACAATAAACATTTAAAATATTCTCTGAACCTTAGATATATAAATTGTTAGTGCCCTTTAATGGTTGCAGAAAGATTTTCTGTGGGGGTTTGTGTGTGTGTGTGTGTGTGTGTGTGTGTGTGTGTGTGTGTGCGTGTGCGTGTAGTGAAAACACTAAATCCCAACTCTAATTCCTACATTAACCTCAGATTTCTAAACATAAGACACACCCTGTCCACTGGGACATCCAGAGAAACAGATGTGATAGCTCATGTTCCTAAACAATTTTACTTTCTCCCCAGGACCAGAAAGCCCTCCTTTCCAAGGCTAGAAATTTTAGAATCATAAATGACTCTGAACCTTGGTTTCATCCCTAACTTAACTTGGCCTGTTTCTTCCTTTGAAAGTATCTCCTGGTTTCACTTTTCTCTTCCATTCCTGCTGTCTTTGCCCTAACCATATTCTCATCAACAAACACCTATTAAACCGTGACAACGTCCAGCTGACTTGCTTGATGTCAGGACTTTCCTCCCTCCAATTCACCCCACATTTTATGTTTTCCTAAATATATCACTTTTATAAAGGCACTTTCCTACTTAAAAGTGGAAAGCTTCCCACTGCCTACCACATAAAGTTCAACCTCCTCTGCCTAGTTTTCAAGACCTTCCATTAATTGGTCCCAGTCTACTGAGCCAAGAGTCTTGGGTAGATATGGCTATGCTCATTAGTGACTCCATATCTTTCTTTGTCACTGGAATAACTTGTCTCCAACATACTCCTACCAGAATCACCTATCTTCCAACTGTACTATAAACTCCTTGAGGTCAGGAATTTTGTCTTATATATTTTCTATAGCAATAAAGGTAGAGAACATAGTAGGAACTCCATAGTTGTTGATCAATGGATATAATCTGCTTAGTTAAGAGAACAAAGATGATGTCAGCAATCAGAATTTTAAAGAGACCACACAATCAACAGAGAATAAGTCATGTTAGAAGAATTTTTTGAGAACCCCAGTTATTTGTTTCATTCTCCTTTTAACAAGCTAACTTCAATGAGATTATCTACAATTTGTTAGGCAATCCCTAACAATCCCTTTTGTTTTACCTTGAAATAATAGTTGCAAGAATTATAAAAATAATTTTTTTTTTTACCCAGTTATTTCGTAGTAAATTGCCAACTGGTTTACTTTAGGTTATTTCCTACAAATAAGGACAATATTCTTTTGTTTTAAGGAACATATTCTTAAAATAATCGCAATAGAGTCATCAAAATCAGGAATTTAACATTGCTATATTACTGCCTCCTGCCTAAAGAACCCATTCAGTCCTAACCGATTTGGCTCAGTGGATAGAGCATCGGCCTGCGGACTCAAGGGTCCCAGGTTCGATTCCGGTCAAGGGCATGTGCCTTGGTTGCGGGCACATCCCCAGTGGGGGGGGAGGGGGAGTGGTGGTGGTGCAGAAGGCGGCTGATCAATGTTTCTCTCTCATCGATGTTTCTAGCTCTCTATCCCTCTCCCTTCCTCTCTGTAGAAAATCAATAAAATATATATTAAAAGAAAAAAGAACCCATTCAAATTTTACCAATTGTCTCCATAATTGTTTGAAATTCTCAGAAAATTCCCTTAAATGACTTGTTCTTCATTGTTTAGACTGCTTAAAAATTTGACAGTTAAAACCCATTTTTTTCTTTTGACTAAACAGATCATGCCTATTAATCAAGAACTGCATTTAGTTGACATGTCTATAGTTTTTTTCAATCTAGAAAGAATCTTCCGTTAATCTTTAGCCTTTAAGATCTTGACACTTTTGAAGTTGAACAAGGCTGAAAAGTCCCTCAATTTGGGTTTGTCTTATGTATCCTCACAACTAGATTAGGCAGGAATATTGCAAAATTGATGCTGTTTTCTTTTTATTGTATCCTATCAAGTAGTACATTTCTGTTTGTCCCATTATTAGTAATGTTAATTTACATTTCTTAATTTAGGTGGTATCTGTCAGGTTTCTCCACCACAAAATTACCCTTTTTCTCTTTGAAACAAATAAGTACGTTTAAGATCGGTATTTTGAGATAAATCTTAGTATCTTTTGATGTTCCCTGCATGAAAAAAATATTACTATGATGATCCTCAAATTATGACTTTTCTATCATTCCTTGTCCATTTATTATTTAGCAATCTATTATACAAAAAAAAAGCTTTCTCTTTTACCCATTTATTATTTACTTATCTATGAGTATCGGCTCATGGATTTACATTTTTATTCAGTTGTCTATCATCTATTACCATCATTTATTTTGATGCTCAAACTGTCCCAATGAGAGTTCTTTCAAGCTGACTCTGTGTCCTTTTGATGTAGCTCCATCATTCTTTGAACAATTCTTTACCTTCTGGAACAACAAGCTCATCTTGTATTTTCCCTGCCTCAGCCCTGGACCTGGCCATATCTCCAAAGAGCTCTGGATCCTTTCAGTGAAGAATTTTATTTAGAAAGTAAGACCTGGCTTCTGGATGTGCTAATTACCATGAGGTAGCTCTGCCACCAGGCACTGTCAGTGGACAGAGCTAGAGAATATCCACACTTACATCTACATCTTCTATATTTATCAATCATTATTAAAAACCATGAGTTCACAGGCATACTCCCAATTCCATTCTAGTAGCACAGGGTTTTTCTCCCTTCCCATATATGTAGCTCCCTTTTCCAACAATGGGAATCCTGATCCCACTATCATCAATTTTTGTACTTCTCTGACCAATGTTCCTGTATATAACCAATCTCCTGTCATGATCACCACACTCCAATATAAATAACATCCTCACCTCATTCAGGTTCTGACATCTTACTCTGTGCTGCCACCTCCATCATTGCCCCAAACCACCCTTCTTCTAATATCCTACACCAGGTTGCTGCCACTGCTTCTTTCCAAAGAGGTCTACTCACCAATACTCTCCCTCTACCCCCCATGCAGCAACCTACCCAGGATCTAACACTCCTCAATGGGTACAAGAATGCCCTCCTACTCTGTTTGGGTTATAACACTCCACACTGGGTAGCCACCACTGTTCTCCCTTCCATGCCACTCCCCAAATGCACTCCTCCCTCACCCTGCCTGGGCTCCAACACCCTACACCAGGCTATCCTTAGCCTTTAAACCACCACCTGCAAGATCTTTCAGTGAAAAAGTTCAAGCTTTTGAACATCCTGGATTCTAAAGAAAAAAAGTTGTGAAAAATCAAATAGAATGAAAAAGAGGGAAATGGAACGATGACAAAGATAACCTTTGACTATTTTGAATTTTACCTTATACCAGATCTATGCTCAAAAAGAGAAACAGAAATTCCTTTCTCCCTTCCTACTCATGATCCTGAATTTACACTAGTATTATTAGGCCAATTACATTCTGATCACTTAAATACTGTTTCTAGGAGGAAATGCATTTTAAGTTGTAAGCAATTAATATAAAGATTAACTTTTTGAAAAGCCATATATTACTTATATTTAATTAAACTTTTTACCTAAAAGGATTCAAAGGTGTTCACAATCAGTTACAAGAGGCACATTATTTCCACTAAGTAAAAGCAGGGTAAGGCATACCCACATAGGAAATAATTTTGTACAATATTAAAAATAAATTCTGAAAAACACATATTTAAAACATACTTACAGCCACATGATATTTTAAATGATAATGAATAATCCAGGCAGGTATAAGTACATGAGTAAAAATAAGGAAACTGTGTCGGTACGTCTTATAGACCTAGGGAGAAAAAACCATACACAAAATAAAACAGATATCCCATCTTTTACATTTGTGGCAGAAAAAAACAAAACATCAATAATACAACAATGTCATGATTATTTTAAAATCTCTAAATGCTACAAATTCCTTATAGTCTGTAGCTAACCTCACCCATTTAAATATTTTTACTAAACATAGGGCCTGCTAGGGGATAGATACCTAGAGTGCAGGGCAAGTTGCATTAAGACAAGTAGCATTTTGCAAAACTATAGTAAGGCATTTATAGATTTCAAAAAAATATTACTTCTAGCCCTGGCCGGGTAGCTCAGTTGATTAGAGTGTCATCTCGATACAACAAGATTGTGGGTTCAAGCCTCAGTTGGGGCACATACAAGAATCAACCAATGAATGCATAAATAGATGGAACAACAAACAAATTGATGTTTCTCTCCCGCCCCCTCCCCCACTCCCTTCCTCTCTTTCTCTCTCTCTCTCTAAAAAAATTAATTAATTAAAAAAATACTTCCTTATTATCTTTATTATAAGTTTGTTAAAGATAAAGCATGGCATAAATAATGAAAGAATAATTTTAATCAATTTAACCAGAATGATCAAACCTACATCATTTTTCAGGTAAAATCATCTCCCTAATTTATCCATTTCAGATACCCACAAACACCACTTGCATTATTCTAAGTGTGAGGTGACAATCTGAGCACACCAATGCTGGAAAAAGTGTTTTACGTACTGGGATAGAAGGGTTCCAAGCTTACTTTCAGATGCCTTTATACTATTTTGAGAAAGGCAAAAGAGAACTAAAAAAAATGGAACTTTTCCAAGGCAGCCAATTTGACTGAAACATACCTATCCTTTCAGGGAAAAGATTCTAAGTGTTGTAATATGATTGTGGGGAAAAAATTAACTCAAAGTAAGGTAGGATGGATTTCAATAAATGATTATTTACTTCTTTACATCATGGGAGGGATGTCTACTTTCAACCAGTGGCTGCCCAAATCAACAAGTAATGCCAATGATACAAAGGGTGAGAGAGAAGTTGAATTAGAGTTTCATTTTACCATCATAAAAAAAGTATCTAAGGCCTAGCTGGTTTGGCTCAGTGGATAGAGTCGGCCTGTGGATTGAAGGTCCCGGGTTTGATTCTGGTCAAGGGCATATGCCTGGGGTTGCGGGCTTGATCCCCAGTAGAGGGCGTGCAGGAGGCAGCCAACCAATGATTCTCCCTCTCTCTTCCTCTCTGAAATCAATAAAAATATATTTAAAGAGAGAAAAAAGTATCTAAGACCACTTTTTCAGAAAAATTTGCACCAGACTTCGTAGCACTGTAAGAAAGTAGATACACATAGATTTCAATGTGAACTCCTTTAATTCCTAGGTCTATGGCCAAGGGTAAATCACTGAGCTTTTGTAGGCCTCAATTTCCATTCATTAAGAACAGTTTTCTATCTTATAGGAGAAAAGAATTACATAAAGTAACACATGTAAAAGCATCAGCAGAGCGCCATGCACAACGTAAGCACTCGTGTTACGTATTAGTAGTATACCATTATTACTCCATTATTACCAGCCAATGTCGTAGCGAAGTGAAAGCAATTCTGAGATATAGTGCTTATCACTCATAACGGATGTGATTTAATGAACGACCTCAAGAAAATGTTCAGAGACCATGAAAATAAAGACAGCTCCTTGAATGAGTGACTTTCTGCAGAGTACAGTGCAGAATGGCATTTGTAAGTGACAAAGTGTATTCCACGCACATGGTGGTCGTTCAGAAAGGTGGCTCTTGAATATGACTCACTAAGCAGGGCAAGAGGATTCTGTCCGTTATGGTGACCACATGGGCCCGTACCATCAGCCGGAGACTCGTGCCTTGGGATAGTGGGCTGCAGTGTTAGCTGGGTCTCTATAGCCTCATCCTTACACAAGTGTTCTCAAATACTAAAATCGTGGAATTCTAACCGGTGGACCCTTGGCTCTCCGTCTGGGGGAAGATCTGTACAATCAAAAGAGACCCAAACGTGTTGTAAAACCCAAGCAAGGATTCGCCTCCTCATCACACTAGACAGCAAAGGGGCATGACTCCCAAAGCCACACATGCCCTTGGACTCCTGACGCCCAGGCCAGGACTCGTCGGACAGGGCTGCGATCTGGCTACGCCTACGTCTCGGTAGAACCTAATGCTCCCTCTTTCGGGAGGAACCACCGGGCTTGCGGGCGCAGAGCGATGTCCGTGTCCTGGGTTTGGCCACAGGAGCAGGCATCCCAGCAGACGAGTCTGGGGGTCGTGGGAGGTGGTGGTATGGCGGGCGAGGCAGGCCGGTCACTCACCAGGTTCTTCCAGGGGGCCGGGTCCTGCAGAAACTTGTTCCAGAATCTCTCCACAGGCCACAACCTCTGCGGGGGCAGCACCGGCTCCCGGGGGCTCAGCTCCTGGTCCTTCAGCCATCGCCGCCTCAGTTCTCGCAGCTGCTGCAGCCGCAGTTTCTCATCGGGCGTGTACCCCGTCATGTCGCCGCTGGTACCCCAGGAGGAAACGGCGCGCCCCCCGGACCTGGGACCGGTCACTGACGCGCGCTCCCGCGGGGCAGAGCGACCTTGCGAGGACGCCTGGGAGCGGCGCGCCGTGATGACGCCACTCTGGTCTGCAGACGCTCCAATCGCCGCGCACGGGCCGGGCATGCGCAGAGCCTGCGCCCACCGCTCTTCGGGTGGGTCCTGAGGACCAGCGGGAGGATGGGAGGGGCGCTGTAGTTACGGGATAGGGGCGCGAGGAGACATAGGAAGTGTGAGGTCGGAGGTAGAGGCTCTGACCCGGAAGAACTGGAGAGCTGGGAGTCGGAAGGATGCGAGGATGCTATTCACTGAACGTGATGTCCAATGTAAAATTCTTGACTTGCCTCTCCCACCTTGGAATTCCTCTTCTTGTGACTTCGAGTCTGTGGATTCGACTCAACAATTCCACTTTTAGGACTTTGCCCCCAAGATACGGTGGTAAAAATATGAAAGGAATATGTACGACTATTCACTGCAGCACCATTTATAATAAATACTGGAAATTACCCCAAAACTCCTCAATAGAGAACTGGTTGAAGAAATTATGGTACAACGACACAATGACGTGTTCTATATACAACTGGATTAATCTCTAAAATAGATTGCAAAGTGAAAACAGTTAAGGGGAGAGATAATAGTAATACTAAATATATAAAATGTTTGATTAAATTTTAAAAATAATGGAAAGGAAACTTGATTTAAAAACTATTACCTATTTTTTTTTTTTTTTTTTTTTTTTTTAGGATAGAGGAGAAATAGGATAGAGGAGACAGGGATAGAAGCTAAACTTCTAAGAATATATCCTGTTTAGCCTTATCCGGTTTGGCTCAGCGGATAGAGCGTCGGCCTGCGGACTGAAGGGTCCCAGGTTAGATTCTGGTCAAGGGCATGTACCTTGGTTGCGGGCACATCCCCAGTGGGGAGTGTGCAGGAGGCAGCTGATCGATGTTTCTCTCTCGTTGATGTTTCTAACTCTCTATCCCTCTCCTTCCTCTCTGTAAAAAATCAAAAACATTTTTTAAAAAAAGAATATATCTTATTTAATAAAACTGACTCTAGAACCATGTAAACATTCCATATTATTACAAAACTAAATTTACAAAAAGAAGCCTCTGAAAATGAAAAACTCAACGTATCTAACTGATCTGCTTAGTGGCATAATCTCAAAAACACACACCATTTCAAGTAACTTTATTTTTTCCATTATTTTCCTTCATTCTACTAAAATTTAACACAGACATAACAAAAATACAAATAAATATCAGTATATATAGACTAATTATAGTAAAATATGTTTAATTTTATAGAACTTTGTTACCTCAGGACCAAAAATCTACATTTTAAGTACCTTTAAACCATCAAATTATTGTACATCTAAAGAGAGATATACCTCAAGGACAAAAACTCAAGCTGTTTTAAGTAATCATATTGTTGGTAGTGATGGTGGTGGAGGTATTGTTAATCTGACACTGAAATGAAATGGTTTTGCTGGGATTTCTATAATGGGAAAAAGGAGATACAAACGTAAACTGTATGAGTTTAAGTAAAAACTCTATAGTCCTGAATTTGCATCAAAAGCATCATGATCAATTTTAGGCTCATTGAATGGCCAACCTAGTAACCATGAACATCTCTAGTTCCTAGATTGTGACCTCTAATTATCATTTTTCATTCAAAGAAACTAAGACTTTTTGGAGTGGCAGTTCTCAAATATTTTGCTCCCCAAACTTCTTAAACTCTTAAAAATTGTTGAGGACTCCAAAGAGCTTTGTTTATGTGGGCTACATATATAATTAGAATAACACTAGAAATTAAAACGGATTTTAAAATAAACTATCCATTAACAATTATTTAGTGAGAAGAGTGCCATTGTTTTTACACTTTTGTAAATTTCTTGAATGCCTGGCTTAAGTAATAACAACAGAATTCTTATAAGCGCTTCTGCATTCAATCATATCACACAACATCACACATCATGTAGCCTTTGGGAAACTTCATACCCATTTGTGAGAGAATGAGAGTTTAAAAGGGCAAATAGCAATTCAGTATTATTATAAAAATAATTTTGATCTCCCAGACCCCGTGAAAGGATCATAGGAACTTCCAGGGGAAGAGAATGGTCCCCAGATTACACTTTGAGGACCACTGCCTTAGAGAAGTAGCTAATTCCAGGTCTGAGTTAGGAAATGTAAAAGAAGCTTGTCTTAGCAAAAAGCAGGGAAGTTTTTAAAGACTAGTAAAGTCATGTCAAAAGGATTCAGGAGCCAAGCTGAATAGACTTCCATTAGTCAAAGATTGAACAATGTGATTAAGGCATTAATAAGTATAATGATGTCAGTGGATTGAAAAATGTAAAATACATTCACATACATAAGTTTATAATGATTTTTAAAAACTCATTGCTCACCCTAACCGGTTTGGCTCAGTGGATAGAGCGTCGGCCTGCAGACTGAAAGGTCCCAGGTTTGATTCCAGTCAAGGGCATGTACCTTGGTTGCAGGCACATCCCCAGTAGGAGGTGTGCAGGAGGCAGCTGATTGATGTTTCTCTCTCATCTATGTTCCTAACTCTCTATCCCTCTCCCTTCCTCTCTGTAAAAAATCAATAAAATATATTTTAAAAAAACCCAATTCATTGGTCACTTTTAAATGGTGGTAGGGAATCAATTCCACATTTGGAAAACTGTTAAGTAGAAGAAAAATTACGCATTTTTCTGGTCTCTATAAATTGCACCTTAAAGTAACAGAAGTTGATGAGAGGAAATTTCTTCAAAGAAGAAAAAAAACTAATAAAAGGAGGAGGGATGGCAGTTAGAATATCACTGTTTTGCAACCATTAGTTCATTAATGAATCAATGCAGTGATCAATAACTTCTGATATCTCAAAAATAGAGCAACTCTGCCTCCTAGTGGAAGCCTACCTCATTGCCTGTGAAGTAACCTTGCCAAACAAAAAACTGAACCTGAGTCTGATCAAATTTCTAAATCTAACTACTCATTTAATGGAAATACAGAGGAACTCCTATACAACACTGAAAGGACGTTCAGAAAAATCCAGATTGTAGACGCTGCAGAGAAGCGACTGTTTCTTAAACAAACAAACAAAAATCGAGCCCTAGCTGGTTTGGCTCAGTGGATAGAGCGTCGTCCTTCGGACTGAAGGGTCCCCGGTTCAATTCGGGCATATGCTCAGTTTGCGGGCTCGATCCCCAGTAGGCAGCCAATCAATGATTCTCTCTCATCATTGATGTCTCTCTCTCTCTCTCTCTCTCTCTCTCTCTCTCTCTCTCTCTCTTCCTCTCTGAAATCAATAAAAACATATTTAAAAAATATATGTCAAGGGAAAAAAGAGAGCGAACCCATAGATTAAAAGAGAAAATCATAACTCAATAATAACAACCTGATTTAAAAATGGGCCAAAGGCCTTAACAGATACCTCACCAAAGGAGATATACGATGAGAAATAAGCATATGAAAAGATGCTCCACATCATATGTCTCCAGGGAAATGCAAATTAAAACAATGAGATACCACTACACACCTATCAGAATGCCCAAAATCTGAAATACTGACCCCACCAAATGCTGGTGAGGATGTGGAGCTCCAGGAACCCTCTTACATTGCTGGTGGGGATGCAAAATGGTACAAATACTTCGGAATACTGTGTGGCAGCTTTTTATAAAATTAAACATTCTCGCCCTAGCTGGTTTGGCTCACTGGATAGAGCATCGGCCTGGGGACTGAAGGGTCCCAGGTTCGATTCCGGTCAAGGGCATGTACCTTGGTTGCAGGCACATCCCCAGTAGGGGGTGTGCAGGAGGCAGCTGATTGATGTTTCTAACTCTCTATCCCTCTCCCTTCCTCTCTGTAAAAAACCAATAAAATTATTTTTAAAAAATTAAATTAAACATTCTCTTACCGTACAATCCAGCAATTTCATTCTTTGGTATTTACCCAAAGGAACTGAAAACTTACGTTCACACACACACAAAAACTGCACACAAATGTTTATAGCAACTTTATTTGTAATTTCCCAAACTTGGAAACAAACAGTACGTCCTTCAATAGATGAGTGAATAAGTAAACTATAGTACATCCAGACAATGAAATATTATTCAATGCCAAAAAGAAATGAGTTATCAAGCCACGAAAAGACATGGAGGTATTTTAAATGCATATTACTAAGTGAAAGAAACCAATCTGATAAGGTTATATACTATATGAATTTAACTGTATGATATTCTGGAAAAGGCAAAACTTTAGAGACAGTAAAAAGGTCAGTGGTCACCAGGGCTGCTGGTGGTGAGGAGATTAATAGGCAGAGCACAGAGGATATTCAGAGCAGTGAAAATATTCTGTATGATATTGTAATGATGGCTATGTGGTGTCATACATTTGTCTAAAGCCATTGAATGTGCAACACAGAGTAAACCCTTAGGTAAACTAAGAACTTTGGGTGATTATAACATGTTGGTATAGGTTCATCTTTTTTTTTTTTAAGTACTATTCTGGAGAGTGATGTTGATAATGGGAGGGGCTATGCATGTTTGAGAATAGCGGGTATATAGGAAATGCCTGTACCTTCAGCTCAATTTTATTGTAAATCTAAAACTGCTCTAAAAAAAGGCTTTTAAAAGGAGAGAGAGGCAATGAGGGAAATTTGAACACTACCTCAATCTTTTATATTAAGGGATTATTGTTCATTTTTGTATGTGATAATGTGTGATTGCATTTTAAAAATATATATTTTTATGGATTTCAGAGAGGGAGGGAGATAGAGAAAGAGAGAGAAACATCAATGATGGGAATCATTGATTGGTTGCCTCCTGCACACCCCACACTGGGGATCAAGCCCACAACCAGGGCATGTGCCTTGACTGGGAATCGAACTGTGATTACTGGATCATAGGTCGACACTCAACCACTGAGCCATGCCAGACAGGTGTGTGATTGTATTTTTAAAGGGAGCTTTATCTCTTAGAGATACCTTCTGAAGTATTTATGGATGAAAGGATGTGATATCTGGAATTTACTTCTTAGAAACTGGAGAGGGAGAAAGCAGTATGGTGGAAATAGATTAGTGATGAATTGGTAATTGTTGAAGCTGTCTAATAGGTAAATGGAGATTGTTTATACCCCTCTTATATGATTTTGTATATGTTTGAAAGTCTTCCAAATAAAAAATTTTAAAGATCTATGCCTTGAAGTAGTAAGTAAAGCATTTAAACTATTTTTAATCCTCATTCTGTTTTATAACAGCTACATTTCAGATTAAAATTCTGCAGCCTACTTAGGCTAATTCTCAACTCTGCTATGAGGAAATCCAAACAACTGGTACTCAAGTGAGAGTAAGTCCCTGAGTGCTTACTCCTTCCAAAAAGGACTGTATCTAAGTCCTCAATGAGTCATTTGATAACCCAAATAAATATTTCCTTTGTGATAAAGACATCTAGTAATTTCTTGAATTTAGGGTTGGCTTTCTGACTAATTCTGGAAAATTACTACTCTTTTCCCACCTCCCACCACCACCACATTTAAAAAGAAAAAGAAAGAAAATCAATATTGTTTTGGAAGATATACTCTTATACCACTGGCTGCTGCCTACCATATTTCCACCCCTTCCCATGTATCTATGGCTGTGAAACCATGAAGATGAGTCGAATAAAGCGCAGTAGGGAGCATGTTCAATTTAGCACCCCTTGGAAATGTGTACTCACAAAATCAGATGGTCTTGCAGTATCTGGATAACTACTGAACATTCCCACAAGGGGGCACTCTGGCTCACTGAAAAATTAATGTAATTAAATTGGGTTTTAAATAAGGTTCATTAACCAGCCCACAAAACTTGGAAAGGGCAAGGTTGGCATGACTACAGCTATCTTAGTATTCTTTTGACATTAATATAGCAGAATAAGTTGGCTTCTCAAGCACTTAGGAGTAGAAGGCAATGTTCATCTGCTCAAGTTTTTACTTCTAGTTGGATCCCTGCACATTCCATGGCAAGCGATACCAATCAGACACTCTAAAAAGAGTCATTGATTAAAATACTAACTCTAATACAGAAGGCAACATTGCCTTGAATACTCTATAAGAATTTCTAAATTTTTTGTTTTCATTTCAACGATAATTTAAAACATTTAATGTGAGCATATTCTAGATCATTTGGATAACCACTTTATTATAACCAAGTACCCACATTTGCATGTGCATTTACAATTGCATGGGAGCCTAGTGGAGGCCATGTGATGATATGGCACATGATATGAATAAAGTTTCACATCATTCAGAGGGAGGGATGAAATCTTGTATATATGGACTAGAAACAGTTCATTCAGTGAGATAATAAATACGCAAAATGAAAAAAATTTTAATTGTGCCTTCTTATTGTTATAATATTTTGTTACTATTGCAATTTGGAGGGTGCTATTAAGCAGATCAGCCCAATAAAACAATGAATTGGTTAACTTTAATGTCATTGCTTAAAAGGAACAATAAAAACAATGCTCAATGACTCAAATAATATTACAGGTTGTTAAAAATAAAAGCAATACACAACAAAGCAGAACACTCCAAATGCATCTTTCTGCTATTCAATCTGACATTATTCTTTTTGTTTTGTTAAAACAAATCCATTATGTGAATTTTATTAGTATTAGATTTTTGTTCGTATTTAGTCTGAAATTTTTGATTTTGTAGTTAAAAAAGAATATAGAAATTATATGTGCTTGTGAATATTAAAGGAAAGTTATAATAAAAATTATTTTATTCTAGGAATATGCAAGAATTTGTTTGCCCTCCTTTAAAAGAGATTATTACATTGCTTAAACTTTAAAACACTTGATATATTTCACAGAACATCAAGGCAAAGTGTTTAAACCTTAAATTTTCTGAAATTTGCCAGAAGGACAATTTTTCTTTTCTTCCTTCCTTTTTTCCCCTCTTTTTTCTTTGCCCTTCCCCTCCCCGCCCCATGAGCAACTAATTTTGTCTTCTTTCCTTCTTAATTTTAATTGGTTTTCTTGGATGAAAGAGATGGCTTTTGGATTATAACACAAATTTACATAATCATTGATAAACTTTGCTTTCACTTTTTACTTATTAAATCTAAGAGTCTTAAAGTCCTTAGTACAAGTAAAAAAGAAACACATTGTTTAAAAAATTTAATTAACATCAAAACCCTTTATCATTATGAAATGCAGCTGTTCTTTGTGTTTTTGAAATAACATTTTGTTTCTTTGCTGCTCTTAAGTTACCTTTGATCTCCACACACCTGCTTTGATGTATTCATGGGTTTCTGTAATGATGAGTGATGGGAACATTTGAATGGCTTCTTTGTTCTCTTTTCTGTACTTATGCATTTCATTAGCATGGTGATGCAGTGGCCATCATCCGGAAGTGTTATTGTTATTCTCTCCACGTTCTTGTTCACACACACACACACACACACACACACACACACACACACTCTGCCTACTTCAGATAACACCATAGCTACTATCATCAATTTATTTACCTGGCAAATTTAAATTAAGAAGCAGTATGTCTAGACTGGGCCCAATGAAATGGAGAGCTGAGACACAAAACTAGATAAAACCCTTTCCTTAATATCAATTTTAGCCAGAATTATACCAATGCTTGTTAGCATTGCTCAATTCATTGAACGTTACTTGAACTTTTTATCTGCATCTTTAGGGAAAGAATATTTCATTCATTGATTATACCAATATTTGTTCAGTGAAAACAACATGTGTTTGTGGATAAATCCGAATTGTAATACCTATTATTGGCATAGAGTTTTTTTCCAGTTTATAAAGTACTTTCATATACAAGGTCACACAAGGTCACATTGGATTCCAAAATATCATCTGAATGTAATCCATTCATCCCATAAACGTTTTACTGTGTTTTTTATACAAGCCAGACACAGAACTGTGCTGAGGATAAATTTATGAACCAGACTCAAGGAGACTTACAATCTAATAAAGAAAGACAAGTCTGTAGACAGATAAGTGTACATAATGGCTGTGGTGGATGTGTGAGTGAAATCTCTGGACTCAGGAAAATAAGCCCGTCTACTTTCATTCACCCATCCATCTGTGCATTAATCATATATTAATCTCGAGTACCTAGCGGATGGCAGTCCTTGCCGTCAGTGTCAGGGATACCGAGTTAAATGAGACAGCGCCCCTGCCTTCAAGGAACCCACAGTCTAGTGTGAGAGCCAGATAAGTAGTAAGTACTTGCAATAAGCAGGAGACTGTAGAGGCATGTACTGTGCCAGGGCTGCACAAGGAAGCCACCAGGGGAGGCATCACAGGAGAGAAGGCGATAGAACTGGATCTAGAAGCAGGAGACACTGTCTTTGGCAGACAAGCAGGTACTCCACGAGGAAGCCCAGATTGGCATGTTTCATGATCTCTGCAAGTTTATTTTTTTTTTTTAAATATATTTTATTGATTTTTTACAGAGAGGAAGGGAGAGAGACAGAGAGTCAGAAACATCGATGAGAGAGAAACATCGACCAGCCGCCTCCTGCACATCCCCCACCGGGGATGTGCCCGCAACCCAGGTACATGCCCTTGACCGGAATCGAACCTGGGACCTTTCAGTCCGCAGGCCGACGCTCTATCCACTGAGCCAAACCGGTTTCGGTATCTCTGCAAGTTTAGATTGAGGAGCAGGGTGTTCAGTCAGACCCTCTCCCAGCTTGATGTGCCTATGAGTGTGCCCCCGGGGAGAAGTGAATGATGGCAGGCACCAGAACGAATGACTGGGTAAGTCCAGCTTGTCTAGTATTCATATTCTATTGGCCTGGGAGCTCTGGCCTGCAGTTTCAAATCCAAGTCCCAGTGATGATTTTTAGGCTCTTAGTAACTTGCCTTCATTTTGTCTGTGGTGCTTAACTTCGCCCTTCTCTGCTACATCAGTCACACATTATAGGACCAATCGCCTTTCTACCCCTCCACAGCCTCTCCTTATTTACTCCCCTCTTTGCTTTCTGCCACCAGTCACCCCACCTTCCCCTCTGCCAGGCGACAGTTTTGCTCAATTCCTACCTCCTCTGCAGAACGTTGACTCTGTGGTGCACAGATTTCTATTTCTTTTGCACATTTAAAGACTCCTCGTGTGTTAAAGCTGTGCTAAGAATGACTTCCACAAACGGCTCAGATGAACAATTTTGCTAGCATCCCATTCTGCCTTGCCTGAATATACCTGGAGCTGTTACAGGGAAAGGGCACATGCCTTATCATGCAGGAGGACATCTTGGAATAGAGTTAACGGAGAAGTTTAATTAGTGTGAAACAATTCGTAAACACTTCACACTGTGCTCACCACAACTGAGCTGTGGGAAGCATCTCCGCCCACAGCTTGCCTCCCTCACCCCATCAGCTCAAACCTGTCAGAAAGCGCTCCATGGTCCCACTTCCCGCTGTTCTGCTCGGTGTTTTCAGAGTTTATCAACCACATGCTTACTCTGAAACCCGGAGTCAGAATGCTCACCAAAGCCTCTGAAGGAAACTTAGACCTGGCTGCCTTTCTCTTACATCCTCCTCTCTCCTTTCTTCTGGTTGTTTCTTCTCTCCTGTGTTAATCATGGCAATTCCCAAACAACCCCCAAATCTCACTGGCTTAAAATGATGAAAGCATGTTTCCTGTCCACGTTACAGTCCGGTGTAGGCTGTGGGGTTTGGAGGGGAGGGGTAGGCTCCACACAGGCAAGGAAGGACCCAGGCTGATAAAGGCTCCTGCGTCCCCGGCATTGACATCTACTGGATGAAGGGTGAGGAGGGAAGATGGAAAAAAGCATGGAGGGTGATGCAGGTATTGTAGGAGCCAGGACTGGAAGGGGAGCATGTCTCTTCCATCCGCATTCCACTTGAAACAACTCAGCCACAGGGCCGCACCTAACTTCAGGGGATGCTGTGACATGTAATTCAGCGATGTTTCCAGGAGGAGAACGAGGTGAGTTTGGTGAACAAACCTTCCATCCCATTTGGTTAGGGAGAATTTTTTATGCCTTTCCACAGAGGATTGTTTTCTCCAACCCGTCCAAGGAAACACCCCATTTGACAGGTCACACAATTCCAACAACGTGTTTGATGGGCCATGGAAAGTCTAGGTACATTTGTAACAAACATCTGGATCCTGTGCGAGTATCGTACACTATCTTCTATAATTCTCAGATTGCCTCACATATACATTTCTTCATTCTTCAGTGAGATTTCATGGTGTGAGAGGAGGCAGGCTAAAAGGACTGCTTTTCATAGGAAGAAGGAAAAAGTAAACAACTTTAAACTTTTAGAAACTTAACTGAATGTGTATCCACAGATTAAGGTATTGTCAAATGATTCAGTACAGGAGTTTGAGTGGAAAGGTACTTATTTTTTGTAGACTCTTTAAAACAGGAACAGTTAATTTGGACTTAGAAGCATCACAAAGTTAAAAACTTGGATTTAAGAGCTGAGATGCACTCATGGCTGCATAGGTAGGGGACTCCACTAGATGGCCCTGTTTGAAAATGTTACAGAGTTGGAGATGAGAGGAACAGCTTTCTGATCAACTGCAACTCCCAAACCTTTTCAAGGATGTAGGGCACTTCGTTATCAGTTATAGGTTTTCTTAAAATACCATTGATGTGGCAAATTTCATCTTTTAATATGACATGGAAACTGTTTTGGTAAAAGAATTTGGTCCAAAGTTTTCTTAACGGAGAGTATTTTGTTCTGAACAGATCATTTAAAATGAACAACCGGCAATATTGAAATGACAACCTGTCCTCCAAAGTGCAGAATCAGCAGTGGTGTCTGAAGAGTCCAGAAGGCAGCTCAGGCTGTAAATTTCCCTTGCTCCAAGGGGATTTTAAAACAAACACGGGTTCCACTCCTCCTTTTGTTCCAGCTCTATTTTGAGATACACATTTCAAAAACCCAAAGGTTATTCTGTTATGTTGTATGGATTCTGACTACCCCAAATAAGTCAAAACCACCAATTAAAATTTGCTTTGAAACAGAAATGGGATGATTATAATCAAAAGCTGCAAACCCAGTAGTTAGCAACCAGAGCCTGGTAGATGGTATGAAAAGGCATCTCCAGAACTGCTCACGAGGGAGAGCAGAGGACACCAGTGTCTCTTTTCCTATCGATGCGTCCGTTAATACTGGCACCTTCTGTATCAGTGCTAGCTCTCAATCCAAGAGAGCTTAGCTGATGAAAAATAAAGAAAATCAAGGAAATGGATAGTGGGCCATGAATCTATCCTTCCTTCCCTCAGTCCTGCTCAAAGGAGACCAATGGTGGGATCTCCTACCCCTTCTGCTCTCATCACCTCTCTCGCAAATCTGATCATACCAACACTTGTTTATTCCTAGGAACAAAGGAAGTCAACACCAGAGCCTTCTGCCTGATTAGAAAATCAGACACACTTGGAGCATCTACCATGAGTCAGCCTGGGGTGTCAGTCCCTTTGCAAAATACAAAGATGAATAAGACAAAGCATGTGTCCTTAAAAGCAAAACCCGGATTTTAATACACAATGATCAGAGCAAAGTGATACTAAAATATAGAGGGTGATCTATCTACTCATCTAAAAGACCTTATTTGGTTTCCAACTGTTTCAATTTCTTTGTAACTTTCTGTTGTGTTCGTAGTGATTATTTTAAGTCTTTCTTCAATGCCAGTAATTCTTCAGTTATGTCTAGACCCGCGGTCGGCAAACTGCAGCTCAAGAGCCACATGCGGCTCTTTGGCCCCTTGAGTGTGGCTCTTCCTAAGTCTTAGGAGTACCCTAATTAAGTTAATAACAATGTACCTACCTATATAGTTTAAGTTTAAAAAATTTTGGCTCTCAAAAGAAATTCCAATCGTTGTACTGTTGATATTTGGCTCTGTTGACTAATGAGTTTGCCGACCACTGAATTCTAGACAAGTCTCAACTGGGCTGACTGGGCACTTCAAGTCTCTGCCACGTATCTGTTCCATGCCAGTAGCTACCTCAGGACTGTCCTCATGGAGATGACAGAAACACAGGAAAGAGCAAGGCCCCTCGAGTTGTAGACTTAGAAGCACCATACTTGCACTTCTGCTTCATTCTATTACCCAAAGCCAGGCACATGGTCAAGTCCAGAGACAGAGGCAGAGGACACTTCAAAGTTAAATGCCCAAGGGGGTGGATGCAGAGAGGGTAAAAGATCATTCAACCCATTAGCAAGACCTATCAATTCTACCTTAGAAACACTTTCCACACCTGTCCAATACTCCTTCTATCTTATTGCTACCACCCCTTCAGTTCACCATGGTCTCTCTTACCTATCACCACCTGACTGCTCTGTCCAAATCTTTCTTGTCCATTCCTTCTCAGACCATTCTCAATGCAGCATCGAGAATAAACTTAAAAAGAAAACCTGCTCTGACCACTCGTTTAATTAAGTCTGCCAAATGGTTTCCTATTGTTCTCAGGATAAAGGTGAAAATCCTGACTAAGGCCTGAATTGTTTTCAATTATCAATTGAGGGGTTATTTTAAAGCAAATAGGTGAACCTGGTGAAAGGGAGAATGAGAGTGAAGAGGGAGTATGGGAAAGAGAGGCTTTGTAATGACTTCCATGTGAGGACAGCCTGGGACCCTTTTCTCCAACGTCATCTCCTTCCATCCTTTCTTTCACTTTATGGTTGGAACACATCATAATTCCCCAACTTGTACACTATGTCAAGCCTCCGGGGTCCTACTTGGACTGCTCTGTGTCCAAGTAGAGAAGTAGAGTTCTTTATCCCTCCTTTTGGTACGGCTTCAAAACCGTCTGCCTTATGCCCTAAAAAAAAAGAGAGGAGAAGAGCGGAGATTGGTTTGGCTCAGTGGATAGAGCGTTGGCCTGCAGACTCAAGGGGAGAGGGAGAGAGAGAGGGAGAGAGAGAGAGAGAGAGAGAGAGAGAGAGAAGGCTTTTGGCGAGGGAGAGGATGAGGACGTTTTTAGCAAAGGCCAGCTTAGGAGTACCCTAATTAAGTTAATAACAATGTACCTACCTATACAGTTTAAGTTTAAAAAATTTGGCTCTCAAAAGAAATTCCAATCGTTGTACTGTTGATATTTGCCTCTGTTGACTAATGAGTTTGCCGACCACTGGTCTAGTGCATCAGAAAGTCTTCTGGGCTCTGCCTTCAAGCGCCCGGAATCCGACTCCTCCCGCCACCGCCTCCGCCTCCCCTCAGGTCTGAGCTGCTGTCCCCTCTGCAGCGGCTTCCTGGCATCTCCCTGCTCCTGCCGGGCCGCTTCATCGGCCTCTTCTCCCGGCGGCCAGGGCCCTGCACAGCTCTCCTCTGAGGAGCTCCTTGGGCTCCCATCACCTCAGGGGGAGCAGGTGTCCTGCCTCAGCCCATCACACCCACAAGATGCCCTCTGACCTCCTCGCTGCCCCTCCTGCTTCCCCGGGGTCCTTGCTGTGTATACTCCGCCAGGAGAGCGCGCAGGGCTCCCGCACTTGCTGTTCCCTCTGCCTGGAACAAGCCTCCTCACTTCCCACACATCCCACCCAGAAATCAGCCCTTCACAGACTCCCTGGCTGCACGACCCCGTCCCTACCTGCATTCTCTCCTCCCCTCACCCTGCCTTGCTTATACCCTCAGCACTCACACCAGCCGCTACAGCCTTATCTTTATTTACTTACTTAGGTAGTTCAGTGTCTAGTTTCCCTCTAGAACAGTGGTTCTCAACCTTCCTCATGTTGTGGTGACCCCCAATTTCATTGTTACAAATTGAACATAATTAAATAATAGTGATTAATCACAAAAACAATACGTAATTATATATGTGTTTTCCGATGGTCTTAGGCGACCCCTGTGAAAGGGTCGTTCGACCTCCAAAGGGGTCGCGACCCACAGGTTGAGAACCGCCGCTCTAGAATGGGAGCTCTCAGAGACTAAGATTGTTCTGTTTGCTGACCTCATCAGTATGGGCAGCAATGCCTGGCTCCAGACACACTTATCGAATGAATGAATGAATGAATGAATGAATGAATGAATGAATGAATGAAGCGCACCTGTCATTTGACAGAGACGGTGGGCAGAACTCCCCAAGAGGTTCTGGGGTGTCCCCTTGGGGGCCGTGGAGCCAGCCCCACGTTTCCTCCTGCATGGAATCTGCTGTCCAGGTCCGGATGTTCCCGCACAGCTGGCAGCTCTGGACACTCAGCAGGGCTGGTTTTCCTTTTGTGCAGACACCACCTCTTCCTGGGAGCCCTCCCAGAGCCTTCCCAGCCGTCAGGGAAAGTCCGTCCTGCCCCTCCCTGCCTGACACAGTCCTTCTGAGATCTGTACTGGGTGTCCGTGAGCTCCCCTGCGGCCCTGAGTCATGCCCAGAGAACACCTGGAGACCTGCCCCGGCCCCTGTGGCCTCAGCCGCGCCCCTTTCCTCAGTTAAGCCTCACCACAACCGTCTGAGGTAGTCATTACTGTCCCCATTTTACAGATGAGGAAACTGCGGTCAGAGGCTGCAGAAGTGACTTACCCAGGTCCCAGGCTGGCATCACAAGGTGGCCTCCCGGGCCTCGTGGCAGCACAGCTGTGTTCACAGTTGATGCTGAGGTTTTTGGCCAATGAATGAAAGGGCATGCCTGAGTCCTCCAGAGGGAGCGGTGGAGACGCTGTAATCACAGCAGGTGCCAGTCGCTGCCGGGTGGTCAGTGTGGCCCATCCATGCTCCGCTGCCTGGGAGATCGCAGCTTTGCTGGTGTTCTGTGCGGAGAAAGAAAAGGCAGTCTCCCTTCCAGAGTCCCAGGGACCCACCTGTGGATGTGAGGAAGTCACATGACCATGCCCATCCCCGGTCCTAGAAGGGTTGAACTATGAGCCAGAAATTAGGAACAGAGCTGGGACCAGGGCCCCCTGTCTCTTGACGTCAGTCCTACCTTTGTTCTCTGCCTACTGCATTCATAATGGCTATGTCCCTAGGACCTCAGCTTCCTCATCTGTAAAGTGGGGGTAACTGTGCCTGCCAAAGGCTCCAGGATTAAATGAGATAGTACAAGAAAAGTGCCTGGCAGAATGGAAAGTGAAGCATATAATTATTAACTGGCTCCAGGAAAGGCATATATATATCAACTGATTCTATCATGTTTTGAAAATGAAATGTATTTTAATTAAACACCACCTTTGCAATTATCTATATCTATATTTATATCTATATCTATATCTATCTATATATATATACATATATATAAAATAATAATTGGGACACCCTGTATATATATTTTATATTTATATATGACATTGCTTCCTCCTTCCCTGCCTTACAAATGCATCTCCCAGGCCTGGAATGCAAACTTGGTCATTAGAAGAGACCTATTTGTTTAGGAAAAAAAGTAATAATAATAGTGCTCAGTGGAGGAGATGGTGTGGCAAAACCAGCAAAGTGTGGCAGCATTTTGTGAGCATTTTAAACATGCCAGGTAAATATTTTATCAAATGTTAAATATTAATACATTCTCATTTTATCTGAATCCTCGTAACTTTTAAAATGTATGTCAAGAAACAAGTAATTTCAAAGCTGTCCATTTAAGTGAGCTACAAACTGGATTTACAATACTGCTAAATAGGGTGTTTTAAAAATTGGTAAATAAATAGAAGTATCTCCTCCTGCCTTTTTTCAGGATTAGTCTTTTTTTTGTTATTGTTACTCCTTGCCCGAGGATATTTTTCCATTGATTTTTAAAGAGAGAGTGAAAGGGATAGAGAGAGGGAGAGAGGGAGGGAGGGAGAGAGGGAGAGAGAGAGGGAGAGAGAGAGAGAGAAAGAAACATCGATGTGAGAGAGACACATCCATTGGTTGCGTCCCACATGTGCCCCAGGGTGGGGATCAAACCTGCAACCAGGTACCTGCCCTTGACCGGGAATTGAACCCAAGACCCTTTGGCACGTGGGCTGATGCTCTAACCACTTAGTCCCATGGCCAGGGCAGGATTATCTTGGATTCCATCTATTCCTCAGCAGAATATTGGGGCTCAGGTTTTTGGAAAATGAATGAAAGGGCAGACCTGAGTTTAGCAATATTCCTGGTGGGAGGTGCAAGATCCTGACACGCCTGCATGTCACGAGGGCCAACCCCTTGGTGGACAGCGATCTGACAGAACGTACCAAGAGCCGTAGAAACCATCTGTACACTCTGGCCAGCTGTTTCCTCTGAAGGTTGTCCTCGTGAAGCAGAGCAGAAATGGAAGCCCGTAGGACGCTGATGGCCGTGCTGGTCACAGCGGGGGAGGGCGAGCACACTCAGCCGTCCGTTACAATGGAGACCACAGAGTGAGTGATGCTTGCATCCTTGGCTCGTCCGCCAGCAAAATGATCATTTTGGGGAGACAATGTAGATAATACTTACGTTCAAAGGTTTCCTGTCAAAGGGGAAATTTCAATTGTTGTACTGTTGATATTTGGCTCTGTTGACTGAGTTTGCCAACCACTGGTCTAGACGTTGTTTGATTTCTAATTTGTTTGTAGACCTATAATTGTATTATTTTCCTTAGCCTTGCAATTCTTCTTTCATCTCTTTCTGTTGTTTCAGCATTTTGTCTTTGAGCTCTTATTTTATCGATAGCATTTTTTTTTTGTTTTACTTTAGCACAAGGCAATCTGAGGTAGTTTTCTTCTGTGTTTTTTTTTTCCTTCCAGATTGTCTGGCATATTCTCTCTCTCTCTCTCTCTCTCTCTCTCTCTCTCTCTCTCTCTCTCTCTCTCTCCTCTCTGGCACATTTACAAGGTTGACATGCCATTTATTTTCATTTTCTTCAAACTACAGTTGGGCGGTCCTGTATAACTCTTCAGTTTCTCCGACTGAAGGTAATTCTTCTTGACCTTCTTCTGACCTTCCCTGGAAACGATCACCCCTGCAGGCAACAGCTTGGGGGCTGGATGTCATTTTCTATTCACTGCTGTAGCTGAGACGTGAGAGTGGGGAGAAGAGCGCCTCCGGAGCTGCCTGCAGTGCTGGCTGGGACCCTGGACCACATCCTCTCTTCTGCGTCCCAGCGAATGTCCTTCACCAGGTCAGCCTTCCCAGCGAAGGCAGGCATTTCCTGCTCCATGGGCTCTGGTTGTTCCTCCCACTCAGCGACAGCCTTGGAGCACAGCTGGCCGTCAGCCCCTCTTGCCTCAGTAGGATCTGCAGTAGTTTCCCCACCCATCACCCTTCTGGCCACTTCTCTTCAAGTCAACGTGTATTCAGGATACCAGGCTTTTGTTGACTCACCTTTCCTCAGTTCTCTTTCTGGGGAGCGGGTGTGGTAGGCAAGGTTTAGAGCCAATTTTCAAACTTTACTACATGAAGTTTTACCCTTTTTCAATTTTTGATAACTACCGACGAATTCTTGACCTTTTGAAAAATAACATTTTTGTTAATTTCAGTGGGTACTGAGGAAGAAATTTTCTCTGATCTGACTTCCTTTACCCCAAATTTTCAGAACAACATTTAAACAAGCGCTTCTGGTGATTCCAAGTGGGTGGTTCATGGAACACACTTAGACAAAAAAAAAAAGCAAGAAATTCAGAGGCAAGGTAAAAATAATATTAAGGATGGGGGTGAATAGCAGAGAGCCTTATTGCATATTGGCTTTAAATGTTGAAATGATTCCTAATTTTATATTTACTTAAATATAAATATTTACTTAAATACCATGTATGCTTCTAAGAGCTAAAAGAAAAAAAAAAACATGGCCAAGGCACTTGTAAGTTTTTACCTTTTCCAGTGATCAAAAGCAAGGAAGGTGAATAGTTCCAGGTTAAAAAATCTCACACGTTAAATATATTTAAAAGAAGAAACCCAATGTACCATAATCACCTAAGATATCAGAGTGGCGTTGAAATGTGTCCCAAGTATACAATACCCTCCCCCAACACGTCTACTGCTAACAGCTGCTGAGCTGAACATCTCTGACTTTCCCATGCTTTGCATTTATTTATCTTACAGAGTGAAACTAATTCTTTCATTACTTTCAGGGATTAATTCTGTGTGCTGACTTCAACAAGACTTGACGTTTTCCATTTGTGCTCAGGCACATTTTAAGCAACACCCCGGGAGACAGAGTCAGCGCTGTGTACAGGGATTTCACTGGACAGTTCACACCGAGATCAGCAAAAGGGTGGATAAATCCCTACGCACAGTTTTAATTTTGTTGCGGGGGTGGGGTGGGGGAGTGGGGTGGGGGTGGGGCCGGAAACAACAGCAACAACCAGTGTTCAGAGTCATCAGGCCTGCCTTCCCTGATGTGCCTCTGTGAGGTGCAATAGGCAGGAAACAGCACATCTTGGGGCCTGACGCCCCTTGAATCACAGCTGCCAGCCAAGCCCGGCGGCTTGGTCCTCAGTCCGGCAACCACACTGCCCGCGTGGCAGGTCACGGGCTCTTGAGGGCTGCTTATCTCCTTTGCAGCATTTGCCGGGGGTGCTTCGCCATTGGCTGAATTCTCTCTGTTCCTTGGCTGATTCACAATGATTGCTTCACATGTCACCTTAACCTAGTGAGCAAATTTGCAAGGGTTGTTTATTCATTTGAAAGTGCGGTAATGATGCTTCCCAGTCACAATGGCTGAAGAGGCCATGTGCGAATGGCCTTTACCATGGATTTCCTGGTTGGTATGCTTCACAAGGACTAGTTAGATACAGTAGTTACGGGGGCAGGGTAAGCAGCGATTACACACCTATGTTCTGGACTCAGAAATCTAAATCCTGGCTGGACCACCAATTAACTGCATGACAGGGCCAGGGACTTACCCCCATTGAATCTCAAGTTCCTTTTCTGTAAAACGGGAGTAATAATGGCACCCACTGTGAGGAATGCTTAGCCCTGTGTAAATGATGCAGCTTCTGAAGATGGTTATCATATTATTTTATTGGAGAAGGCCAGGACCAAAGGTTTGCTTTTATATATTTCAAATTTTTACTGAGGTTTTTTTTTGTTGTTGTTGCTTAACCAATGAAAATGAACATAGTGAAGTACTTCTAAAATCAGATGCTTTTTAATTCAAGTTTTAAAAATTTATTTTTAACTGTATAAAACCACCTTGTTTTATGGATAAGGGCACAGAGAAATATAGACTTGCAGAGGTCACAAAACTGACTGGAGGTAAAGTTGATACTAAACCTCCAGTAGCCTTATTCTGTAGATACCAGATGGAAATATTCATTCTCTGCTCGCAAAGGGCTCACATCTTAGCAAATGCAAAGGAAAATGTCACTGAAAGGTTACATTTTTTTTTGTTGTTAATCCTCATCCAAGGATCTTTTTTCATTGATTTTTTTAGAGATAATGGAAAGGAGGGGGAGAGACAAAGAGAGAAACATGGATGAGAGACATCGATTGGTTGCCTCCTGCACACACTCCGACCAGGGCTGGGGATCAAGCTTGCAACTGAGGTATGTGCCCTTGACTGGAATCTAATCTAGGACCCTTTGGTCCGCAGGCCAATGCTCTATCTACAAACTGGCTAGGGTTGAAAGGAAATTTTGATTGCATATAATGAACGGGATAAATTAAATAGACATTTAAGATTTCATGGTTTAAATGTTCAACCAAAACCCCACTGACATTTATTCTCTTATTTGATAGGTTGTGATTATTTACATCTCATGTATGCATCCTCATAGTACAACTGCCTTCTAATCTGGTAACTTTACCTCAAATGGTGTCTTTTGGTTTCTGATAACCACACTCGGGCCTCTTGAAAAATACTTTTAAATGAATCTTGCCTCTGCCATCATGATGCTCAGCAGTGTCCTCAACCTATGAAAGGAATGAGATCAGTGTCACCAGGTGCCCTATAACATCTTGTAGATGTAGCCTTTCATGAGTGTAAGTGTGCTCTTCATTTGTGGTGTAGCCTGAGAAAATCCAGAATTTGAGGACACACCTGATTAGTTGCTGGGGAAATTAAATGGTTAAAAAAGCCATGGCCTGTGCAATACTCAGGGATGGGAAAAGGTAAACCAGGAGAGTGGCAGCAGGCAGTGGAGAAAGAGAAAGAGAAAAGCCAAGATCAATCACGCCCGACTTTTGGGCGGAGAATAAACATGATGAGTCAGGGTATATGGAGGAGAGTGAGCTAAGCATGCAACAAAAGCAGCATTCAGAGTACATTCCAAAGTCTCTGAGGGCCAGCTCAATCTCCTACAGTTTCCATGAGATCAAACCACACTGTGAAAACTGATGTTTCTATTCATTCCTTCATCCATCCATCCATCCATCCATCTATCCAAAGGAAATAACCTGTTAAGGGCACAATGATTTAGGTATAAATATATTTTCTATAGAGTGATATGTAACAGAAAAATTGGTAACAGCCTAAATGCTCATCAGCATTGGAATGGTTAAATAAAATATGCACATCCCTCCAATGACAGTTTATGCAGCTATTAAAAGGGATGTCTGCAAGATATAAACCAAATTGGTATGGTTATGATGATCTCTGAGGCCTAGAATTATGGGGCATTTTCAATTTCTGCTTTACATCCCCCCTCCTCCACTGTATATTACTTTTATGAAAGAATAAGAGTATTTAAATTAAAAGAACAAAGATACAGTATTTAAAAGGAGCCCTCCATATGGTTCAGTCTAACTGGACTTCTGCTCTGGGTGGAGCTTGGGGCCCACCTTCAGAGTAATGGAAACTTCCCATTTGCCTGACTGGTCCTCTGTGTACATATGCTGTTTCCTCTCGGATCGTGTAAGCTAAAGGTGCTTCCATCGTGCCTAATGACTAGTAATTACTTCTTAGAGAATGAGGCTCTTGAGCTCAACTTATCTTGATTTGGAAAAATAATTAACTGAATACAAAACATTCTCCCAAATGATTCAAAGTCACCACTTAGCATGAATAAGTATGAACACGATTCAACTGCACATATACAAGTCTCCAAATGCTGGTAGATGTTTTAGTTCTGTTTCTTCCCACCAATAATTTATAAAAATCAGTGCCACTACCCCAAACTAACCATGAGGCTCTGTACTTGGGGATGATGAATCACTAGACCAGTGATGGCGAACCTATGACATGCGTGTCAGAAGTGACACACGAACTCATCTTTTTGGTTGATTTTTCTTTGTTAAATGGCATTATAAAATAAATATCAAAAATATGTCTTTGTTTTACTATGGTTACAAATATCAAAAAATTTCTATATGTGACACGGCACCAGAGTTAAGTTAGGGTTTTTCAAAATGCTGACATGCTGAACTCAAAAGGTTCGCCATCACTGCACTATAGGAAACACAAAACAAGGTCCTGTCCTCAAGTTACAAGTCTATTTCTCCCTCCTGCTCCAGGGGATGTAAAACACCAGCAGAATTAGTGAGGCAGCTGAGCCCAAGGCAAATGCCCTTCCTATGCAAACATCCTTGGCTGACTGGCCCTAACACAGGGGCCTTGAGCCCAACCACATGCGACAGCGGGAATGAAGGAAGGAGCACAAAGTCAGATGCGGAACCAAGAGAGCCAAACAGAAGGGAGACACGTGAAGTGACAGGGCTGCCTGCCCTTCCCTGAGTTAAAGGATTATCACCCTTCTGCTCTCGTGAGCTCCAGTATGCTCTAGGGGCCATTCACAGAGGTGACTGAAATATCAGACCTGTCTGAAAGGGTCAACATGGCCTTTGAAAAGCTGTTCTAGCAACTGTTATCGGGTAGTATTTCACAGTATATTCAGAGTAGTTTTTACAATCCATTTACCAATTTTTTATTACTATTTATATTTTTTACTTATATTTTTTATTGCTTTCCTAGAGGAAGGAAGAGGGAGAGAGAGATAGAAACATCAATGATGAGAGAGAATCATTTATCGGCTGCCTCCTGCATGCCCCATACTGGGAATCGAGCCCACAACCCAGGCATGTACCCTGGCTGGGTTTCCCACCATGCTCTCCTGATTCATATGTTGACACTCAAGCACCAAGCCACACTAGCTGGGCCATTTACCAATTTTAAATATTTCAATTTTTTACAATTATAAATGAAGCCACTATAAACATTGTGGAAGAGGTTTTTGTGTGGATACACATCTTCATTTCTCTTGTATAAATATCTAGAAGTGGGATTGCTGGGTCATATGATAAGTGTATGTTTAACTTTTTTAATTTTTTAATTTTATTAAATCTTTATTGTTCAGATTAGTACATTTATTCCTCTTTTTTCCCCCCATAGCTCCCCTCCACCCAGTTCCCACCCCACCCTCTGCCCTTACCCCCCCACTGTCTTCATCCATAGGTGCACGATTTTTGTACAGTCTCTTCCCGCATCTCCCACACCCCTTTCCCCCCCCAAGAATAGTGAGTCCATTCCTTTTCTATGTCCCTGATTCTATTATAATCACCAGTTCATTCTGTTCATCAGATTATTTATTCACTTGATTCTTAGATTCACTTGTTGATAGATGCATATTTGTTGTTCATAATTAGTATCTTTACCTTTTTCTTCTTCTTCCTCTTCTTAAAGGATACCTTTCAGCATTTCATATAATACTGGTTTGGTGGTGATGAACTCCTTTAGCTTTTCCTTATCTGTGAAGCTCTTTATCTGACCTTCAATTCTGAATGATAGCTTTGCTGGATAAAGTAATCTTGGTTGTAGGTTCTTGGCATTCATCACTTTGAATATTTCTTGCCACTCCCTTCTGGCCTGCAAAGTTTCTGTTGAGAAATCAGCTGACAGTCGTATGGGTATTCCCTTGTAGGTAACTGAGTTTCTTTCTCTTGCTGCTTTTAAGATTCTCTCTTTGTCTTTTGCCCTTGGCATTTTAATTATGATGTGTCTTGGTGTGGTCCTCTTTGGATTCCTTTTGTTTGGGGTTCTCTGCGCTTCCTGGACTTGTAAGTCTATTTCTTTCACCAAGTAGGGGAAGTTTTCTGTCATTATTTCTTCAAATAGGTTTTCAATATCTTGGTCTCTCTCATCTTCTGGCACCCCTATAATTCTGATGTTGGTACGCTTGAAGCTGTCCCAGAGGCTCCTTACACTATCTTCGTATTTTCGGATTCTTTTTTCATTTTGCTCTTCTGGTTGGGTGTTTTTTGCTTCTTCGCATTTCAAATCTTTGCCTTGATTCTTGCGCTCCTCTGGTCTGCTGTTGGGAGTCTGTATAATATTCATTATTTCAGTCCGTGTATGCTTAATTTCTGGTTGGTTCTTTATCATAACATCAAGGGTCTCATTAGATTTCTTGTAGATCTCAATAACTTTATCGGCGGCTTCTAGACAGTTCTTGAGAGACCTTAAAAGTGTGGTTCTGAACTCAATATCCTCCATTGACAGTTTTGTCCTGTTTCTTTGTCTCCGCATTTTTTATGCGTTCTTGGTGCACCCCCTAGTGGTCTTTGTGTGCAGTCTTGTTGTAGTTAAGCCTTGATTGTTGTAGTTAATAATAGGGGGATTTGACCTCCAGGCCAATTGGCTGTGAGAATCAGCTGTGTCTGCAGTGGGAGAACTTCTGTCCTCTAGGGAGGTGCTAATCTAGCCTTTGCCTGAGGCTATCTGGCAAATGGCTCTGCACAGGGCTTGGGCGGGGCGGGTCGCCCGGGATCAACAGAGTGGGTAGAGGGAGCAGTTATGGCTGCTCTCAGTCCTGTCCCCGGAGGCTCTGCCTCTCAGAGTCCCAGCAACTGCTGCAAACCTCGGAGAGAAAGCTGCCCTAGTGTTCTGACCGATGCCAGACAGTCCCACTTCTCCCGTTTGAGTCTGGGTCCCTAGAGACGTGCCTAGAACTGGAGCTCAGAATCTGAGACTCCCTCCCGATTGAAAACGACAACCGCGCCCTCAGCTACCAGCCCGCTCCGCGCGTACCTCCGCACCTTTGTATTTTCCGCACTGCGCCTCCTCTGAGTCTCGTATGCTGTTCTCTTTCCTTCTAGTTGAAGAATTTCCCCTCAGCCAGTCTTCCTGTGGTTCTGGGCGATGTCCGTTCCGTCTTTTAGTTGTATTTTTGAAGTGGTTGTTCAAGGCAGCTAACTCCAGTGTTTACCTATGCCGCCATCTTGGTTTCTCCAACTTTTTAATAACTGCCAAAACGTTTTCCAAAGTGTCTGTACCACTTTACATGCCCACCAGTGATGCATGTGAGGTGAGAGAGGGAGCTGAGGTTCAAGGTCATGTAGGGCCTTGCAGGACATATTGTCTTTGGATTTTACTCTGAATGAGATGAGGAGCCATTAAAAGTTTTGAGCAAAAGAGTGACTTGCTCTTATCTGTAATTTAAATAGGTCCCTCCATGTTGAGAACAGATTGTAGAGGGGGAAAGGAAGAAGAGGGCCCAGTTGGGAAGTTACTAAAATAATTCAACTGAGGGGGTGAAATATGATAGAAGCTTGGAGAAGGAAAATAGCAGTGGAGTGTTCAGATTTTGGATATATAGTATTTTGAAAGTAATGCCAACAGAATTTACTGATGGATGTGGGGTGTCAGAGGAAGACAGGTAAGAAAGAGACAGCCTTTCTTGAGATGTAGAACGCTGGACAGGGAGAATATTATCAGTGGAGGGATGGAGCATGTTGCTGGAGAATCAGGAGTTTGATTTTGGACAGGTTAAGTTTGAGATCCCTATTAGATATTCAAGTGAAGATTTGAGTAGATGGTTGAATGTGAGCCTGTAATTTAGGAAAGGGGTCAGGACTAGAAATGTAAATTTGAGAATCATTTGGTGTACAGATGCCTTTAAATGCTAAGAGACTGGGTATGGTATATTACTAGAGGAATAAATAAAGACAAAGAAATAACAAGGTTGCAGTGCTAAACCCCGAAAGGTTTTAACACTTAACAGTCAGTAGATAAAGAGGACCTGACTAGTGGAGTAGAAGGAGAGCCAGAGGAAGTGATGTCTCAAGCCAAATGAAGGACATGTTTCAAGAAAGAAGCATAAGCCACAGTCCTTAGAGATGCAAGTAAAGCCATGTCCAAGTCACTGGTAACTTTGGCAGGAGCTGCTTCAGTGGAATAACGAGATTGACAAAGTGGAAACAATTCCTGCTTTTCTTTAAAAAAGAGCCTTTATCAAGCTAACAGAAAAGATGCTATTAATTGTACCAATATGAGATTTACTGATTTTCCTCTGAGACAGTTCATGTGAATTACATCAACAAGCCAATCTTTTAAAGACGCTTTACTTATTCTGAAAAATCTCATCATTAGTTAAATTAGGGCTTTTCATATTCTAGAAAGACATACCTTTACTTAAGAAGGAGAAAGAAAATTTTAGAAAAGTAAATCTAAGCAATAAATGGCACTTGATAAAACTGGCATTAGAATGACATTTGTTCTTTTAAGCAAAACCCAAGAAAAACAATTCTAATACGGCCTCTGGACAGCAGCAAACAACGGCTTTGTATGGTGTCAACTTGACCTATGAAAGTGCCTTCCCACTTCCACCATGAAAAGTATTCAGTGGTTTGCCTTTTATTAAGTTATTTCTTTGGCCTTGAAATAGCTTTGTTTATTTTAATTTCTAGATTGTTTCTGATTTTTCATATTCTCCAGTTTCATATTTATCCAATATTATCATATTTTGTGATATGGGGGCAGGTGGGTATTACATAAATTTTGAACTCTTATAGAAAACAAAAGTAACATTTAGAATCTTAAAAGAATACAAACCAGCTTTCATGTCTCCAAATTCTCAAACATTTTCATGAATAATAAAACATTAATAATAAAACCTTAGGTACTACAATTTTTTCTAAATTGCGTATATCTCTACAATTAGTTCTTTCAGACTTGAGTTTAAACACAATTTATTTTCTTTTTTTCCATGGAGTATATTTATTCTCTAAATTTCCACACAGAATTTAAAAATCAATATGTTTTCATCAAATGATTTTCTGATTGTCTTTCAATTAAAATTTTTGTTTCAACAAAATAGTAAATACCTTTAAATATTTAACATATTTAAAATTAGTAATGGTTCATTCTTAAAGTGCATTTTTATAAGTCTTCTAGACACAGACAATCTTTTGGTTTGGGGAAGAATAAGGTGAACTAATAGCTTAGATACCATATAACATAATGGTTAAGAATTATTGTTTTGGGGTCACTCACACCTGGGTTTAAATTCCAGGTCTTCTACTCCTAGTTTCACAACCTTGAGCAGGCCACTAATCTTTCTTAGTGTCATTCCCCATCTATAAGTGGGAAAAATAGTATCTGCCTCCCAGTGTAATTATAATGATTTTATGAGATAATACATGAAAAGCACTTAATACAGGGTTAAGCCTCAGGTAAATGTTGAATAAAATGTAAGTATTCATCATCATCATCATCATCATCATCATCATCATCATCACGATTAGCATCTATCTCCAAGGCCAAGTAGTTTTTAAAAAAGAAACTAGAGTGACGGAAAGAGACTTTGCTTTGGGCGATGGGTGCACAATGCAGTGTGCAGACGATGTTTTGTTGAGTTGTATACTTGAAACCTGTGTATTTTGTGAACCAATGTTACCCCAATAAATTCAATTTAAAAAGATGCTATTTGGCTTCACCTTGGAGATGTCTATTTATATTATGGCATTAACAATAAAATATACTAACGAGGAAAGGTCAGGATGATTCATTGCGTTCCTTGTGATGGGTGCCAGGTGTTTTTACAGACACATCTCAATTAAGCCTATCAACAACCCCAGAAGGGAGGTAGAATATAATCATTTTACAGGTGTGGACATTGAAACTTAAAGGACTGAAGTGATTTGGCCAAGATCATGCCGCTATTAACTTGCAGAATCACTAGTCAACTGCAATTCAAAGCCCTGTTTCAACCAAACTTCCAAATTAGAGAGAGTCCCTTTGTGGACTATTTAAACTGGACACTCACCCTCACCCAGAAATAGATCTGATATGAAAGCACGAGCTTGTGGACAGCACAGACTTTATGAACCCTCAACTTTTATTCTCTCTCTCATTCATAATCTAATCCCACCAAAGGAACCCCAAATTAAGAGGGCTGGTAACCATGCCTGGGGCCTGCATATAGCCTGACTCTGCCAGCTCTTCAGTGCATGGACTTGGGATGCATCAGTACCCAGGAGAGTGTCCTTCCTTACTGAGCTAATCTGATGGAGCTGGGTCTGGGCTGACTGCACCTCCTGTGGTCCCATGAACATAGTCACGATAATTACCAGTCAACTTTGGGATGAAGAAGTTGCCTGACTCAGCAAGACTGGCATTTCCTCCTACACAGTTCTTTCCGGCTCACTGGCAATGGTATCCAGGGGTGGCTGGAGAATTCTGATAACAGCTTGCTGGTTGGAGTCCAGAGGAACAGCTCAGATTCTGCTGAAGACTCAAAGGAAAGTGGAGAAATACTGACAAAGGAAATTAATGATGACCACTCTGGAAACTTTGACTACCTCCAAGGATGACCTCACAACTATTTAAAGCATCCCCTTAGAGTTAACTGAGACACCAGAAAATGAAACAAACCCCATGAATGGAAATTAGCAATCAGGCTGTGACCCACTTAAGTAGGTGTTATACTTCTTGCCAGAGGCCTGCCAGAGAGAGCACCCTGGGTTAATGACTTGGTGCCTTTATTTCACCACTTTTAGATGGAAATTACACAATTGTCTCTTTATCCCCTTGCAGAACCATGACCTCTTCCTTCCTCTCCTCCATTCTTGGTAACTTTTTCTAACTATTTAACCACTTTCATAAAACAACGAACAAAGAACTGGAAAAGGTGGCTGGTCAAATAATTGTGGATATGGTCATATTAAAGTTATAATATGCAATATTAAGGCCATGACTCTTGCGTGAAGACATTGTGTATTTCTGTAAGTTGTGGGTAATATTTGGCACACTCGGAGTGATTTGTAACGTTCTTCACTGCCTACAGAGTACATGGGATATGACAGCAGTATAGAAGAAGACAAAACAGAAATTAGATACTTGTTGCACTGCTTACCGTTCTTTTGTTAAATTTTAACCCCAGTTCACACGCTGGCTAGCTTAGGTTTGACTGGTTCTGGGAGTGCCCCTGAGGCCCAGATTTAGTCTTTCTATAGCCTGTGGCAAGAAAGGCAGGAAGGATTGTTGTAGCTGTGACTGGATCCCACTTCCTTCTGTCCCTGACTGACAACAAATACATATATAAGTAAACAAGTAAATACATACATAAATAATAAAAAATAGAAAAATTTAAAAGATTCTTCCCAGAATCAACTATTCCACAAGAGCATCAGTGGGCAAGTTCTGCCTTTGCTGCTGGCGCTCCTGCAGTAACCATTCACTTCTCATGGCAGCAGCACGGCACAGCCATAGGATAGACCCAGGCGTTAGTTCACCTGGGCCGTCAGGTGTTAGTTACCTGGCCTTGAGCAACTTCCTCTGAGCTCCAATTATTATTATTATTTAACAATAACAAAATCATAATAAACAAGTATAATACTTCAGGGTTTACTATGTGAGTATTTTACAAAGCACAGAATATGAATTATCTCATTTCTCACCATCACTGAATATGAGGTAGGTACTATGTTTATCCTCATTTTACAGAAGACAAAGCCTGCCCGACGTTACACAGCTTATAAGTAGCAGCAATAGGAATTGAATCCGGGTCTAGCTGACTGCAAAGCCCAAGGAGCTTGAAGGCTATATAGAAGGACCTACGACAGCGGGCTGAGCACCTTGAACCATAGGGACTCCTGATGTCTAATTTCCCTGCTAGTCTGTGTCAATATTGGTCCCGAACATCTGTATTGGCCCCTGTGTTGTCCAGTTAACTCTTCTCTGTGCATATATACAACTTTTCAACAAGTCCCGCATTTATTCTGACAAAAGCACTTGGACCTGTAACTATGACTTATCACTTTCCATTTGGCCCCATATTGGGGCTGGGAGTCATGTCTCTGCAAGCTCCCCCTAGATCTGGAGACAGCTGCCTGCCGGTGACCGCCTGCGGCAACATACCTGAAAGCCAGAGACAACCTGGGCAGGTTCCCAGCTGCTGAAATTAGCCTGCAGGATCCTTGTAGGCAAAGGTATATTTTAGGACAGCAGTACCGATCAGCATCACAGAATGGCAAGTGATCAGAACACAGCCCCTTCCACGTCTCCTTTAATGTCCAAATCGCTCCTGCTCATGTTTGACCCTATTGCATAGGTTGTATGGAGTGCAAGAATCTAATTATTGGGTAAATCATCACATATTCATGCACATACAATTCAGGAAGTGATTAATAATGAATTTTAAAAATCTATATTGTTGAAAGTATTACATAAAATAATGACTTTAAAAATAAATATTAATTATAATAAAATTCTCTTCTTCATAGGACTGCACCACATTTTAGATAGCAAATCCATTTGTTGTAAATTATTTCATTAGTTGCTAAATTCTTCCACAGAAAACATTTAGAGTTATGACTGCTAATAATGGTTCTTAATGAATTATCATGAGCAAAGGTATGGCTCAATAGCCCAATAGGGAAAGAACTTTCTGACCTAGATTGGGTATATGCAAGACAAAAGAAAACTTAGAATGTATTTATTTTACACCATCATTCACACTTTGAGCATAATTTACAAACCAGGAAGCAGGCTCAGAGTCAATATCATTTCAAGGTCACTCAGTGGGCGATAGGTACAGCCAGGGGTCTTGATGTCCAGAGCACTTCACCACACCTCCCTGTTCACATTCTGTCATACAACTATGGCAGTAACTGTGAACAGGTCATTCATTGCTTCCCATTTTGGGGACAGAACTTAGAGGTCATTACACAGGTTATATTCATAGGAGAATACAAAATATTTGTTGAATAGAAAGGAGATGTTCTAGGAATCCAAATTCAGAAGGAATTCATTGGATCTTCACCATGCTAGACACCTAGCACCTCATCTCACCTGTACAACAATCCACGAGATTGATCTAATGGCCCCATTTCACAGTCAAGGAAACGGGGCTTAGTGGGGTATGAGGTGACCCCATTCACACAGCTATTAGCGGATCTGGGATTTGATATAGAACTCTGTGACTCCAGTTCCTTTCTACTTCCTCATAGAACAGTTTATTAAAGCTTCCACAAACATCCCCAAGGGGGATGAACTAAGGATCCCCTTGGCTCTGTAAAGTCCAGATATTGCATCATGCCTTATTTCCAGTGCTCTTTTAAGGTAAACTTGGGTTTATGGCCCTTCCCTTAGGAATTATTCTTCCTCCTGGCTGATGAACTAAAATTATTCAGAAAGATCTTGGGTAGAGTGTGACTGTTGGCTTGAAATAAAATGTTAAGTGGAATAATAATAAATTACAAACTCAAGCATCTTCCCTTCTGTTCCAGCTTTGAGAGCTTATTACCATACCCTCCAATTAGCTTAGGGAAAATATAAACGTCAGCTCCTGCATTTTACCCATATTGGTAGCTGGTCACTTGCCGAATGGGTTTGCAATTTAGTATATGCAATATTAAAACCTCTAAATCCATTATCTTTGGCTTGCATCTAATTCCTTCCAAATGCTCAAAGGCTCCACCATTTATCTCATGCCAGCTGGGAATTTGTAACTGTTCATTAATCTCTCTGACCTCTTACAGATCAGCTGCTGCTGCTTCTTCTTCTTCTTCTTCTTCTTCTTCTTCTTCTTCTTCTTCTTCTTCTTCTCCTCCTCCTCCTCCTCCTCCTCCTCCTCCTCCTCCTTCTTTTTCTCCTCCTTCTTCTCCTTCTCCTCCTTTGCATTTATTGCATCAGCTTGCTATGTATGCTGAAAACCTTTAAATATTTAAAGTTGTAATTTAGCAAACTACAAAGAAGCCAGAAGTAGAAGTTTGTATTTTTAACTTTTTTAAAAAAAGAAAAGATTGGGAAATGCACTAATCCAAAGAGGAAAAAGACTGGCAGGTGTGGGAAGTTGCTGGGTAGACTGTCTTTTTAAAGTGGCACTCTGTTACCCATTGCATGTAGAAGCAAAAGCATATAATAGGTATTATCTAATTCTCTCCCCTTCACAGTTTTTCCTGCTGGAGCCAATGCCCTCTCTTTCTGCTTTCTCTTCCCAACTTCCCATTTCCTCTGCACCCCGACTGCAGTGCAGCTACAGCATCACCCCATCCATTGGTAGAGCTCTTAGCATGATCATCAATGACCTCCCAGCTGTTAAATCTATTGAATTTTTTCCAGTCCTTATCATACTTGGCCTTTATGCCATACTATTTATTGTTCCCTTCTTCTCAAAACTTCCCTTTTTTAGGTCAATAATAGTAATTATTGTCATTATTATTACAATTTTGCATTAATACAGTACTTACTATATATAAAGTGGTGTGTTGAATATTTTACATGCATTTTGCTCTTGAATACTTATAACCCTACGGGGTAGATATTATTATTCCTATGTTACCAATGCAGAAATTGAGGCACAAAAGGTTAACTAATTTGTCCAAGGCGACACAGCTTGAAAAGGGCAGAGCCGGGTTTTGAACCCGTGTTTCTAAGCAGTATGTTACATTGCTTCAAAAACTTTTCAAGGGAGTGATTATGGAGACGCCAGAGCCATTAACGCTAGATCTAGATTGCAATTAGTGTTTCCATGTTTGAGCTGGAGCAATGTTTGAAACATGGAATCTTTTTTTATGGAAGGAAAATGGAACAATGCTGCATCAAAAACGATAAAAAGTGAGAGTGAAAATGTACCATCAAAAAAATTCTAGTCTTTTAGAAGCTCATTAAGGTAAAATGGAAGAGAGTTTGATTATCTACAAAGTTTCCCCCACATCTTGTTTGAAGTAGTTTTGGTTTGTAGCCGATGGCAGGCTCCGGAGGCCCCTCACGATCCTCGCCGCTTGGTGTTTAGTCCCTTGGTGGATAATCGTCTCCACTGAGTGTGAGCAGCACCTGGACTGCTTCTAACCAATAGAACATGGCAAAGGTGATGGGATGTTGCCTCCGGGAGCAGGTTACCTTTTATAAGGCTCCGCCTCGCTAGCACACTCGTTCTAGAATCTGCCCGTTGGGCTGGTGGAATGAGTGACTACTAGTATGTTGTGGAAGCCCCTGTAGAAAGAAACTGAGGGTGACCATTAGATGCTGTGTACACCCTCCAGGCAAAAGCCAACTAGAAGCTGAAGCCTTCAGTCCTACAACCACAAGGAAATAAATTCTGTCCCAAACCTGCCTGAGCCATGTGCAGTCCAAGGCTTCATCATGAAGTTGGCAGGGAGGTCTGCCAGGGCCAGGACCAGCCGATAGACACAGTGGTGACACATGTGGCCCTATGGCCAAGGACTCAGTGGGATGAAGGATGGATCTCAGCAGATGACTTTGTGGACAAATAGCATAGAGGATAGATACCTCCTTTATATCCATTTCCTTGGTCCTAGGTAGGTACTCCAGTCCTAGAACTGAGACACAACCTCCTGGGGCGGACAGGGAAATAGAAAATCCCAAACAGAGAGTAAGTCTCTGCCACATGAATGGGATGGGAGTGCAAAATAGAAATTAATTTGAGTTTTGGAAAAGTAAAAGAAATGTATAGTTTCCACTTGCCCCAGTTTGGGACTTAGGTATCCATTATAAAAGTAGGATTTTACTTATATACTTGTTTTCTATGTGCACACACTCTTTTATTTTTAAAATATTTTGTATTATTTATTTGAGAGAGAGAGGAAGAGGAGAAGAGAGAAAGAGAGATAGATAGGTAGGTAGGTGAGATAGATAAGTAGGTAGGTAGATAGATAGATAAATATTGATTGTTTCATTGTTCTGTATCGGGATGATGCTCTACCCAGCTGAGCTACCCGGCCTGGGCCTGCACACACCCTTCTTAAAATCACATCAGGTAAGGGTGAAAAGGGTGGTGAGAGAAAACAATTGTGACTGAATCTTCTCTTCCAGAGGGAAATGAAAACTTTTGGTTCATTCTGGAGAGTTTGGAAATGGATTGATCATTATACCAGGGGTTCTTGACATGTTTGGGTCATCGACTCCTTTGAGGAGCTGATAAAAAATAGAGACAATTTGCTCCAAAAAATACACAAACACAACACTTGTGTATATAATTCCAGGGGTTTCAGAATTCATGCCTTTTTGGAAGCCCATCCATGGATCCCAGGATACAAAGGCTCCCGACAGGGCTGCCTCTGCCTGCCCCCGTTTCCTTCTAGGAGATTTCAATGAAAAGAAGAAAATCCTCAGCCTATTTGGAATACAAATAAAACTGCCACCCACAGTCTCTCACCTCAGCAGACTCGCCATCTGCAGCCTTTCAAAACCCTGCCCATTCCCATCCCCGTGGAGCTGTCCGGGCAAGTGCTGAGTTCTGCCCCAGCACCCTCTTCGGAACTGCCTGTCGCTGAAGCATGTTATAAATAGAAGGGATGAGACCCCGAGTGCTCAGTGCACTTCTAGTCAGAGACGCTTACATTTGCTGTGTGTCAGGAAATTCACTCTAGACACAGCAATATCCTGGGCAAGAGATGCTCATCCAGAAAGGGTGCAGAAGTGTGTGGCTGAAGGTGAGGCAGAAAGCACGCCCTGCCAACTGGAAGCCACAGCACACTGTTCAGTCGCTTCAACTGAAGCAGGAGTCCATCCAGCCCCAGCCACATGATGGAGCTTCCTTTGTGTGCATTGGGCTCTAGAGTGCATCAGGCTCTGTGCAGGCACTGTGGAGTCCCAACACCTCCCCGCTCTCCAGGAGCATGTGTCCTGCAAGAGAATGGGACCAGGCAATGCCCACCTGGAACTTAGAATAGTGAAGAGTGCTTTTGGCTTATGACCTACGGTGAGGCTTTCAGCAACTCGTTTTCTCCATCTGGAGTTTCCTTTGTAACGTGAGGGTGTTGGGCATAAAGATCCAGAGTTTCTCTTCCGGGTCATAAACATTGTCTGATTCCTTTGACCTACATACAAAACTTTTGCAGGAAATTTTATTGCTGTCTTTGAGCCACTAGATGGCGATTGTACTTAGTTTAGGAGGAATGCTGACTAAGAAGAATTGCTGGTAAAAAAAAGAAATAAAATAAATGGGTTGCTCAAGGCAGTGAGAAATTATGTAGAGTTAAATGGACAAAAGTTAAATGCAAAGCAGCTAATGGTGTCTGCTAAAGCCTGTATGATAAAATATGTTTGAACAGTTACCAAACCAACACATCTAGCTTATCTGTGCTGATTCAGCAGGCGCTTGTCTAGTGGTGGTGGTTGGGAGCAGGCAGCAGGGTGCTCTGCTAGTGCCAGCTCTGCCTCTAAGAGGCTGCTGGGCTTTGATGAATCATCTGCCCTCCCCTTGCCTCAGTTTTACATCTTTAAAATGAGGAGGGGCTCTGCTATAATCTGTGGATTCGTCCTATGTCTGGCATTCTATGATTCTCTGGAAAAGATTGCCAAGTGCTAGTTAATAAAGATTTCCAGCACTACCTATGGATGAGAAATTCCAATATTGTTGTCTTCTAGGACAAGAGAAAGAAGCCCTATTGCCACATCCACATTTACAACACATCATGCTGCTGCCATTATTTGAAGTGGCCTGAGGGAGTCTCTGCCGTTTGCCAAAGTAGCCTTTGCCAAATCAAAGTAAACCTGTTTTTAAACCTGAAATCAGCTTCTGTGCAAGGGAGTGTGGCAACAGGTCCAACTTGTCAGGCAAACCAAACTGTCTCACCCACAGCCAGAACCAGACCCTCAGGCAGGCAGCTTGAGTTCCTGTGAAAAGTCTCGAGGTCATTCCAGGACTACCACCAGTGCTTCCTCTCCTTTGTTACTCCACACGGGCTTCAGAGCCCCCACTTCCCTTCCTTGGGGTGCATCAGACTTCACTCTGGTGGAGGGAGGAACCCCTGGCTCTCAGAAGCAGAAAAGGTCCCTTGCTAGAGCCCATAGCCACAGAGGAGCCTGCACCCTGACCTACAGCCGCTTTTCAAAGTGTGGTGTTGACTCTATGTATGGGAATCAGTTATGCTAAGAGTGCAGACTCTGGGTCTCACCTGGGTCTACTGAAGCAGGATCTCTATGGGGAAGCCTGGAATATGCATTTTCACAAACACTCCCGATGAGACAGGTTTGAGCCCCACTTCTTCACAATGAGGCTCCTCATCAAGATCAAGGTTACTTCAGTTTACAGGCAACTTTGTGGAATTCTAGGCACTGACACTGGAAAGAAGGCATACATGGCATTTGTTGAAACAGAAAATGTCAAAGAGAGAGGTTTACAGCTCACATGGGGCTCCTCTGAGTGAGTGCTTTGTAGAATCCAAATCTGTTCATCTCCTTTAAAGGTAGAGAAATTTACATTTTCTTTCCCAAATTCATCAGAACCAGGGGCAGCAACTTGCCCTAATTAGCCTTTCACAATATGTAAATAAACTAGAATGCTATTTCATTAATTACAAGGAAAGATAAAACTGCCAAGCAAACTGGAATATTCATGTCAGCATGCCGGGGAGGCAAATTGCCCTTAGCAGGTGGTTTGATGAACACAGACTAAGAGCATGGAAAATAGATGATGTTAATGTCATGAGATACGACAATTAGTGACACAATCTCCACCAAGGGGAGGGAGAGGAGAGTAGACCTGCCATTTAATTAAACACTGACTGTGGACCAGATGCTGTCCCTGTTTTTAATTCTATAGGAATATACTCCGCAAGGAACAAGGAACTTCTTGCTAGCTTGTCTGAGCACCCTGTGTGTGGAGACCCAGTGACAAATCTTTGCCCTTTTTTTCTTTTGCTGTTTTTTTCTGTACACCCTGGTGGCCATTACACATGGCCAACTCTATCGTTATTCTGTCCACTTACAAGACAACTGAATAGGATTCTAGAGAAGCACCCTAGTCCTATTGACTAATAACATCTCTTACATTTTTTTCCTCTGCAAATGAGATTTCAATCCATTACCCATAATTCTGTTTGTATCTTCACCTAATCTGCATACCTGCTAAACACATACTTTAACAGAATGAGGCATACCAAATGAACTATTTGTGTTCCTGCTGAAACATTTTCAAATTATATACACATTTAATTGTTCACCCCTCTTCCGAAAGCACAGCTGAAGCAGCCCTAGAGGGATTTGAGGGGGCCGGTACTTTATTTACGTGCAATGCATATCTAACCTGCATGAATCTGACTGGCTTTCAGGCTTAGCTTCCAATCTAGGTCACAGTGGTGCGAACTGCCTCACCGACATTCCCCATCATCCCATGGGTCCACTTTGTTACCATTAGTCACTTGTCATGTGGACTCTATTGATGTGATCTGTCCTCTTGAGATTTACAGGTTAAATTTTTCCTAAAACCAACTTAAATTTTGGGAAAAGGACAAAGCAGAGAAGTCTGGCTTAAACTTTTAAACTGCTGGAACTGTTGAAATAGAAAACACTGGCTTCTTTCCCAAGAGCTTATATTTAACATAAAAATGTAATAATAAAAATATCATCATACAATATACCAACAATGTATTATGTAATTGTATACCTGAAACTTATATAATTGTATTAACCAATGTTACCCCAACAAATTCAATAAAAAAGAAAAAAAATAATAATACCATCATACATAAAAAGTGGTCAAAGCATTAGCAAAATAATGCTCTTAAGACTTTGTCCACATTTTCTTATTTCAATGAAAAAAGAATGGAATTATCTCATGGAAGAGAGCCAAAGGCATAGATAATTCAAAATAACAAATAATTTACCAGACATTTATCCTTTCATTTGCAATGCACTTTTAGATTTTACAGTGCAATGTGGAAATAGAGGCAAAGTGCTTTGGAAAACACATTTTAGCGTAGGCATTTTCTGACCACACTATCCTGTCTTTTCAGACCTTCCCAGCCCTCCTTTGAACTTGCTTGTTCTTTGATCTTTACAAGATCTTCAGCAACTTGAGGGCTCCATTCTATCTCAGTCTTTCACTTGGCATCAATCTTTTCCTGCTTCTTTTTTCCTCTCCCATGGTTCATCATTTCAACTACTCTACCTAGAGAACTCAGCTTCCTCATCCCTTTGTCCTGCTATTATTCCTATCTTATAAATCCCCATCCCTAGATTAATCCAAACATATCTATCTTCTCCAGCTCTACACACTGGTAGCCAAGCATTAGAGAAATACACACAACTGGGTGTATTAATGCTACCATCCATGTAGGATTTCCCGTCTCCTTTGGGCCCATAGTGCTTCTTAGCTAACCTTATCTGTTTCCCTGTCTGTTTTCTTTCCCCAGTTCTCCATGGTAGATCCAAGCTTTTGCCACTTCTCTCATGTTCCTTAGCCTACCTCAACTATCCCTGCTTTCCTTAACTGATAAAATTGAGATGACCAGGTATGAACTCCCTCAGCTCCCCATACCTCATTCACAAGTTTAACTTATCCTTCCTTCCTTGATGTCTTGGGAAGGGCTTCAAGGCCAGTCTCACCATAGTGCTCTTGATTTACTCTTCCTCATTTCCACCCACGAATTTGTTCTATCAATGATTCCTTTGTTCTCCTGAGTCTTCAACTTCTCCCTCCTCATCACCATGGAATCATCTTCAAGTCTCTTCAAACCTAAAAACAATAATAAACAAAACTCCCACTATACTGCATGCCTCCCAGTTATCACTCTATATTATTTTCTTTTATCTGGGCTTCTGGAATCATCCTCATTCAGCTTTGCCATTTCTTTGCTGTTCATTCAATCCTCCATCAAACATGATTTGGCTTCTGCTCCTATAAATCCACAGAAACTGCTTATCCTAAAGTCATAAATGACTTCCTCAATGCTAAAGCCAGAGGACAGTTGGTTCTTTCTTACTTGACTTCTCTGAAATATTGTCTTGCTCTCCTTTTTGAAATCCTCTTCTTAACTTCCTATATTTGACTAGGCTGTAGCTTTTCTGATGGCTTTCAAATTGTATCTCTTGCCCAAACCTCTGCTTGGAGCTTCAGATCCTCATATTGCACTGCACATCAAATTCTGCACCTGGATCCAAATGTAACATATCCAAAATGTGTCCCATTTATTTCTGCCCAAAGCTCTTCCTTCTGTGTGTTCCAACAGCCAAGTCAGAAGCCTGGGAGTCATCCTTAACTTCTCCCTGATCCCTGCCCTTACAGATCATGGTTGCCAAGTTCTTTCTACTCTACCTCTTAATAAGAAAGCCTCATTTCTGACCTACCTATGAAAAGAATCAACTGACTTTTCTCCTGTTTTCCATCTCAACCCAGAGAACTCTTATGTACAAACTAGAGGCTCAGTGCACGAATTCATGCATGGTTGGGGTGCCTCGACCTGACCAGTGATCGGGGCCGATGGGAGGGGGGGCAACCAGTAGAGGGGAGGGATCATGGGAGGTTGGCTGGTGGCTGGGGGGATGTTGGCTGTGGAAGCACACTCGCCACCAGGGGGCAGCTCCTGCATTGAGCTTCTGCCCCCTGGTGGTCAGTGTGCATCATAGCAACCAGTTGACCAGTCGTTTGGTCATTTGGTCGCTTAAGCTTTTATATATATAGAAGATTAGAATTCTGTAGTTTTCTTACCCGGCTCTTCATATATAATTTCTATTCCCTGAATGGAAACACTGGACTTGGGAAGAGTGAACACAGCTGCCATGAAGGGTATCCAGAGTCCAGCTGATTTATTTTTTCAATATTTGTGTTGAACAAATGAGATTTTTTTTCAAACTATAATAATTTTGAATTATATAAACTTGGGCTGCTTTAAACAGAAAAGTAAAAGAAATAAATGTGTAAATGTTCAGAGAAAGATTGGGCCATGAAAATCATCACAGTGAAGTCATTTGGTGGGACCGTGCCAGATTCTTCTAATAAGAATGGATCCCATCAGTTCCCTCTGAAAGGGAGGACGTGAGAGGACAGACGTGTGCCTGCCGCCCCCTCACCTTCTGACACATCTGGGAGAATAATCATCCCACCACTCCAGCCCCTAATCTGGGTCATCGTGATGCACTTTCCACGAACCACCTGGAAGGGGTTTTGGGAAGAGAAAGGTCTAGAGGACTTCGATGTTTAGGAAACATTTCAGGTTAGTCAGACTCAACATTTTACATCAGAAAAATTAAAATTCCTTTCAGTTCAAAATTCTATGATCTCTTTAAGTCACTGTTTTTTTTAACTTTGGTGACAGTGGGGCTGGGATAGGTGTTGCAGACTTTAAGAATCCAGTTGAAGCCCTAGCCAGTTTGGCTGAGTAGATAGAGCGTCAGCCTGTGGAATGAAGGGTCCCAGGTTCAATTCTGGTCAAGGGCATGTACCTCAGTTGCAAGATCTTAGCCCTGGTCGGGGGCATGCAGGATGCAACCAATCGATGTGTCTCATATCGGTGTTTCTCTTCCTCTCCCTTCCACTCTCTAAAAATCAATGGGAAAAAATATCCTTGGGTGAGGATTAAAAACAAAAAAAGGAGTCCAGTGGAAAAGATGGATGCTTTTTTAATGAAAATTTTTAAATAAACAAACCACACACACACACACACACACACACACACACACACACACACACCACAGAGCTTTATGAATAATTTCAGAGACTTCATGCATCCCAGTTTAAGACTGGGCATGACAAAAGCCGTTGGAGGACTTGCTCCTTCTCTGCTCTTTCTTCCCACATCTGCGGACTGGCTGCACCAGGAAGGCCAGACCAGATTTTAGCTCTCCCAATGGGCTTTCCTCTCTAGCTGGACCCTCGGATTATTTTCAAAGTGACCCCAGATGTAAAAGCTGGTTCAGAGGTGGGATAGAGATGAGCAGGATCAGTCAAGCTGCTCCTTTCCTGGGGAGACAAGAAAAAAACTGGTCTGGCTCCTCCAGAGGTCTGAGTAAGGGATGGATGCCAGATAAGGAGAGAATTGGTGCCATTAAGACAAAGAAGCTTTTAAGGGCTTTGGAGGTGCTGGTAGTTGGGCCGAGTGGGACATATAGAACTGGAGCTTGTATTAGGAGGCTAATGCTGCAGTTAAACATTTCTCACTCTTAAATGTTCCCAGTGCTCAGATCACGCCCCATCTCTGAACAAGTGGGAGAGTGTTGGGGGAAGCATTATTCTCTTTTATTACCACCATTGGCATGTGCGCTCCAATCTCTCTGTTGCTAATAACCACTCCAGTTTCCCCACGTCCTTCACTTCTGCAAAGTCCCCTCTATATGATGTTCTCATGGCTGTTCATTTGCTACCTGCATTTCCCTACAATTCAAGGGCTTTTTCAATAATTACCCAACAAGTAGTCAAAATTTCTTCTAACTCCCTTATAATTCCAAGCCATGAGGAAATATTTTGCAGGTCATAACAACCAGATAAACACAAGTTGCAACTTCTCCAACTGATGAGAAAGTCCAATCTTGTTTCATGTTATTTCTGCAGAATTGTAGAAAATAAAATGTTGGCAGAATTCCATGGGGAAAAATGAGAATTTCAGCAATTACACCTAATCCCATTAAATCATTATTTCCCAGATTCACCAGTTGTCAAACCATATTGCAAAATGTCACCAGCAATTTCCCTATTTTATGTACTATGGAGAAAAGAGAATTTTGTTGGATGCCTGGAGAGAAAGCAGAAGAGGAACTTGTACAAGAGAAATGTCACATACAGTCACTGTGTGCATTTGCCTCCTACAAATTCTGATAGGTGCAGAGAAAAGATTTTGACAGTATTTTCACTCATGATGTTTACTTTTTTAAAGAACAGAACTGCCAACTTTAGTTTGCATCATTGAGCTACCAGAGTGCTCAGCACAAATGACTGCAAGCCCTATGTGGGTGGAGAAGAGGCTCCGCGACTGAGGACGCGGTGCCAAACTGCTTGTGAAAAAAGGAGGGACGGTGGGGAGTTAGTAAGTTTTCAATGGAAACTGTCATTCTCTTCCAGCTCCAATCCCCCAGGCACTGCAAGAGTGAACGCAGCCTCAGCCCCAGGCCCGGGGAAGACTAAACCATCATCACGTATGTAAGCAGCAAAGCCATACAGTTGTTAAGAGCACAGAATGCCTGGATTTTACTCCTAACTCCAGCAGTTACTCTCTATTTGATGTCACTCAGGTAAATTGCTGAATCTCTTTTTGTCTCAGTTTCCTCACTGGTAAAGGGAGATTAATAATCTTCATCATCTCTGAGGAATAAATAGGATGCATAGGAAATAAATGAGTTGCTATACGAGTGGCAGCTTGAGCCTAGCACACAGGATGCACTATTTAAGTACTTGCTATTATTGTCCCAATTGTTTAAACTATTTTACTGGAACAGAACAATTTTTTGAATTACGATCACTGTCTTTTAGCAGCCCCACAACTACACTTCATTCTAATCTGGGGCCCTTTTCCCTTTCACTCACTGGGCAACCATTGTCAAGAGGAGACATTACATTGGGCCTGATCCCTTGGGAAGAACATTTGCAGAATCAGCTTTCTCACCCTGATGCCTGAGAAAAGGTTAAAACGTTTCTCTGAGCTTGGAGGGGACAGTCAGAAGGGAAGTAAAGAGAAGAGGCTGGTGATGGTCTCTGAGGAGGATCCTTGAGCTCTGACATGATCCTACCAGCCAAGACTTGGTACATATGAAGAAACAGTAAGATCTCCAAATGAAAGAGGGGAGCTGAGAGGAGAAGAAATCTCTGCCCCACGTCCCAGCCAGACGTGAGTAGTGTCAGCAACACAGAAACTCCTGCCTCACTGCAGAATGGCAGTAGTTGGGCACAGATGGTTGCAGATGGTGTTGAAGCAGAGAAGACCTAAAACTCCCACGGGGTTTGCCACTGATCCAAAAGGTCAGGGAGCATAAGCCTTCCCTGTTCCCTGGAGGAGGATGGGAAAATTTCACTGGGGAAAGGAGAAAGCCAACCTATAGGGATATTACAGGTCTGATGCAGGGACACCCCAGTAGGAAGGAGAGGATTGCATGGCTAGAGGCCAGTTGGGAACGTGGTGTTTCATTAGATGTCAGAGTGGCTGGATAGCAGGGCCTGGACACACAGAGAAGTTCTGTACATCTCAGTAGATACCGGTATGGAAAGGTGCCAACAACCAGGGGCCCGATCCCTTTCCCATTGATGCTATGATGCTACATAAGGCCCCTGAGTCCTAGGTTCCAACTCTGGGTGTGTAGGTATCAAATCAGAGATCAGGGAGGACAAACGCCTGGATTAACTCAAGTATGGAAGCATATAAGCCTGCAATGAATGCCTTTCCCTAAAAGTAAACAAAATTAATTTTTCTGCCAGGAAGCAAAATGGGGTTTGAAAGAGAGAATAGTTTGATTCACAGAAAAAAAAAAAAAAAACACAGGGACTGAAAAGTCATACTTGCTAACTTCTCAGAGTGGAAGTGGCTGGGACCCATGTCACCAATGCCCCTCAGAAACTCAGCTGCCTCCTCTAAAAGTGACCTTGCCAGATTAACATTAAATGAGGGTAAGTCTCATGTGGCCAGACCCGTGGTGGATGCTCAGTGAGTATCTGCTGAGGAAAAAACCTCTTCCTCTATCTCTTCTACTTCCAAACCTGGACTGGCTTCTTCCCTTCAGTTAACCATCCTGCTCACCACACATACTTCCATCTCTGGCTGGGGTCTTGCCCTGAATAGATAGATGACCCAGAACCACTGACTGATGGTGGATGCTGCCCCTGACTAATTCAAGTGTTATTTGATCTTTGGATTCTGGCAGAACCTGCTGGCTGGCTGCCCTGACCTCTGACCCCCCAACCCCAACACCACCAACCCACCCCCCCACACACACACCCCTCCCTCATCCCTTACCAACCTGTGCCAGGTACCAGCACACCAGGGACAAAACCTACCCTATGTGGCTGGAGCATCTACAGCAGTCTCACCCCAGAGATGTCTTAAAATAGCTCATTAAAATAAACAGACGGCTCTGGCTTTGTAATTAAACCAGGGCAAAATTGTGCAGCAATATCCCAGGGTCCGATTTAAGCCGTGTTCAGGCCCAGGTGGCTTAAGGGGCTCTTGGTGAATGAAGCAGAGATGAAATCAGCCTCCGTAATGAAAGGAGCAAAATCTTAAAAAGGAAGCAGCGGTTTAAAAGGAGTGACTTAAAAAACTTCCTCTTGGCTGGCAGAAAGGAAAGGGGGTGCACAGGGAAAGAGATGGAGAGGGGCCCTAAGGGCTTTCCCAGTTGGAAGTCTGCCTGCCTCCCTGACAGCCTGATGTTTCAGTGCCAAAACTGCTGACCATGTCCTTTCTGTGTAAGTTAGCACATCTTGTTGGCTCCTTATTGTAGGCATTGAGTTATTCTTTCCTAGCTTCCTGTCTATATTCACGTTTTCCCTGTAGCACACTTACGTCTGGGTCCACATTCTTAATAATGAAGTCAAAATGTCCCATTGTCAAAGCTCCCAGAAATAAATAAAAATACTAAAACACACACACACACACACACACACACACACACACACACACACACACACACAACAACCAACGGACTAAAAGGAAACAGTAAAGGCAGCTGCATTTGCACCCGGAGGGAGGGATAAATAAATGCTAGCTGCACTCGATGAAACCTGAAAACTCCATCAGCTTTTCCAGTCTCTCCAGCCTGCACGTCCCCAAGGACAGCATCGTCCCTAAAGAAGCTGCTAGTGTGCACAGGCTAATGAGACCCTCCAGTCACCGGAACCAGAGACTCACAGGCCATCTGTTTCTGCCCACTTGGCAAGTGGCTGCTGGAGACACCTGGTCCTCACCTGGTCCTCTTATCCTGCTGGGCCCCCTAGATTGCCTTGAGCTTTTTTCTCTTCTCCACTCACCCAGTGAGTGCCCTTCCTCTGGGGCCCAGGAAAAAAGCTCCCTCTGCTGGCGTCTGATGTTGACACCATCTTCCTAAACTGGGTTCTTCCATTCCAGAAGGTTTTATTGCTCCCCTGGCTCCTCTTTCCCCCCTCCTCCCCTCCCCCCACACACAAAAGGGGTCTGAATGTAGCCATTCAGAGTTGTATGACACTTCATTCATTTCTGCATTTGTTCATTCATTCACTCATCAAATGTTATGGGGTTCTGATACTTAGAAGCAGAGCAGTCTTAGTAGAAATTAGACCACAGACTCAGAAATGCTTGACACTGGCTTTTTAAAAATTTAATATATTTTATTGATTTTTTACAGAGAGGAAGGGAGAGGGATAGAGAGTTAGAAACATCGATGAGAGAGAAACATCGATCAGCTGCCTCCTGCACACTCCCTACTGGGATGTGCCTGCAACCAAGGTACATGCCCTTGACTGGAATCGAACCTGGGACCCTTGAGTCCGCAGGCCGACGCTCTACCCACTGAGCCAAACTGGTTAGGGCTTGACGCTGGCTTTTGACTGAAATTGCTAAAAGAAGTGAGAGGAGCTCACGCCAGCCCGAAGCTGGTTGACCGCTTCACCTCAGTTCAGTTCTGAGCACCTCAGTTCTCTGGGTTCTCTTCTTATATTGTGCATTACCCCCAAACCCTCCCCTTCTCCTTTCCAGAAATGGTTTGGGGACACACAGGGGAGAGAGGCCCTTGTATTCACAAGTAAACAAACTTAGATGTTGCGTTTGAGAAGGGACTCAAGGGTACATTTTGAAAACCAGGGAATTAACAGGAAAAAAAGATAAAATATACATCTGAAAAGAGAGTCAGATACACATTTGGAAAGAAAGGCAGTAAAACACTACAGATATGAGTGTTTAACCTTGAGTGACATGGAGTTCTTCTGAATTCAGGAGTGTTGGGTTGTCACAGCGTGGGAGGCACCCTAGGAGGAGACACAGCCCTGGACTTGGGGTCAGGCTGCACACGGCTGCAATAATGACGCTGAGCATCGAGAGCAAGCGAGATCATACCATCAAGGGGCTCACAGCTCAGAAGGAAAAACACTCCAACACAGAAGCACAAATGTCTGCCAGGAGACTCGCCCCTGGCTGTGCATCAGAATCTCTGCAGACGTAGAAAAACAGTCATGCCCGAGTCCCAGCCAGCCTTCTGAATCCGAATCTCTAGCTCAGATACCACCTTTACTGTCAAGCTTTCCTGAAGCCCCCAGACAATGTGACTCACTCACCTGGGTACCTGTGCAGATGTCCATGCTGGGTTTTTATCCCCCACCTCCTTCCTTATGTGTCCACCTGCCCTCCGGGTCCCACTGGGCTCTGAGCCTGGTGAGTCAGAGAAAGACCCATCATACCGCTAAAGGCTCCCCCTAGCCCCCAGAAAGTGGCTGGATTTTCTAAATTAAAGTTCACAGTTCAGTGTTTACATTAATGATTAGGACCCTATGTGGAATTTCCTCTTTAATTGGGATCTGACATCCTATATAGCGTTCTAGGACTTAGAAGTAAATTTCCTCAGATTGCTGTTCTATACCCCGAGATGGACTCATTAGTCTAGGCTGTGACCATGGCCTAAATCTTTTCCAACAGCAGGACGGAAAGGTGAGCCTGGGGAAAGGGACAGCTGCCAGGCTCTGACTTCCTCTCCGTGCCAGTGACTCACCTGCAGCTGCCGTGTGACAGGAGGGCCCAGGCAGTAGGTGGGACACTGTGTCACCCCATTGCCAACTTTCACATTTCAGAAAGACCAAGACAGGAGGAAACAGACTATGATAAGTCCTAAAACCATATCACATCTCCTCTCTCCATACAGTTTATTTTCATTTGCTAGTGTCATCAGCTGTGTCAATCAGTAGTGATGTATATGCTGCTTCCCCTCAAAACCCCTCCCGTAGCAAATGTCCCCTGAGGTCACCTTCTCAGTCAGCTGAGTCAGAGTCACAGGATTCTGGAACTGTGAGCTGACAGAGACGTTCCTAATAACGGGGAGCTGTTAACATTTCTTGAGTGCCTACTGTGGGCCAGCCACTTAATATATTTTACTTTGTTTAATCCTCACACTAACCCTGCCACATAGGTTTCATGGATCTCATATTTTAGATGAAAAAACGGAGGCTTGGGAAGGTGAAGTGATCTGCCCAAGTTGACCTACCTAGTAACCCAGATCTGTATGACGTAAAAGCCTGTTTCTCAAAGCGGGGCTTGTGTACAAGGCAGCATGCCCAGGGTCACAAGAAGCCACATTACACAGCACACCCTCTGAAGTGCCAACTTAATTCAATAACCTAGAACACTGTTTTTCTTAAGGAAAACTTGCATTTATTATGAAGGGGGAATCCAAATTTGCACAAAATTTAAAGACAAAACATGAATTTAAGAAATTTACAGTGGTGGCAAGCTACTTCTGGCTTTGCCTTCTAGACCCCCAGGGGTCCGCCACATTTCTCTGCCATGAGTATTCTGGCAGAAAGATTTAAATTAGAGCCAAGCAAAACTCAGGAATGATGCCCCCAAGTGGGAGGAGGAATGTTTTGTCATCAAAGAGCAAAAAAAGCAGTGATTGCATTTTGCTGTGAGGCTCAATTTCAATATCCATCTCTGGGGGAATATAAATTGTATGAGTCCATGGGTAGCCAAGACCCTTCCCACCTGACTGATGCTCTCGGAGGTTTCTAAAGCTGTCCACTGTGGAGTTTAGAATCTATCACTGAATGAATGAGCCAGTGACTAGCCTAACCTCCCCCCTTCCCTCCCCCTGTTCTCTCCCCCACCCCACCCCCATACACACACACACATCCAAAATCACCTTTGAGGTGGTTGCAATCATCAGGGACCTGATTCTAACCTAGGTAGGCCAGCCTATACTCTGCTGATGCTTGAATTCCTCCAGAGAAATTAATGAATGGATTCTGGAAGGGATGAAGGACAGGCTACAGCTAGATGCTTGGCCCAACTGAGGCAGGCACAACATCGTCTGGTATCTTAATATCATCTGAAGTTCATAGGTATTGCCAAGAAAACCACCGAATACAGTGAATAAGGGTATGGCCTGGTTGGGTTGTGGAAAGGAGACTCTGACCCAGAAGCAGAAGTGGCAGCACATCTACAAGCACACTGCCGCCAGTCTGCACCAGGCCCACCTCCCCAAAGACACCTGCTCCCTCTTCCCATTACTCCACTGCCATTCCCCTTTCTTAAACTTTTTTACTTATTTCTTAATTTTTAAAATGTTTTTCAATTACACTTTACATTCTGTATTATTTTGTATTAGTTTCATGTATACACCGCATCAGTTAGACACCATATACTTTACAAAATGTTCTCCCTGATATTTCCAGTACCCACCTGGCACCATGCATAGTTATTACAATATCACTGACTATTTTCCCTAACCTGTACTTTACATCCCCATGGCTCTTTTGTAACCACCAATCTGCACTTCTCAAACGCTTCACCTTTTTCATGCAGGCCCTCACTCCCCTCCCATATGGCAACCTGATATGAATCTGTTCTCTGTATCTATGAGTCTGTTTCTATTTTGTTTATCATTTACATTGTTCTTTAGATTCCACACATAAGTGAAATCATATGGTATTTGTCTTTCTCTAACTGAATTATTTCACTTAGCATAATACTCTCTAGGTCCATCCATGTTGTTGCAAATGATTTCATTCTTTTTTTATGGCTAAGTAATATTCCATTGTATATATGTACCACAGCTTCTTTATCCACTTGTCTACTGATGGGCACTTGGTTGCTTCAAAGAGAGCCTTCCTGTCAAAGGGAATGGCCATTTCTCATTGCAGTGTTTTTACAATTGCCATTCTCTTTGACTGGGCGACTCTCTTCCTTGCTCATTGCGTGGCTAATCTTTTTTAAAAATATGTTTTTATTGATTTTAGAGAGAGAGCAAGTGAGAGGAGAGAGAGAGAGAAACATTGACAGTTGCCCCCTGCATGCCCCCTCTGAGGATTGAGCAGACACCTGGGTATCTGCCCTGACCAGGAATTGAACCGGTGACCCATTGGTGCATGGGATGACACTCAATCAACTGAGCCACACCGTCCAGAGCTGCCTGGATAATCTTACCCTTTAGGCCTTAGCTTTGATGCTACTTCTTCCTGGAAGAGTTTTCTGATTCAGCCTAGCAACTTCCTGTTTACTCCCATAACACCCTACATTTCCCCTATCCTAGCATTTACTAGACTGCATTACGATTGCCTATGTACTTATCTGTGAGTGCCATAAGAGCGTGAATCCCAGAGACAATAGCCAGCACATAGTTGGTCCTCTATGAATATCTTCTGAATGAATGAAAATTAAAGACACACTACAAGTCCCCAAGGATGTCCACTGGGCCACAGGGATACACTTTCCTGGCAGCTCAGCCACCTAAAAGTCCACAGAAGTAAAGGGCTGCTTCTGAGAGGGCTGAGAGGGGAGAGGAGCCCATCCAAACAACTGAGCACCCTTATGTGCCCTAAGGACACAGAGATGAAGCAGAAAAAGTCTTTGCACTGGAGAAACTCAGTCTAATGAGGGAGCTTATTAGGGACAAATAGCAAGGACAGATTGCTTCAGTACAAAGCTGAAATGGAGACAAATGTGAAAAACAAACTTGGTGAATAATTCCATTGTTTATATACTAATCTTATTGATCTAGAGATTCCCAGGAGACAAAAGTTTTAGGGGAAATAGTCATGAGAACTTTGATATATATATATCATGCTGTTCATTTATAAAATAACTAAGAGTCAACAAAACTCATATATATACCATTTCATTTCATTTTGCTTAGGTATCAAATATTTTGGGGGTGTTTTTTATACTACACTAGTATCAAATATTAGGCTATTTGGGAGGCTTCGAAGATGACTGTCTTCAAGGAGCTTGGAGTCAGGCAGAGGAGATACTGGTAACAATAGTTAAAGGCAGATAGATGTTAAGTGTTGGGTAAGTCCGGATTGTTTCTGTAGTAAGTGATGCATGCTGGCTCAACTAACAAAGGAAATGTGTCTCTCACAGATCTAAAATGCCCAGGGGCATTGTTCAAACCAGGAGTAGCTTTATCCAGGGGCTTTAACAATGCACACCAGTCACTTCTCTCAATCTCTTGGCTTTGCCTTCTGTTCAGCTGGCATCACTTTCGGGTTCTGCCATGGTACCCACACATAGTGTTAGGTTCATATCTTTCTTGGCCCGGATTTAACTGAGAATAGGGCTTCTCTTCTCCCACAAGATTTAATAAAAATGAGAAGTTGGTCTTCCCTGGCCTGAGTGATGATCATATACTTCCCATGACCCAGTTGCTGAGCCATAGGAGCAGGACAAGATGACTGGTAACCCTAAATCACATCCCCCACCCCCTGCTGGTGTGGGGTCAGATTTTCCTGATTCAGCCTAGCAACTTCCTGTTTACTCCCATAACACCCTACATTTCCCCTATCTTAGCACTTCCTAGACTGCAAACCACCCAGGTAAGAGGAGAATGAATCTTGCGTAGTCACATGTCAGAAAAGACAATCTGATTAAATGCTTGAGATTTAGTCCTCACCACAGTTTTGTGCTTTTACCCATTTTACAAATGAGAAAAATGAGACTAGTAAGAGCAAGAAGAGAACTAAAATTTGGTCCTGATTTAGTGCTGTGTTTCCTCCATTTGTGTTTGTTTGTCAGGGGCACTGCTGGAATTTGGGATTGTCTGAGACTGTCCCAAGCACTACGAAACATGTTACCGCCACAGCTCCAATACCAGTGACACCTGCCTCCCATCATTGTGACAAATGCTCACACACATTTTCAAAGGTCCACTTGGGGGGCGGAGGGAGGCAGCACCTTCCTCATTTAAGAAAAACCGAATATTACATAAATGAACCTTATTATCAGGAGTCTCCCACTTCTCAGAGTTCCTCAATGTATGCTCTAATATTTGGCTTTAGAGATAGACTGAACTTTTGATTGGACATACCTTAGGGATCATCTAGTCCAATCCTTTGGGCCGGCAGTTCTGGCCAGGATGAGAAAAGATAAGTGAGGGAGGAAGGAAAAGATGGGTGGGATCACTCTCCTAAAAGGTGAGTGTGAAGGGTGGGAGGTGGGAGGGCTCAGTTTCTTATTGATGCCCCTCTTCTTCAGACAGTGAAACCACAGAATTAACACATTTTTTAGTCCCAACTGAAGCTGTTTCTTAGGGAAGACAGTATTATCCTCTCTTACTTAAGTAAGATAAGAAATTATGGGCTTGTGAAAGAATGTTGAATTCTGGACACTGCTCACTAAGAGAGATATTGCCAAACTTGTCTGCACATTGATGATGCAAACAGGATAGGTGAGGATTTGAGACCAGCTCATCACATGAAGAACATAGAAACAGGCAAAGTTGCACTCGGGAAAGAAATATTCAAAACAAGACAAGAAACTGATCTCCTAAGAGACTGAAAACGGTAATCTAGGAGTATATTTGAATTACTCTCTATGGCCCGAAGGGGCAAGCCAGGTCTGATAGAAGGGCAGAAAACACTTGAACAATGAGAGATGTCTAATAACAGAAGGAGGCATCTCATAAAGTAGTAAGCTCCCCACTGCTGGAGGTAGCCAAGCACACCCTGAGATGTCGAAGTGAGCTTGAAGCTCAGTCTCTCAAACATTCTGAAGCAACACAAAATGAATGAAGTTTTAGTGCCCCTCCCCACACACACACGTTGCCAACAGAGACTACATAGGGAGCGTGGCTTGTGAGTTATGCTTAGTTTCTATTAGAATGACTGTAGAGTAAGAGCCCCTTCCTCCCTACCCCAAAAGCTGATCAGAGTATGAGAGACATTAATGTAGGCTAAGTTTAAATTTGTTTTTATTTACAAAGAAAAAAAGGAAATATTTAACCAACTTTCATACTTTATTGATAATGCAGTACTTTCATCAAAAGAAGGAATCTTTTGGTAAAGAACTGCTGTCCTAAAGGGTTACACTAGATGATCACTAAAGTTTGGCCAACTGAGAGTTGAGTTTCAGTTAAAACTCCATGAACGACAGTGCCTAGAGAGTGTTTGGTAATTGACTGAAAGGAATTCCGGCAGGTATGGCAAATACGGTGCTTCTGACTATCTCATGGCCCACAAATGGAGGCCCACAAAATTCTACAGTCTAAAATGAAATGGACTTTACACGTCACACTAAACTGCCTGAGGAAGCAGTGGCCAGTTTCACAAAGCAATTGTGACCTTGCTATGTCTCTCCTTTGTCTGAAGAAGTACCAGCTGTGGCAGCTCTCTTTGTAAAGGTCCATCTCTGTTGGGAGGACTCTGAGCTAGAAAAGGTATTTGGCATTACCAGCCTCTAGCAACGAAGCTATTTAAAATCAGAAATACAGCCCTAGTTGGTTTGGCTCGGTGGATAGAGTGTTGGCCTGTGGACTGAAGGGTCCTGGGTTCGATTCTGGTCAAGGGCACACGCCTGGGTTTCGGGCTTGATTCCCAGTAAGGGGCATGCAGGGGGCAGCCGATCGGTGGTTCTCTCATCCTTGATCTCTCTCTCTCTCTCTCTTCCTCTCTGAAATCAATAAACATATAAAAAAATAAAATAAGAAATGCTGTGACATCATGGGATCCAGGTCAGGTATTTCAGAGGCTGGAAAACTCCCTTCTGGCCTGGAAATGCCACTGGAAGGACCTGTCCAGTCTTTGCTCTCCAAAGCCTCTGGGGCTGAGCTAGAGGGCCATGGCGTATTTTCATGACATCAAGTCCCTGTGAGTGGAAATGTTATTCTATTTTATCCTGTAGGTCTTGCCAGGAATTCTAGGACACTGATTTGGTTAAATTACAAAAAAGCAATGTTTCTGTGGGACACCAGGGGCATTTGAGATTGTTGGGATCAATGTATAGAAATGTGGAAAAGTGGGTCTTGGTCTTTGACAAGAGACCCAGAGAGTGGCTGTGCCTTATTCTTTTTCTCATCAAAAAACACACATGCAGCCCTAGCTGGTTTGGCTCAGTGGATAGAGCATCGGCCTGTGGACTGAAGGGTTCCCGTTTCGATTCCAGTCAAGGGCACATGCTTGGGTTGTGGGTTCAATCCCCAGTGGGGGGGTGTGCAGGAGGCAGCCAATCAATGATTCTCTCTCATCATTGACGTTTCTATCTCTCTCTCCCTCTTACTTCCTCTCTGAAATCAATAAAAATATATTATAAAAAAAACAAAAAACAAAAACAAATGCATACCTTACTGTCACCACTATCCCTTCCTTCACATCACCAAGGTCATCCTTTCACTATTTGAAATGAATGAAGTGATGTCCTTGCTGCTTAGTTGCAAGGCCTCATGGCAGCAAACATTCTTCCTTGGAGATTTATAACCTTCTGGGTGGTGCTACCCCCACCTTGTTGCTATGGTTAGAGTAGGTGCTGCTCTTCTCTTTTCAGCTTCTGCTGCAGCACCGCAATCATCAGCACTTGTTTGTGCTATTCACCCTCATGTAAATCAAAGCAGAGGTATTGTCCTACTCTCACAGTGCTGACTTACCACAGTAAAATAAATATTCACCCTCATGCATTCAAAAAATAGTTATTGAGCACTAATATGTGCGTGCTTGGTCTCTCAGGTTGATTTTACCATCTTGTTTGCATATGGATTGCTTTTCTGTTATATTTACCAAATATTCCTAATAAACATAGAGGCAGAGACTTCATAAGAATCATGAAAATGGAATTCGACAATCAACCTAAATTCTACATCATCAGTCCATGTATCACTGCTGGATTTCAGACCTGTATGTCAACTACTAACCAGTCATCTTCAGAAGTCTGGCAAGAAGCCAGATTCATGATGTTCCCAGACCGGCGCTCATCATTTGACACCCCTGACCCTTTTTCTTGGCTTCCTCCCAACCCCTTCCCCAAACAGCAAACCCGTTTTCCTCCATGTCCTCCCAGACTTAGCTGGTGGCACCATCTGCCCATCAGAAACACTGCTGTCCCATGGGACTCCTTTTCCTTCACCCTCCACATTAATTCATAGAACAGATCACATTGATTGAACCTCCCACAGAGGCCTCTCAACTCTTTTCCCCTGTAGTTCCCACAGCCACCACGGGTCTCAGCTCCTCTCACCTGCACCATTTCTCTGATTGGTATCTTGGCTTCCAGCTAAACTCCTCTGTGTGATCTTCCTAAAACACCAATCTGATTGTGTCACCTTCCACCCATCCCAACCCCCACCTCCCCTACATGCTTCAAGCTTCCCTCCTCGGCTGTGGAGTAAAACCCAGGAGGGTCTGACCCCCTGGACTTCCTCCCACTCCCCCTGCACTTAATCTGTGCTTCAGGTTTGCCCATCTTTAATAACCCCCATATGGCACACTTGCTCTTGTCGCCATATCATTGCCCTTGTTTCCGCTGCTTGAAATCTTTCCCCACTTCATCCATCTGGTAAATTCTTATTTGTGCTTCAAAACCCACTGCCATGCAGCCTTTCTGGGAGCCTTTCCTGCCTCTGCTGCTCCTTTCTGCCTCTGCATCTCTCTGCCTCCCGGTTCTGGGTACTGTGCCTGGCACACAGTCGGAGCAGATGACTTACAAAGTGTAGAGGGGATGCTCTTGACTAGACTCCAAATGGGAGGAAAGGAAAGAAGCAAGACATTCCTTTTTTGTTAACCTTCACAATTTCTCAAGTCCTTTACAGATGGAGGCTTGGGTTCACCTGTGAGCGCACACTTTGTTCCTTTGTTTCTGGAACACTTTAATGATCCTTTCTGCAAACGTGAAGTTCTGATCCCCAGTTGCAATGGAGAGCTTCTAGAGACAGTGGGGAGTGACACTGTTTCACACAAACATATAAAAGGTAGTTTTTATCGACGGAGAGCCAGGCCCAGGATGATGATGCTATTGAGAGACTGGCTATAGACTAGCAGTGAGGGGGAAACGGGTGTTTCCCTGGGTGCTGGGGGAGTAGGGTCTGGATCAGACAGGCAGAAACTCGGCAAGAGCACTCATTTACAGGGGTGCAAACCGGCCCTGCAGAGGCCATGGGTTGCAGTAAGGGAGGGATGGCCGGGAGGGGATCCCTGGGGAAGAACATGAGAAAAGACACATTTGATGTCCAGCTGTGAGGCCCCTGAGTCCCCATGTCATCCTCTCCATGACCCTGTCCTTCAGTAAGCTTATGAAATGCCACAACCCCATCTTAGTTGAACTCTGGGGAATAATACAGCAGCCGGCGTGCACTGTCACAGAATCAGCACAAAGACCACCAAAACCCTCTAAAAAGGAAGCAGTTTTTACCCCCAGGCAAAGGAGAACCATGTTCCTTAAGAAAAGTCAGCTCCCCTAAGCCAGGGGTTCTCAACCTGTGGGTCGCGACCCCTTGGGCGGTCGGTCGAACGACCCTTTCACAGGGGTCGCCTAAGACCATCCTGCATATCAGATATTTACATTACGATTCATAACAGTAGCATCATTACAGTTATGAAGTAGCAACGAAAATAATTTTATGGTTGGCTCACAACATGAGGAACTGTATTTAAAGGGCCAGAAGGTTGAGAACCACTGCCCTAAGCGGAAAGTGAGGGGCAGATACAGTATGGAGAAGGGGACGTTTTCCCATACTTCTCATTGCTTCAAAAGCGGATTGTGAAGTCTCCTTGAGACTGCTTACTTTCCTGGTATAGAATCACTGAGGCGCAGATGCAGTTTGCCAACAGGTATGGAGTGGGCATTAGGCTGGCGAGGTCTCAGTGGGCGAATTCGAATGGGCATGCTCAAGACTTGGTTGAATTTTTTGTTAACATTTTCGTTGGAATAAGACAGCACAGAGGAACTTGTCACAGTCTGCGTGTTGCTACAGATAGAAAGTGGCGACGGTTCGAGGTCAAGATGACAAGCTGCAACCAGGATGGATTTTGAAATGTGTCCGTGTCCCTGAGAGATTCCCGGGGCACCTGGTAGAATGTTAGGGCTCAGATGACAGACATTTGGCTATAAAAGGACTCCTGAACCTGGAACAACGAGGGCCACCAGGGTTATGTGAGTGTCACCACACACCCCAAAATAAAATTACCTTTCAACCCAGTTCTCCCTACAGTTAGTATAACTTTTACCTTCATATTAATTGAACTCAGGGAAAACATCGCATCGGAGTTAGAGGCGGGAAATTGGGTCTATTCTGCATAAAGACAATCATGCCCTGCGTTACACAGGTGCTGGTTTTGTCTAGTTAAGCAATGCAAGGCTTCCATGCCTTTTTTAGAAATCATTACCATTTCCTTTCTATGAAAAATTACCACAGAGGCATGTGTTCATTTTTTTTTTCAATGCAATTGAAATTGTACATGGTAGGGAAGTTTTTAATTAGTTCATTCCAAGCAGGAACTCTGTGTGCTCTGTAGTAGGAGCCTAATAAATTACTTCATCGTCGCAACCGGAGTCTTTGTGTTGGAAAATACTCATTAGTTTGCACCGGCAGCCAGCGGCTTCCCGAGAGCGGTCTGAGAAGCAGGCTGCAGGAGGTGTAGCCCAAGTTGCTCGCAGCGGAACTTCTGGGGCAGTGGAGATAAACAGACCTGGGTGGTGAGGGAAGCCACGTGGATCGGTGTCTGAGGATAAAAGGACTCCTGGAAACTCCATGCCAGCCCCTTCTGTCCACTTTCCTGATCATAAAGCTCTTCTCCCACCCCTACCCCCAATAAAACTCCCCCCCAATCATCCCAATGTCATATTTTTAGTGTGAAGAAATCAGATGCTTGGAAATGCTTGTCCCAGACTAGTAAGAAAATTGTTTACATGTTCTATTTAGATTGATAGATACATGTACACATACATACAAGCACATACAGATAGATATATGAAATGTGTGGGCTCAATGTTATTAGCTCAATGGCAAGGTAGTTCTTCTGAGAGGAAGCATAGGATTTGATATGTAGGAAAGTCACTTGGAGTAAAGGGTGAGACCCCCCAAGAGACATGCTCTTATTATAAAAGATGTTCCCTCAATTGTTTTCTAAGGAGACAGTGTCTTGTTGATTTCGGGGTTCTAATATTGTTGCACCCTGATGGTTTGGTAAATAAGTTTGGGTGATGGCTGAGTTAGAATTGTTCTGCAAAATAAAGAGATGAGAATTTGAAATGGGGGGTGGAAGATCCAGGAAGAAAGGTGGAACCAATAAAGCCAGGCTTTGTGTACAAGACAGGAAAGAAGGAAAAACATGCTTCTTAACGGAGCCGGAGAGGTGAGATGTCTAAGGGGGATTTTGAAATCATTTGCTGTAGGATGAACGTGGTAAACGTCTCCCTCCTTCTGCCCTAGAAAACTGTTTCCCAGAAGCAGACCCTGAGGCTAGGCTTCCTGTGCAAGGGACTTATTAAGGGGGTGCTCTCATGGGAGACCAGCCAGGGAGCAGGGGAAACGAGGCAGAGATGAGGGAGAGGCATAGCTAAAGCGCCATCGGGCAGTCCTTCAGTCTGACACACAGGGGGACCCTGGAGTATAAATAAGTACAGCTCAGGGTTGTCCCCACCAGAGGCAAGGGGGCTGGGTTTCCACACCCCTGCACCGCTCAGCCATTGGTCATGGGTGGGTGACGGAAGGGGATATATTCCCAAGCATTTCCAGCTCTGTTCTGCAGGTAAAGTGGTCCAGTGGCCTGAGGGCAGTCTCTTAGAGAACTTACAGTGTTCTCTGAAGAGGAGCTGCACAAGGTGCCAAGTGTTAGAAGCCAAAGGGGTGGAGGGCAGGGCAGAGCACAACATTGCAAAGGGGATTCAAGGAGACCTGAGGTTGCACTGATATTGTCCACCACAAAAATCTCTACTAACGCCCACCTCTGCTCACCAGTGCTTCATGGTATGAGTCAATTCTTCATGGTAGTAAAAGGAAAAACTGACATCTGCATCCAAGTCAGATCTTCAGGGAGTAAAAGCTGACACTGTACTTGTAAGTGAAGAGAATGGGGACCACCTGACACCTGGGTCCATACGTCTTTGCGATCAATTGCACAATTACATCTAAATATATTGTATATTCTCATGAAGCTATACTGCGGATGCCATATTAAAATGAAATTCCTGTTATCAAAGTACAATTTAAATATGGGAGCTACGTGTATTCACAACTCTGACCATTTCTGTTAGGAAAATGGCCAGGATTCCTCGTTGCCCCCCTATCACAGGCAGTCATTCCAGGCTCGCCACAACCCAGCTCAGCCCCCTGTTCCAGCTCCATCTCAGCCGAAGTCCTGCCACACGTTGGTCCCCATCCACACTCCATGCTGTCCTTGCACAGTAGCCACAACTAAACCCAACATTCACCAGGCCCCGGTTAATATAGGTTATGGCGTCACTCGATGTAACAGTAACGCCACACCTTAGGGGCCATGGTCTTTACTGAGGTGAGGAAAGGGCAGCTTGATGAGGTAAAGTCCAAGTTCTCTGTCTAAGGGGGGAGGCACATGTGGACCCAGGACTGGGTGGTGGAGAGTGCTTTCAGAAGCCATGCTCCTCCTTTCCACAGATGTTTATTCTAAAGCCCCATCTGCACTTCATAATGTCAATACCCTCCCATCTTCCTCCCCAGAGCCTTTTAAATCAGGCAGAGCCCTTGGAGAAAAGGAAGAGAAATTCAATATACAAGAAAGGCAAGTTATTGGTTTGAGTGCCAGGAAGAGTACTGGGGCGGCCTTTATGTTCAAAGGGATTACCACAGGAACTAAGGCTATACAAGGGACCATCTTTCACCATACACCCCCCTCCCAGCCCAATTACCTCAGCAGTATGAGACACCTCTCCCTCTCTCTTTGTCCATTTCTCAATCCCTGATTGGATTTATTTGGGTCACGTGCTTACCTCTGCCTTAATCTCAGAATCCAAGGGAATGGAGTATTGGATCAACCAGGCCAAGGAGTCTGGTTTGCTACATAAGGAAGGGTGTGGAAGAAAAACACTGGGCTGTTCACAGCAGTAGCTCCTACAGTTCCTTACACCATCTATGTAGACCCAGACAGAATTACTCTGTTCCAGTTTCTCTGGCATAAACAACCATGTATCATGCTCACAGATTCTGTGGGTCAGGAATTTGGATGGGACCCTGTGGGGATGGCGTGTCTCTGCTCCACACTGTCTGGGGCTTGAGATGAAAGACTCTAAGCCAGGGGCTAGATTCATCTTAAGGCTCATTCATCTGAAGGCTCATTCATGTCCATGTCTGGCAGTTGATGTTGGCTATCAGTGTGAGGGCTTGCTTTCCACGTGGCCTCTCCATGGGTCTCTCTGTGTGAGATCATTTAGGCTTTCTCACAGCAACATGACTGGATTCCAAAGCTGAGCATCCTGAGAGATGGTGGGATTGCATTGCCTTTTCTGACCTAGCTTCAAAGTTCTGCCGACTTAATTTGTCAGAGCCTCGTGTGCCTAGTTCAAGGAAATAGGAGACAGACTCCATTTCTTAATGGGATGAATCTCAATCCCGTCAGTGTTAACCACTGTAGGATCTGATGTCTTTGACAAAGGATGTTAGTCCAACATCTCAGGATCCAGAGGAGTCTTGGAGCTGAGTTACTACCTAATAGAGTTGGATCTTTGCCTCTGCATGATGCCATCTCTACTCATTTTCCTGTACTTATTCAGAGAGATTTCATATGAGAGGAAGATTACCACCAGAGATGATTTTTAAAATGATATTTAAATAGGAACTCCTGCTCTTTCCCCATGCTTTTCATAAGTTATCTTTGTGTCTTTTCTATTTGCAAATGATATCGCTGAAACATTTGTATTTTAAATGGAGTCCCTACCACTTGCAGGAATTCCTCTCTCCTTTTTTCCTGCTGCTTTGTCCTGCCTGGAGTCAGACTCCATTATGTCACAGTCATTTTCAGGAGTACAGATACTGCTGCCAGAAGCCCAGATCATAATTGTCTCATACAAAACAAGATTGCTTACAGAGCAATTGTTCATAGGAGTATATACCCCCAAGTGATATGAGGAGGTGATGAGGAGTCAAAGAAGGGATCCAGAGGCTCAGCTTCAAGGGCATGGTGTAGAGGCCCCTCTCACTCATGAAACGGGACCAGGCAGGGCCCAGCACATAGTAGAAATGAATGAATGTGGACAATAGAGACCATTATAAACTTTTGAACAATAATAGATACAGAGGCAGAGCTGCCTCAAACAGATTGTCAAACTGCAGCGGGAAGGCCGGGGAGGGTTGGGGGGCAGGAGGTAGGGGGGTAAGAGATCAACTAAAGGACTTGTATGCATGCATATAAGCATAACCAATGGACATAAGACACTGGGGGATAGGGGAGGCTAGGGGACTGTCTAGGGCGGGGGGATAAAATGGATACATATGTAATACCCTTTGTAATACTTTAAGCAATTAAAAAAAAAAGGAAATGAATGAATGAATGAATCACCCAAAGGGTGGCGTGAAATATACAATTTCATTCCATTTAGTGAATTCACATAAGAGTCCAATAGTAGAAGGAGAAATATTATTTGACTGTTGTTGTTGTGGGATACACTTGAGGATTCAAAAATAATTTACTGCCTGGCTAGTATGGCTCAGTGGTTGAGTTTCAACCTATGAACCAGGAGGTCATGGTTCAATTCCCAGTCAGAGAACATGCCCAGGTTGTGGGCTTGATCCCCAGTAGGGGGTGTGAAGGAGGCAGGCAATCAATGATTCTCTCTCATCATTGATGTTTCTATCTCTCTTTCCCTCTCCCTTTCTCTCTGAAATCAATAAAAACATATTAAATTTTAAAAAATAATTTAATAAAGATTATTTTCCTAGATCCATACCTGCACTGGAAAGAAGCTTACATGCAGGAAATTTCTTTTAAATATCTACAATTGGCCCGGAAGTTCTCCAAACTGAGTTTTTCTGAGTGTATTGTGGAATATTAAGAAGTATTATTTGAAGATAGGATTCCATGTTGAAACAGGTTTGGGAAGCAACATGGTAAACAGAAGTAAACAGGCATCTTATTGGAGGACTTCTCATAGCCTTTATTGGCTATTGTTCATTGTAAACCTCCAAGGAGCACTATAGTGGACAATGTTTATAAAATATTTTTAACAGAACCCCCCCCCCCACCTTTTTTTAAGTTTCTCCTATTACCATTCCAAGGATCTTTGATGCACACTTTTAGAAAGGCTGCCCTAAAACAAAGTCCTGATTGTATTTATTTTTATTTCTCCTAAGGATATATTTAGAACAAGGGAGAATCTACTCTCTTTCCCTATTTTATCAAGTTCTTTCCTTCCTTAATAATATAGTCCTAAGGCTGTATTAAAATATTCTGGTTCTGCCCTAGCCGGCTTGGCTCAGTGGATAGAGTGTCAGCCTGTGGACTGAAGGGTTGAAGGTTTGATTCAGGCCAAGGGCATATGCCTGGGTTGCAGGCTTGATCCCCAGTTGGGGGCATGCAGGAGGCAGCTGATCAATGATTCTCTCTCATCATTGATGTTTCCATCTCTCCCTCTCCCTTCCTCTCTGAAATCAATAAAAATATATTTTAAAAAATATTCTGGTTCTAAACAAAGCAAACAAACTCACAGACAGAGATAACTGGTTACCAGAGTGGAAGGGGTTGAGCGGAGAATGAACACAGTAAAGGGGCTCAAATTTATGGTGACGGAGGAGACTTGACTTTGGGTGGTGAGTACACAATGCAATATATATAATTATATACATATAATTATATATATATGTATATATATATACACACTTAAAGCTTATATAAATTATTAACCAATGTCACCCCAGTAAATTTAATAAATAATGTCAATTCTCCCTAAGTTATTTAATGAAATGTGAATAAAAATACCTATACAATTTTTTAAGTAGTCAAGATTATTCTAATGTTTAGATGGAAGGACAAGCAAAAATAATGATGAGATTTAAAAATGGATAGAAGTTGTCACCATCAGATGTCAAAACATATTATAAAAATATAATAGAAAAAAATATATAATAGTTAAAATTGTGTAATACTGGCACTTGACTGCATCAACAGACCAATGGAACAGAATAGAAAGCCCAAAAATGCACCCACTGTGTCCAGGCACCTGAAATCAGTGGGGGAAAAGGTGAGTCATGCAATATATAGAATTAGGACACTAGCTAGCCATTGAGACAAAAATAAAATGAGATCCATACTTAACATCTTATGCCAGAATAAATTCCAATGGTTTTTAATGGACAAAAGATTTAAGTGTAACAACTGAAATCATAAAAGCGGTAGGGCGTCAACCCACGCACCAAAGGGTTTGGGTTCAATTCCCAGTCAAGGGCATGTACTTGGGTTGCGGGTTCTCTCCCCACCCCTCGTCAGGGCAAGTGCAGGAGGCAACCAGTCAATGTGTCTCTCCCATATCCTCTCCCCCTCCCTCCCTCCTTTTTACTCTCTCTGAAAAGCAATGGAAAAAATATTTTCAGGTGAATATTATTAACAAAACAAAACAAAAATTATGGAGGAATTGTTTTATAATCTTAGAATAGGGCAATTTTATTATGTTGCAATTCATGTCACAAAGGAAGGTTCAATTCCCTAGTATAAAGGAGCTCCTGCTGGTCAATAAGAAAAAAAGACTAAAAATGCAATAGAAAAAAATGAACAAAGGATATGATCACTCCACAGAAAAGAAAATACGTGTCTTAAAACATCAGAAATCATAATCACAGCTCTCATTCATAATAGGAGAGCTACATTTAAAACTATACTGAGCTATCAGTTACCATAGTTTATATAGTAAATATTCTATATAGAGAGAAGCATAGTAAGTGCTGATATGCATTAAATACACCTGCAGGTTTGCCCAAGAAAAGTCTAACACTGTTGTTTGTGGGGAAATGGGGTGGTTAAGAAACTAGAAAGGAAGGGAAACTTCACTGTTTTTTCTTTTGTACCTTCAGAATTTTGAATCATGTTAAAAAAAAAAAAGAAAGAAATAAAATTGGATCTAAAAAGTACATTTATAATCAATTTTCACTACTCCATTTGGTTCAGCTAAGGCTGGCCTCTGCCACTTCGCTCCCTCTAGCTGCCCTGGCTCCTTCAAGAACTTCAGGTGCCGCTCAAAGTCTTCATGATGCCCAGAGCTAGTTTTTTAGCTCACGATATGAAAGTTGTCCTCAGAACATTGCCAAATGGTTTCTGAACACATTTCAATGTGCTGTTTCTGACAGAGCAGCTGTGGCTTCATTTAGCAGAATATCTGAGCATTTTAGACTAAATACAGCAGTTGGGTTCCTAGAACAAAAGATGGTGAAGGGATGAAAGTGTGCAAAATGTGGAAAGTGACTGATTTCCTATGTGGCACATATTAAATTTTAGAACTGGAATTTTATTTTTATGTTATTCTTCTGATTGGATTTTACATTGTAAGCCATATTTATATTTAATCCCAACTCTAAATATACAGATGAATGTTTTGCTTTTTATTTCATAATTGTTATCTAATATTTCTGATTATTCTCCTCACAGCACTAGGTGAAGTAGTCATTAGAGCTGGAAGGGACCAGAACGATGACTTATTGGTGTTATTTGGCATAAAAAATCTGTCTACTGGGTATCAAGCGAACACCAGGTGATCTTTCTTTCCTTCAGTATGTGGACCCGTTGCCCATTTCTGGTAGGATTCAATACAACAATCCATTTCAGACTCAAAAACCATGTGGGGTCATGATGGTTTCTATTAATATATGTTGAGCTCTGGGAGCATGGTGGGAGAACTAGGGAGACCCCCAACAGGATGAGATATAATACCAGTCAGGGACCCAGCAGGAAAAACAGACATGGACACTAGGCACTCAAATGAGGATAATTTGACAAAGACGTAATAAAGGACTATTGACTGAGGGGTGAGCAGTTTTAGGAAGAATACAAGGGCTAGCACAGTATCCAGCACTAAGAGCAGGGCTGTCATCACCAGAGGCCTGGCAGGTGAAGGGACGAGTAGTTGTTGGAACTGGCAGGAAAGACTTGAGGAGAGGGCCACCTCGAGGGGAACTGTGACTGTTGTTGGAGGGATGCAGCCAGCCCAAGGCCACACTGCAAGCAGGAAGCCTAGGCAACAGATACCCCACCCACTCCTTCCTCCACCCCCATCACAGAAGAAATCCTCACAGTCACTCTCTTTTGTCAGCTCACAGCACTCTTACCTCTTTCTAACACTTTCCATATTTAGTGGTAATTATCCGTTAACATTTTATCTCCCCACTACACTGCGGGCTCCCTATGGACAGGCACCACATCCTATTCATTTCTGCAGACACAAAATGAAGCAAACTTAGATTTCCAAAAAAAATATTAGTTTTCAATTTGAGGCAACAGTTTTGAAAAACAAGTGCCATATGGCCAGCATAGTGTGGCATCTGCTGATACTGCTGAGTGTTCCTAGGACCCATTGGTCCTGGAATACATCTCCTTTCCCAGAGTTCCACATGAGATGAATGGAGAAAATCACACCATTCATGTGTTTGCAAAGATGAGGCCAATGAAGGAATATGTCAAACAAACCTCTTAACTGAAGTTTAGGATTGTAATACACATGATTAAATAGCTAAAGTTATGGAATGAATGGATCTTAATCTTCTGAAAGTTTCTGAACGGCGAGTTTCCTTTTCTTACTTCAGGGTTTCTCCTACTGCGGGGGTGAGTGATGAGGGGTGGTGAGGGGAGGTGGAGGATGGTATTGGGGGGATAATTGATGATGATGGAAGGAGACTTGACTTGGGGCGGTGAACACACAATACATTGTACATATGATGTACCATAAAATTGTATAATTCTGTTAACCAGTGTCAGCCCAATAAATTCAGTTTTTAAAAGTGTCTCCTATTAAATTGCCTTCTCTTGTTCCCAGAGTCACAGAACGTTGAAGAGGTTGGGGACAGTGCATGTGAGAAAGCCTTTGCGCAGAGGTCTCTCAGATTCTGGAATAAGAAGTCCTACTCTGAGAACTATGACCACAAGATCTAATGCTGCAGAAGAACCTCTGAGAGGTTACGGGATGATGGGGTTCTCTGGACAGAGCTCTGCCCATTGCAGGTCTATCCACACTGACTTATGGGTCTTCTCTTCCTAAACCCTTTTCCTCAGCATCAGGTTGAGACAGTTTGCAAATGGATGTAGATTTCCAGTATGATGACTTTCCCCTGGCTTCTGGCTGGGAATGTAAGCTGAGAGAAATGTGACAGTGCTTTAAAGTAACCCAGACCTCAGCGGGGGCACGAGCCCCACACATACATTCCAAGAGTAATACTACACAATGCTTTAAATTCTCAAGACTAATTTTTGGTCGACTGGCAGGAGGTGTGGTAGGATGGTGAGAATGTCTCCATAATCATTCTGTGATTGAGAAGGTGAAGGAAAAATGTTTGGTATGGGTGGGTCACATGATCCCTGTGAATAAGTGTTGCCCCAGAAATTAAGCCCCAGAGTTGGACTAAGTCCCGTGATGGAGTGAGGGGTGGGGTGCAGAGCTGCTCAATCTTTCCTTTTGTAGGTCAAGTCTAAGGCCTTCTTCTCTAGTCTACTGGGCGGTGGAGTAATTGTTACAGTGATCAGACTAGCAACACTTTGACCAAAGTACATTTTGATCAATTGCTGAAATGCAAAGAAGCTGAAAGTGAGAGAGTTGTGTGTATATAAGATGAAGAGAAAGTAGACTCCAGATGCAAATGTTTTCCCCAAGTGGGTGCAAGAGACATAAACCCTAAATCCTAAAAAAAGGGGAAGAATCAGGCCCAAACCTGAGGAAGAATCTGAGGAAAAAGTTTACAATGCTTTGCTTATGGCACTATAGAACCTAAGTAGTTGAACCCAAATCATTCTTAGAAGGTAGAAGAAAGGAAAACAGGAAGGTAACAGCAAAAATTAATGAGAGAAATAAATGCACTGGGGAAAATCAGCTAAATGAAACATTGGTTCTTTGAAAAGATTAAGAACATTGATAAGGCTTTAGTAAGATGATTCAGATGAAAAAAGAGAGGGCACAAACAAGCAATGTCAATAATGAAAAGGGAGATATAATTATGATGTTGTGGACCTTGAAAAGACAATGAGTGTATTTTTAACTAAATCATGCCAATAAATTTGAAACTTTGCATGAAAATAGACAACTCTTTAAATAATATAACTCACTAAACTAACATGAGGAGAGCTAGAATATGTCCTATAATCTTTTTTTTTTTATCCTCACCTGAGGATATTTTCCCATTGATTTTTAGAGAGAGTGGAAGAGAGAAGGAAAGAGAGAGAAATATTGATGTGAGAGAAACATCAATTGGTTGTCTTCTGCACATACCCCAACTAGGGCCCCCGGGCTGGGGAGCCTGCAACCTAAGTAGGTGCCCTTGACTGGAATCGAACCCAAGATCCTTTGGACCCTTTGGCTCTATACACTGAGCCAAACTGGCTGGAGCTGTCCTATACCCTTTAAGAAATTAAATCAGAAGTCAAAAATCTCTCACTCTCAAATCCCAGATAAGTTAGCTTCACTGGCAAATTCTACTGAACTTTCAGTAGAGCCAGTAGTGATACCATCATACCCAAAGTTTTTCAGAATGTATAAGTCTTGTATAACCATAATTCCTGAAACCGGAGAAGAACAATGTGAGAAAAAACATTCAGGCTAATGTCATTCATGAACACATATGCAAACTAGTTAAACAAATAATTAGCCAATGGAATCCAGCAGGTTAGATTTAATTCAAGAGTATAAAATTGATTTGTCATTAGAAAATTAAAATACACCACAGTAACGAATTGGGAAAAAAATATATGAGCATCTCAGTAGATACACACACAAAAAGCATTTGACAAAATTCAACATTATTTTATGACAAGAACACTCTTTGCAAAATAAGAATAAAAGAACAGTCTATTAATCTAAAAAAGTTATCTGCCGAAAACAACTATAGCAAATATTCTATGTGTGAACTGCTGAATGCATTCCTTTTGAGATGGGAATGAGATAAGAATGCCTGAAATCACAACATCTATTCAACTTTGCACTGAAGGTTCTAGCTGTGCAGAAAAGCAAGGAAAAGAAATCAGAACGGTTGGAAAGATCTGGAGGTAACCTGTGTCACAGTGGTTGTCTCAGCATAACAGTAGAACTATGACTGATGTACATTTCCTTATTATATTTTTTATGCTTTCAAGTTTTTCTATATTAAACACATTGCTTTCAGAATCATTAAAACCTTATGGAGTAAAAAATGAAAATGACACCTCTCTCACAAAATGTGGGATCTCAGTAATCTCTGCACTTCCTCTGATGAGCTTCACTCCGTCATTCCAGTGCTTTTCACTGTGGCTACCAGAAGTTAATTTCTGGAGCACAAGGTATCCCAGGCTTTTCAGAATAGACCCTGATAAAAATGAAATCAAAACCACTGACTTGGTTCTTGGACATGAATAGTATTGCCAAGTCCTTGATTTTGCTGCTCAAATGGGAACTGTCAGTTAGAGAGGGAAAGGGACAGAAGGGGCAGAGAGTGATGAATTGAGGTGTCTTGCAGTCTCTCTAGTTCGAATCACAAGATACCAAGAATTTGGAACTGTTGATATCTTTTGCAGGTCATCTACAAATGTTCCTTCTCTGATTTAAAGTTATAATTGGAGGAAGTTAACTGTAAGGCCATGGGAAGTTATAGGGGAGGAAGGGAAGGCAAAACTATAACCTAATAAATTAAGAGGCTGGGCTCTGACATCCAACTTATTCATTGCATGACCTTGTACAAGTTACTGAATCTCTCCATGCCTCAGTTTCCTTCTTTGAGGGGTTGTTATAAAGATTAAATGAGATAATATATGTGGCCGAAACCGGTTTGGCTCAGTGGATAGAGCGTCAGCCTGTGGACTGAAAGGTCCCAGGTTCGATTCCGGTCAAGGGCATGTACCTGGGTTGCGGGCACATCCCCAGTGGGGAGTGTGCAGGAGGCAGCTGGTCGATGTTTCTCTCTCATCGATGTTTCTAACTCTCTATCTCTCTCCTTTCCTCTCTGTAAAAACTCAATAAAATATATTTTAAAAAAAAAAAGATAATATATGTGAAGTGCTTAGCACAGAGCCCAGCTCATCAAAAGCACTCAGTGAACAGTAGCTATTCTGCAAGAGGCACTCACCAGCATCAAAGTAGATGCTGACATAGGACATGCGACTGGTGAGCACTCTCCTAGGAGCTTCAAATATATTGACTATTTAACATGGTATCTAATCCTCATAATACTTGTGAATTAAATGTTATTATCCTCATTTTACATGTTCATAGCATCATTTTCCCCAATAATCAAAAGGTGGAAGGAACCCAAGTGTCCATCAACAGAGAAATGGATAAACAAAATGTGATGTGTATATATATACATATACACACACAATGAAATGTCATTCAGCCTTAAAAAGCAATGAAATTCTGATATATGTTTGAAGACATTGCACCAAGTGAAATTAATCTAATGCAAAAGAACAAATGTTCTACAATTCCACTTGTATGAGGTACCTCAAATAGTCAAATTCATAGAGACAGCAAGTAGAATAGTGGTTGCCAGGGCTGGGCAAGTGGGGAATAGAGAGTTATTGCTTAATTGGGACAGAGTCTCAATTTGGGAAGATGAAAGAGTTCTAGAGATGGATAGTTGTGGGGGGCCACTGGCAAGCACCTCGGGCGTTTTTAAATATGTTGGCTGAATCCAGGGTGCAGGCAAACCACACCCTGGAGGCGGTCCTAGCCAAGAGGCAAGGACAAAGACTCAGTCTGACTTTTCCAGCCCAGGTGCTAGGGGGTGGATCACATTATGTCACCAGAAACTCAAGGCCCACCCAGATGTGATGTAACTTCCTATTATTTCAAGTATATATTAAACTTACTTCCGGTGCCGGGGGCTCTGTTCATCTATCAGAGGCAGACGCCACACCCAGGCCCAGCTTCTCCCTCTATTTCTGTCTCAGTCTTGTTTTCATTCTTCCTTAACCCTCATCGGGTTCTACTCAAGATTTCTCGAACCCCCGCATTCTCCCTTTCGGCGCTGGTCGCGGGAAGAGAGAATGTACCGCCATAGATAGTGATGATGGTTGCACAACAATGCGAATGTACTTAATGCCACTAAACTGTACACTTAAAATCGTTAAAATGGTAAATTTTTTGTTATGTATATTTTGCCACAATAAAAAAATAACTCCACTTAAAAAAAAAAGGGAGAGAATCCACCAAATTGATGAATTTCAGAGGGAGTTATGTGTCAGAGAGTTATGTGTCAGGTACAAGTGTGAGGTACCAGGAAAGGAGAATGGAAAGTTCCACTCTTTTTTCATTTACATAAAGTCAAATAACAGGCAGAAGTAATCCATGCTGCTAGAAGTCAAGATAATGGTATCTGTTGGGGAATGGAGAGAGGAGTGACATACAGGTATGGGGGTGAGGGGTTTGCTAAAATGTCTCCTTCCTGATGTGGGTGCTGATTGAATGGACATGTTCATTTTGTGAAAATTCATTCAAATGTATACTCATGATTTGTGCTCATTTCTCTATATGATACTTCAATTAAAAATTAATGTAAAAATCCCCTATGCCCACCTCCATCATCTCTTCTAAATTGACAATAAAAGCATAAGTCAATTGAGGCCTAATTTGGAGGCATCACTTTCAGAGAAATGTCTATCATACCAGAGACTCTTTGGATTTCAAAGAAGAAATACCACTCATGCTAACTTCATACAAGGGGGCATTATTGAAAGGGTACTGGGAGATCTTACCAGTCTGAAGGGCAGGAAGTACTACTGTCCTGAGGGGGAATCTGGACATTGGCAAGATGTATGCTTTGGCTTGTGCCTACACTGATTGTGGCATAGTATGCAAATATCTATTTCAACCATTTTATGAAAGGGACCACGTAACAAGCACTGTGCTAGGAACGTCACATTCATTTAGTGCTCAGACGGCTCCCTCACATACGTGGTAGTAATAGTATCCTTTTACAGACGAGTCAATGGTTCTCAGACCAATCCAGTCATTTTCCCAAGGACACAAAGAAGGCGGGGAAGGCCTGGATGTCAAAGTTCTTCCCACCAAGGCAGTGCCTTGTATTAAGGAATGTACCCCATACCCTGTTCTGTCCCTCACTATTCCCCATCTACCCCAAATGGGCATCCTGTTGAAGAACCACGACCAAAGCCAGACTTGCCCCTGGGGCCAGAGAATCCATCACCCGCTGCCGTGGGAGGGAGAATGGTTCTGCACACCAGCTTCAGCAAGGGAGGAGAGAACCACCCAAAGCTGGAACTGTAGCGGGGCTGGTCAGCCAGTCCCGCCCAGTCGAGGTTCCCCCTTCTCCTTTGATCAGGGTCTTGGGTGCGACGTGTAAGGACCGGGAT